>NC_090436.1:512826282-513130395 GCF_031143425.1 Pleurodeles waltl
TTTGAAGGGGATTTCCAATTTGAAAATGTTTTAAATTATATGAGTCCTGCAGTAAATAGAACATTATGGCTCTAATTTTAACCTTGGCGGTAAGTGCCACCTACCACCGTGGTTACGTGCGCCAAAAGACCATCGCCGCAGCTAACATCTGTCAGCCATAATATGACCACAGACGGATTTCCACACTTTTTGTGGCCATGCTGGGGGACGGTGTTAAGATGGTGCTGCTATCACCAGCATCACCAAGCCAGTAGACCTCCGCCAGCCGTATTATGAAAAATAATACGGCCTGGCGGTGTTCTGCTGGAGGGCACTGCTGGCGGTAGCAGTACCCCGTCCCGTCCCCTGACGGAAGTCCCCCTGAATGCAGGTAAATCGGGTTTCTGACAGGGAAGGGGGAGTGGAGGGTGTGTGGGGAGCGTGAACACAAATGTGTGGGGAGTGTTGTTTGCGTGTGTGTGTGTGCATGTGTGAGGATGCATGTATGAATGGAAATGTGAATGCCTGGCTGCGTGTCAGTATGAATATGTGTACGGATGTGTGCATGAATGAATGGATGCGTGCGTGTGTGAATGCGTGTATGCCTGTGTGAGTGAGTGTGTGAATGCGTGGTGTGTGCCTGCAAGTGTGCGTGTATGGGGGTGGATTGAAAGGGGGGAGCGTGGATGGTGGAAGGTTGGGGGCATCTGGGGAGTGTAAGGGGGGTCAGTGGGCTCCTACCAGTTACAGGGAAGACCTACCGCCATACCACCATGATTTTTGTGGCATTACAAATGCCACGAAAACCATGGCGGCTGGCATAGTCAAAATGCCACCGGCAGTACAGTAGCGGCTGCCGGGTTGGAGATTGTTATCCAAGGCCCGGCGGCTGCTACCGCCATGGCGGTCGTTGTGGTATATTGGCTGAAGCCAACCCGCCAATGTCATAATGTGGCAATATGTACCACCAGCCTGTTAGCGGTACTACCTCCACATTTACACCAGACGCCAGGGTCATAATGACCCTCTATATTTTAAATTTAGTCTCAGTATTCTTCCATTCACTATTTTAATTCAAAAATGATACTCTACCTCACAAAGCTCTTATATTTGCCCGATTTGCAAGCCCTCAGGGACAGCACGAAGGGATCAAAACTCAGTCCGACAGAGGCCATCAGTAGGGTCCAGTAGATGTCCAGCTGTAACTGGTCAGCTGGCCTTTTCTGAAAAAGGCCTCTTGCAGCTTGTGTTGTACTCGTAGGCCAAATAGGAGGTCAGCCAAGTGGGAGGAGGTACAGCGTATAGGAGCTTAGCCAAGCGGGAGCAGGTCCAGCCTTTCAGGTTTCCACACAGATCTCAAACTGCAGATGCACTCCTTCTTCTGTTCTTCCACAGGTCCATAAAGTATTCTGAGAAACTGGGGTGGGAGGGGAGGTGAGGTCAATGTTTTCACAGTTCAGTAGCTAGTGGACAGGGGTGATTCCTGGATACTCCCTAACCAATGGTTAAAAAGTTTGTGGGGGCAACCCTACCCACTTTTACAGCACTTCCTTTTTGACTTTCTGCTAACTATCCCAATCCCAGAGTTTACTATTCTAAGGCAAATTCAAGATGTTAGACCCCTTCTACTAGGGCATGATGTTTGCATCTAGGGAAATGAGAAGTTACCTCCTCCTAAGATAAATCATACCAGTTCTGGAAATAGTTCCCCCACTAAAATGGTGACAGGCTGACTACAGTGTGTCCTCAGAATAATGAGCTTCACCCTCTTAGGCTCCCCATTACACTAACTATGAATGCCTCGCCCTTGCCCCTTTGAAGTGAATTAAAGTTTTGATCCTTCCCAGTTGCACTTCTCTGTGTCACATGCCTTTCACCCATCCCATCCTGCACATTAGGCCTCAGTTATTGTCCTACTCTGGGAGCAGTTTTAAGCCTCCTTAAGGTCAATTGATGTCAGCGGCACTGGATGGTAGGCTAATGCAAATTAGCCTCCAGGGCATTTAAGTCAAGGAAAATGTAACTTTGTAAAAGTTATGTTTCTTGCATAATTGTTTTAATTTAACTTCAGCACTGAAATGGATTTTTAGTAAATATTAAACATAGGGGTTAAACATTTCTCTAGCTTGTCTCAAACATAAAATTTAATAGATCAATCAACCCTCAAACTGTCCTCATGAGACAGCCAGTGCCTTCCATAGTGAAAACATATTTTGGGGATTGTCACCCTAGGAATGTGCCAACATTAAATTTCTACATCTCCCACTTTAAAATACCAAGCACCATATCTTATTGTAACTGGCAATATTAGTAGATTATGGGCTTTACTGAATTACTCTCAGTTCAGGTGTTTTTCCAAAGCACACAAAGTTAGGAACATTCCTTTGATTGCTAGAGAAGATGTTAAGACCAAATTAAAACATTACTTAAGACAGTGGTAAGAGTACTGGTGCAATTTTCTCAGTTGTAGTCCCCTTTGGTGGATGCATGATGTGTGAACAGAAATGTTGGGCGCGTGCCACCCTGAGAAAGTTGAACAACAGCATTCAAGTGGATCTATCTTTTTTAACAAAGATTGGTGAAATACTTTTGGGGCACGAGAGATCATTTATTCGGGACCCATGTTAAGTGTGAGCACATAAAATGTAAATAGAAGATGTTGGAAGCCATTACGGATATTCTTAGACTTCATAGTAAAGGTGATCTTAGAGAATGTATCCCTTGTGTCACTTACTGACCATTAAAACTGAGAACCATAAGAACCATATTTATGAGAAGTGAGGCAACATTACTTTGCTGCAGCATTGTGTAAAAAAAACACTTGTGCCATGGATGCACCAGATTTATGGAATGGCGCAGCATGTTGTAAGATCCAAAGGTGTATCAGAAATGTTGACACATCTTACAAAAAGATGACACAATGTGGCAGAAGGCAACTTGCTCCTATGTGACGCAGAGCTGTTTTTTGTGTCGTAAAGTACCTGTAAGTGCCCCAAATCAGCACTGCGTCACGTAGGAGTGTGTTGCGTCAAAGGATGTGTAAAAAAAAGACACATTACAAAAATCAGAACAGCAGACCAAAACAAATGCACAAAATTGAGGGAGCACCATCTACAATTATACAAGTCAGTATCATCCCCAGCCAAGATAACCAGAATGAGGAAGAGGAAGATCAATTTCAGAGAGGATGACAAATTGCTGAGGTGACAAAAAATAAACACCTTCTTTTTGTCTCTAAATTGCCATTAAGGAAGAAGGAAACCATTTGTCAGTCCAAATGAGCAGGGCTGAGTGCAGAGATTTGTGATACTCAGAAGAGGACCAACTTGGGAAATGATGAAATGGGGTGAGCTTGCATATATCCAAGTGTGACAGAGTTTAGCCCTTCCAGAGATGGTTCACAGTGCCTATTTTCCTGGACTCAAGGGTTGACTGTGTGTGCAAGCAAATCACATGAATACACACCAATAAGTAAACCGTGGTAATTACATGACCTTACACATTCCTGCAGTATGCAAGGCTGCTTGCTGTATTGAGTTGTGTAGATATGCGTCAAATATGAGGCCATGGGCACATGAATACACAAATTGCATGCTATACAGCAGTGCAAGGCAAATTGGCATGGTGTACTGTGTGAAAGGCAGAGTGATTGACCAAAACTAATAGAAGGTCAAGGTGACATTATTTTGTCAGGAGCTGTGGGCTAAGTAGTGGTTAGAGGAATGCAGGCACCCTGGTGACATGATGCAATGTTCTCAGTAGTAATGTGAATAAGTGAACTGTACATTAATATAGCCATGATACGAAAATAAGCCTAGCAAAATGGTAAATGAGCCCTCACTTGCACTCACCCTTTCAGCCAGGGCAGTCCACCAAGCAGTGTAACTACCTTGTAATGTGATGTGTGGTATGTCTGCCTACTGATGGTGGCCTACCTGGAGCTGGATGGGTGCTTGAGGGCATCACAGCAGCCACAAGGGGGTGAGTACAGTTTCCCAATATACTACTTGTGCGTGGTGTGGGTGTCCTTCTGTGCATTAGCATCATCTGCTGGAGGAGCAGAGGCACCAGCGATGGAGGGAGCTGCATCCCACATGACCCAGGAGGCCGAATCCACAGACGGTGAGGGCACCAGTGGGATGGATAGCGAGGGGAGCACTACAGCGTAGACAGGAGGGGACAGTTCTGAGAGTGATACCTCCTCCAATGGAAGGTCCCTCTGTGGCCACCCCAACTACAGGTACACCCGCCCCCGTACCAGCTGTGCCCTCCCAGCAGCCCCTCAGCATGTTTCCTGTGCCCGTTCACCCAGGAGGGTGGGCATCTCCTTCGCCCCAGGCACCTCAGGCCCTGCCCCATTTAGCCCTGCTGCTGAACTGAGTGAGGAGGCTATTGACCTCCTGCGATCCATCTCTGTTGTGCAGTCAACCAATGTGAATGCCATCCAGGGGCTGGCAGGCCATTTGCAACAAACAAATGTATTCCTGGAGGGCATTCACTCTGGCATGGCAGACCAACAGAGATCAATCCAGGCTCTGGCCTCCTCTCTGAGGGCAGCCATTGTTCCTGTTTCTAGTCTCCCCCCTCCAACTTCCTTTACCCAATCCCATTCCCCTCAACCCCCAACCTATGCCAAGCACACAGGCATACATGCATGCACACAGGACAACACACAGGAGTGGTTCAGGCAAACACAAGCACCAGACATCATCTCACAGGCACAAACACCGTCCAGATGCAGACTTTCAACATCCACTGCCTCCACTGTGTCCCCCTCCTCCTCATCGTCCACCTCCCTCCCACTAGCATCTACACTTACACCTGCATGCACTACATCCTCATCCACTGCCTCAATCACCTACACACCCCTCACTGGCAGTCAACACCCTCACATCCATGCACACGCCCCCTGTGTCCTCACCCACTGTGTCTGCTTCACCTCCTTCAAAAGTACACAAATGCAAGCACTCAGACACCCAACAACAATCCACCTCACAACAGCCTCCAGCCCATGCACCTGCACTCAAACACAGCAGACAGGCACCTCCTACAACCACTTCCTATTCCTCCTCTCCCAGACCTTTACACTCTTCCCGCCCCAATGTCCCTAAGAAGCTTTTCATCTCCACCGTTGACCTCTTCCCTACCCCCCCGTCCTTCACGTAGGGCCAGCGTGGCTAGAACCCAGGCGAGTACCTCAGCCACCCAGACCACAGCCACAGTAGTGTTGAGAACTACTGCAACTGGGAGAGGATCCCGGGAACCAGCCAGCAGCGCTGAAAGTGTGCCTGCACCAGGTGCATCAAGGAAGGGCAAGGAGGCACCACCAGCTGTGAAAGGGAAGGGCAAGGAGGCACCACCAGCTGCAAAATAGAAGGGCAAGGAGGCACCACCAGCTGCGAAAGGGAAGGGCAAGGGGATTGCACCTGTAGGCAGGAATGACAGGAGGCCTGGTGCTGGGACTCATTCGGAGCCCACACCACCAACCATGGTGGTTCAGCTGTCCGAGGATGCAGGGGAAGTGCTGCAGCCTCCCCCCACCACTGCCAGCCCTGCCACCAGCACCACTACCAGCACCACTGTCAGCAGCAGCAGCCCCAGTGGGCAGCCATCTGAGGCTGCAGGGGAAGGGCTAGAGCCTCCTCCCACCACTGCCAGCACCGCCACCAGCACCACTGCCAGCAGCAGCAGCCCAAGTGGGCAGTCGTCCGAGGCTGCAGGGGAAGGGCTGGAGCCTCCACCCACCACTGCCAGCACCGCCACCAGCACCACTGCCAGCAGCAGCAGCCCTAGTGGGCAGTCGTCCGAGGCTGCAGGGGAAGGGCTGGAGCCTACCCCGCCACTGCCAGCACTGCCACCAGCACCACCACCAGTACCACCACCAGCACCACTGCCTTGAAGGGGTACGTTCATATCCAAATTCCTCCATCACACCATGTTCAATGAGTTAGCGTATGTACACATACATTTTTGTGTGAAGTTGACATGGACACTTCACACTATTAACATCTCTGTGTTTTGCAGGTAGCCTGCAGTGGTATATGTGACAATCTGGACATGAATTGACTCACTTGTGTAGTGTTTTGAGGATCCCCACAAATGCATGTATATATTCTATACCAACAAAATATTAACTTTGTCAACTGTCACTTATAATCTCTGATAGTGTGGGCTACAACATTTGCACCTGCAAAGTCCTGCCATTCTGCATGCTACCTCATTGGCATCACACACTACAATGAGTGGTTTGGTTCAGGGGTAGACATATTAGGTGATTTGTGTTGCAATACTCACTGACTACCAACCAAAGCAAACTTATCCGCTTGCATAAACAGCACGATTGCTAACTTTGCAGCACTACTAAGCTCAAGAACGTGAGGGCAGAAATGAAATATTCAGATGTGGATATGTGGCAGGTGTGGTCTGACCTTTACTTGCAGTACACTGCATCACACTGCATTGCTGTGTTGGTTGACAGAATATTTAGAGTCATGGTCTCAGGATAGTCAACGGGTCTGACAACATGATTGATACATGCTTAGGCCTACTTCTGTTTGAGAAGATGTGATTGACTTAATGTTTATGTGACATATAGACAACACAATGAATGGATTCAAACGTTTACTCTCATGTTAAACTTTCATGAACATTTCTGACATTTTGTCCATTATGTAAATTAATTATGAAAACATTTCGACACATTATTCTCACGTTGCCGCTGACTAGCCATTGTGTGTTGGATGTCTCCTCCACTGTCATCCTCTTCCATTGGGTCATTCTTTTCCTGCTCCAAGTCCCATGGGACATTTGTTCTAACACCAATGTTGTGTAGGATTGAATGGGTGTGTATGTGTATGGATGCATGCGTGTAGGGTTGGGGGGTGTATGTGAGTATGTGGATGGATGAGGAGGATGTGTGCATGTGTGGGGACATATGTGAATGTGTGTCCCGGTGACAGGAATGGAGATTCCTATCGCCAGGTGTGTGACCGCCAGGGTTTCCATGGTGGGGTGACCGCCACGGGAAGCCTGGCAGTTTGCAGCCTCGTAATCCGGACGGCAGGCCTCAGCTTGCCGCCGGGTTTGAGGTGCTCCCCGCCAGTCATGGCAGTGCAACCCCAATGGCAGGCCTGGCGGAGATGTGTGCAGGCTTGGCATCTGCCAAGCCTCACAACTCCTAATGTGGCGGTCCTTACCGCCGGCTCCGCCGTGGTAGGACCACCACGGCGAGGCTGGAGGTCTCATGACCTCCAGCCTCATAATGAGGGCCCAAATGTACTTTCAACTACGTTCCTAGCCAGCGCCTGGTTGAAGTGTTTTTGTGCCTCCATTTGGGGATGGGGAAATAGGGTCATGACCCATGTCTGCAGAACATATTCTTGGTCAACTTAAAATATGAAAACAGAACTGTTAATGATTATGCACATTGTTAGCGAGATATACATGTATGTGTGTGTTATGTATACTGACTAACTCATAGATATTTCTTATAGTATTGAACTTTATGTGTTATATATAAAGTTGACCATGATTTGGCACATGTCTCTTCCGATTATCTGTGTCAATGCAAATGTTGTCCATGTTATACTTTGGACACTTCTACATGCTTATTTTAATGTTCAGGCAGAAGAATCCTGAGACAGGTATTTCTGAAAGTTGTGGGCAGCTCTATGTTATGTGCACTCACTACATGTGGAAAGTAACAAAGTATCAAAGTAGTGATCAAATTGTGTATCATATATTCAGCACTAGCTAGTTTGGACAGTGCCAACCTGTTTGACACTGACACACACACAAATTACTTTTTGAAACATCTGAATGTTGTTGCTTGGCTACATGACATTGACCCAGCCTTTAATTTGTTCACTTACTTTGGCACTGACAATTGCTGCCTGCATTTATTGCATTTGCAACATGTGACACGGATAGTTATACATTTTGTTGTCAGCCTTCATGTTGTCAGCCTTCAGCTAATGCCCTGGTTGTAATCCATTCTGTGTTAGTCACTGGTTTATGATATGTTTCACAGCATTGTGTTTGAGTTTGTGAGTTTAACATTGATGGCTCAATATGTTGGGAACTTGACCTAGTTACATAACAATAGTGGCGATCTATCACATTGGGGTCATATGTCAATGTGGCTTGATGCATATGTATGTGTGTGTACCTAGACTGTCAGTATGGCTGACTCGAATGTGTGTTTTTTAATGTAGGTTCTCACATTGGTGAACTAATTTGACTTTTACACATTAATGGCTCATACACTTACATTACATGATACAAATAGAACTTACAACTACTTCTTCCACTGTTGCTCCAGGAACTAAGATCTACATACAAGTATTAAGCCGTGCATGACACAATTACTTATGAACACAGGATTAGTTCACACATCATTATTTTTTATTAATTTAACTCATACCGAAACTAGGTATAAAATTGAAGAAACGCTCATCACGCACTTAGACATCATGTGCACTTTGTACTAATAAGAATTTGCCTTGTGTACCACAGGATTATTATCTTGATTTGCTAACCAGTATAGGTAATGTAGTTCAATCCATTCAGACAGTATAAAATGAGACAATACTACGTGCAAATGTTCTTCTGCTACTGCCATTACAGGGTTAGTGAGGGCAAGCCAGAATGGGAAATCATTGTCTACACATTGCTGTACGTTGTTTCCTCTATGTTCAAATGACACCAGGGCCAGGTATTTGACCAAGTGGCATAGTGCACAACAGCAAGTGACCTTTCTTTCCTGCACTGTATTACAGGGTAAAGGTAAGAATGCATAGAATTTAAGCCATACAGTACATTGCTGTCCTTTCACACTGCAGTGGCACACAATAGGCTGCCTAGCACAAACAGAGGCAGCTTGCACCTTGGTGCAAGTGTACCTGAGATGCATGCAAGATAGCTTTAGTGCAGGAAGGTGCGTCTTCTGGAGCATAAACAATCGTTAGAGGCATATTCCTTTATCTATGTGTGCCATAGAATGCAATACACATTGGAAGCACAAGTGACTTCGACAACTTTCGTCATTTATCTTTGTTACGCATTACTTGGGAAGGCATATTTATTTTACGTATTCCCAGGCCTAGCATGTTTGACATACATGGCGTGCATCATCAGCCATAGTAGTTGCATGGATACACCCACACAATGCCCAAGGAATATGTAGGAGGCTGGCCTGGCTTATAGTGGGTACCTTGTGGTCTTACACCTTGTGCCAGGTCCAATTATCCCTAATTAGTAGGTTAGAGGTGTTCTAGCAGCTTAGGCTGATAGAGGTAGCTAAAGCAGAGCAGCTTAGGCTGAACTAGGAGACATGCAAAGCTCCTACTATACCACTTATATCACTTAGTACTATATCGCAAGAAAATACAATACTCAGAGTTACTAAAAATAAAGGTACTTTATTTTAGTGACAATATGCCAAAAGTATCTCAGAGGATATACTCCCTTAGGAGGTAAGTAATATACACAAAATATTCACACACAAACCAAAATCAGGTAAGTAACAGTAGTGCAAACACTGCGCAATAGGGAAACATAGGCCTAGGGGCAACACAAACCATATACTCCAAAAGTGGAATGCTAACCACAAATGGACCCCAGACCTGTTGTAGGGTGTATAGGGTTGCTGGGAGTGTAAGAAAACACTAAGGGTGTCTAAGATACTTAGGGTTTTCACCTTTCATTTGTTTTAGCCAAAGTAGAGGTTTGTCGTCTGTCTGAACAATAAAGTGAGTACCAAACAGGTATGGTCTCAACTTTTTCAGGGCCCAGACCACAGCAAAAGCTTCCCTCTCTATGGCAGACCAACGCTTTTCTCTAGGGGTCAACCTCCTGCTGATAAAAGCAACAGGTTGATCCTGGCCCTCGGTATTAAGCTGTGATAGCACTGCCCAACCCCCAATTCAGAAGCATCAGTCTGGACTATGAACCTTTTGGAGTAGCAAGGGCTTTTTAGGACAGGTGCAGAGCACATGGCCTGTTTGAGCTCATCAAAAGCTTTTTGACAGCTAGCTGTCCACAATACCTTTTTAGGCATCTTTTTACTAGTGAGGTCATTAAGAGGAACTGCAATGGAGCCATAATTCTTAATAAACCTCCTGTAGTACCCCGTGAGGCCTAAAAAGGCTCTCACCTGGGTTTGAGTTGTAGGGGGAGCCCATTCCATAATGGTATGGATCTTCCCATGCAGTGGTGCAATCTGTTCCTCACCTACAAGGTGGCCCAGATAAACCACTTTCCCAGCCCTATCTGGCACTTTGAGGCCTTGATAGTGAGGCCTGCCTTTTGCAGCGCCTCCGAAACGTTCCACAGGTGGACCAGGTGATCATCCCAGGTGGAGCTAAAGACAGCTATATCATCCAGATATGCTGCACTAAAAGCCTCCAACCCTTGCAGAACTGTGTTCACCAACCTTTGAAAAGTGGCAGGTGCATTCCTCAGACCAAAGGGCATCACAGTGAATTGATAGTGTCCTCCAATGGTTGAGAGTGCAGTTTTAGGTTTTGCATCTTTTGATAACTTAATCTGCCAATACCCTGCAGTTAAGTCAAAAGTGCTCAGATACTTGGCAGAAGAAAGAGTATCAAGCAGCTCATCTGCCCTGGGTATAGGGTGAGCATCTGTCTTGGTTACTTGGTTGAGCCCTCTATAGTCAACACAAAACCTCATCTCTCTTTTTCCATCCTTACTGTGAGGTTTAGGAACAAGCACCACTGGGCTACCCCATGGGCTTTCTGAAGGCTCAATCACTCCTAAGTCTAACATTTTCTGAACCTCTTGTTTAATGCAATCTCTGACATGGTCAGGCTGCCTATAAATCTTACTCTTGACAGGTAAACTGTCTCCAGTATCGAATGTATGCTCACACCAAGTAGTGGTACCTGGTATCAGTGAGAAGAGTTCAGAAAACTGACTCAAAAGATTTACACAGTTATCTTTCTGCTCAGCAGTAAGACAATCTGCCAGTACTACTCCCTCCACTAAACCATCAGCTTCAGTGGTGGAGAAGAGATCAGGAAGAGGGTCACTCTTTTCTTCCTGTCCCTCATCAGTTGCCATGAGCAGGGTGAAATCAGCCCTGTCATAGCAGGGTTTCAGGCGGTTGACATGGAGCACCCTAAGGGGACTCCTGGCAGTGCCAAGATCTACCAAATAGGTAACCTCACCCTTTTTCTCAACAATGGGATGGGGTCCACCCCATTTGTCCTGGAGTGCTCTTGGGGCCACAGGCTCCAATACCCACACCTTCTGTCCTGGGTGGTACTGAGTCAGGACAGCCTTCTGGTCATGCCATTGCTTTTGCAGCTCTTGGCTGGCCTGAAGGTTTTTACTGGCCTTTTTCATGTACTCAGCCATTCGTGATCTTAGGCCAAGTACATAGTCCACAATGTCCTGTTGAGGAGCTTTTAAAGGTTGTTCCCAACCCTCCTTAACAAGTGCAAGGGGACCTCTCATAGGGTGCCCAAAGAGGAGTTCAAAGGGGCTAAAGCCCACTCCTTTTTGGGGTACCTCCCTGTAAGCAAAAAGGAGGCAAAGTAACAGGACATCCCATCTCCTTCTGAGTTATTAAGGGAGTCCCATTATCATACCTTTGAGAGTTTTATTAAACCTCTCAACCAGACCAATTGTTTGTGGATGATAAGGAGTAGTGAACTTGTAAGTTACACCACACTCCTTCCACATTGCTTTGAGGTATGCAGACATGAAGTTACTACCTCTGTCTGACACCACTTCCTAAGGGAAGCCCACTCTGGAAAAGATTCCCAGGAGGGCCTTTGCCACTGCAGGAGCTGTAGTGGTCCTTAACAGGATGGCTTCAGGGTACCGAATGGCATGGTCCACTACCACCAGGATAAACCTATTGCCTGAAGCTGTTGGAGGATCAAGGGGGCCAACTATGTCAACCCCTACCCTTTCAAAGGGCACCCCAACCACAGGAAGTGGAATTAAGGAGGCCTTTGGAATGCCACCAGTCTTGCCACTGGCTTGGCAGGTCACACAAGAGCGACAAAACTCTTTAGTGTCCTCTGACATAAGAGGCCAGTGAAACAGAGGAATAAGCCTGTCCCAAGTTTTACTTTGTTCCAAATGCCCAGCCAAGGGAATATCATGTGCCAAGGTAAGAAGTCATCTCTGTATTGCAAGGGAATGACCAATCTCCTGGCAGCTCCAGGTTTAGGGTCCATTTACTCAGTATACAAGAGGTTGTCTTCCCAATACACCTTATGGCTATCACGGATATCCCCATTCTGCTGTTTGTCAACTTGCTGTCTCAAACCCTCTAGTTTGGGGCAGGTCTGCTGTGCCACACTCAGCTTTTCCCTAGCAGGCCCCCCTGCACCCAAAAGCTCAGCAGTGTCTGCTGCCAGCTCATCTGGTGTAGGTTCTGCACAGGGAGAGGATTCCTCTTCCTCAAAAGGGGAATCTTCTGGAGAGGGCGGGATAGTGGGCAGGGATTTACCCTTCCTACCCCTAGCTTTTGGGAGCACTTGGTCCATTGTTCCAGGATCCAAGTTTCCCTGTCCTTTTTTCCTTTTGAGCTGAGCCCTTGTTAAAGCAAAACTATGCCCAGGAATGCCCAGCATTGCTGCATGAGCCTCCAACTCCACTTCAGCCCAAGCTGATGTCTCCAAATCATTGCCTAGTAAGCAATCTACAGGTAAATCAGTGGCTACCACAACTTTCTTTGGACCAGTAACCCCCCCAGTTGAGATTCACTACAGCCATGAGGTGGCTAAGTGTGTTATTGTGAGCATCAGTCACTTGGTACTGCTGACCAAGTAGGTGTTGATCAGGGTGAACCACTTTCTCCATAACCAAAGTTACACTGGCTCCTGTGTCCCTGTAGGCCTCAACCTCAACAATGTTAATTAGGGGTAGTTGCTTGTACTTACTCATATTAAGGGGACAGGCAACCAAGGTGGCAAAGTCAATGCCACCATCAGAGACTAAAACAGCCTCTGTGGTCTCCCTAACCAGACCAACCCCAACTACACAGCGAATAGTGAGCCCAGCTACACCCTTGGATTGGCTATTTGTAGTAGACTTCCCACCACCACTGTTATTACTAGGGGCACTGGAGCTTACAGTTGGGGTTGTGGTGGTGGGAGGTTTGGTGTTTTTCTTTGCACAAGTGGAATCACTTGCCCAGTGGCCTTTTACTTTACATAAATAACACCAAGGCTTTTTCTGACTGTTAGAAGAGGATTTGGACCCACCACCCCCAGTGGATTTTTGTGGGTCTGATAAAAACTCAGAATATTTTTTAGCTTTGTCCCCACCCTTGTCAGAAGACTTACCATCCTTCTTCTTGCCATCCTTGTCACCCCCTGTATGACCTTTTCTGTTCACTCTTGTTCTGACCCATTTGTCTGCCTTCTTACTCAATTCTTGGGAAGAGGTCAGATCTGAGTCTACCAAGTACTGGTGCAACAAATCAGACACACAATTGTTCAAAATATGTTCTCTCAGGATTATATTATACAGGCTTTCATAGTCAGTCACCTTACTGCCATGTAACCAACCCTCCAAGGCCTTCACTGAACAGTCTACAATGTCTGTCCAGTCTTGAGGAAACTCTTTTCTGATGTTTCTGAACTTAATCCTGTATTGTTCAGTGGTTAAGCCAAATCCATCCAAGAGTGTATCCTTCAAAACTTTGTAGTTATTAGCATCACTTTCTCTGACAGTAAGGAGCCTATCCCTACCCTTACCAGTGAAAGATAGCCACAAGATAGCAGCCCACTGCCTTTGAGGGACCAACTGTACCATACACGCCCTCTCAAGTGCAGCAAACCACTTGGTAATGTCATCCCCCTCCTTGTAAGGGGGGACTATCTTATGCATGTTTCTGGAATCTTGCTCTCTAACAGGATTGCTATGTAAAACACTGCTGCTGCCACCATGGGGAACTAACCCCAACCTCTGTCTTTCCCTTTCCACATCCAGAGACTCCCTGTCTAAGGCCAGCTGCTGTTGTTTAAGCTTCAGCCTGGCCTCTTCCAACCTCAGCTTTCTGAGATCCCTTTCCATTAAGTTATCCTCAGGTTGAGAGGCTTGGGAATTGTGAGACACAGAAGAAATGAGGGAATTGACAGGGAGAGACCTGTCCCTAACTGGCTGGACAATAGTAACTTGGCCTTTAGGAGTGAAAGGTACCCTACTAATGTGTGACCCCCTACCACTACCAGTGTCACTAGGTGGCCTGCTAGCTGACATGTCCCCGGAAGAACCCTCCTCTGAGTCTGACTCGGTAACCCCTTCCTCTACCTCCTGATCCTGGGATGGGCCAGACTGGTCCTGGTCACTTTCTAGGAGAAGGCTGAAGAGAAGATCTTTTGTAGGATTCTTTCCAATTGCTAAACCTCTTTCAATGCAGAGACCCCTCAAACTTTTAAAGTTTAGTTTCCCATATGTTGCATGGACAACTGTGGGAGTAAGTTCTACTGCAGACATGATAGAAAAGGTTTAGAACAGAGAGAAAAAAACGTTTTTGGAACCTTTGAAAGAACAGAGAAAAACTTTTGAAAACTTTTAAACGTTTTCAGAAACTTTTCAGAAACTTTGTAGAAAGTTTTAGAGAAGGAAAGTTAAACTGTTTAGTTCAATGTGTATATCTTGAAGTATTTGGTATATGTTTTACTTATGAAAAGCACCAATGACAAAGTGGTAAAGCAGTTACAAGTACTTATCCCACCGCTGAACCACCAATGTAGGAGGCTGGCCTGGCTTATAGTGGGTACCTTGTGGTACTTACAACTTGTGCCAGGTCCAGTTATCTCTTATTAGTAGGTTAGAGGCGTTCTAGCAGCTTAGGCTAATAGAGGTAGCATTAGCAGAGCAGCTTAGGCTGAACTAGGAGACATGCAAAGCTCCTACTATACCACTTATATCACTTAGTACTATATCACAAGAAAACACAATACTCAGAGTTACTAAAAATAAAGGTACTTTATTTTAGTGACAATATGACAAAAGTATCTCACAGGATATACTCCCTTAGGAGGTAAGTAATATACACAAAATATACAAACACAAAACACAATCAGGTAAGTAACAGTTAGAAAAGTAGTGCAAACACTGTAGAACACAATAGAATGCAATAGGGAAAAATAGGCCTAGGGGCAACACAAACCATATACTCCAAAAGTGGAATGCAAAGCACGAATGGACCCCAGACCTAGTGTAGTGTGCAGAGGGTCGCTGGGAGTGTAAGAAAACACTAAGGGTGTCCAACATACCCCACCCCAAGACCCTGAAAAGTAGGAGTAAAGTTGCCCTACTACCCCAGAAAGACAGTAAAGTCGAGATAGGGGATTCTACAAGGACAACAACTGACTGCAAAGCACCGAAGACGGATTCATGGACCTGAGGACCTGTAAAGGAAGGGGACCAAGTCCAAGAGTCACGCAAGTGTCCAGGCTGGCAGGAGCCCACTAAACCCCGGATGAAGGTGCAAACGGGCTGCCACTGGGTGGAAGAAGCCAAAGATTCTGCAACAACAGAAGGTGCCAGGAACTTCTCCTTTGGTCAGAAGATGTCCCACGGCACGATGGAGGACGCAGAGTTATTTTCACACAGAAAGACAGCAAACAAGCCTTGCTAGCTGCAAGAGTCGCGGTTAAGGGTTTTGGGCGCTGCCAGGGCCCAGGAAGGATCAGGAGGTGACCCCTTGGAGGAGATGACATAGGGGGCACTCAGCAACACAGAGAGCCCATGCAGAAGCAGGCAGCGCCCGCAGAAGCACCTGAACAGGTGTTCAGATAATCTAAGGATGACAGTCGACTTAGAACAACAAAAGAGGGTCCCACGACGTTGGAGTCCAACTCAGCTAGTTGGGCAATGCAGGATGAAGTGCTGGGGACCTGGGTTAGGCTGTGCACAAAGGAAATCTTGCAGGATTGCACAGAAGCTCAAGCAGCTGCAGTTCACGCAGTACACAGGATTACTGTCTGGCGTGGGGAGGAAAGGACTTACCTCCACCAAATTTGGACAGAAGGGCCACTGGACTGTCGGAGACACTTGGACCCAGCTCCTGAGTTCCAGGGACCACGATCGTTAGGATGAGAGGGGACCCAGAGGACCGGTGATGCAGAAGTTTGGTGCCTGCATTGGCAGGGGGAAGATTCCGTCAACCCACGAGAGATTCCTTCTTGGCTTCCAGTGCAGGGTGAAGGTAGACAGCCCTCAGAGCATGCACCACCAAGAAACAGTCAAGAAAGCCAGCAGGATGAGACGCTACAATGTTGCTGGTAGTCTTCTTGCTACTTTGTTGCGGTTTTGCAAGTGTCCTGGAGCAGTCAGCGGTCGATCCTTGGCAGAAGTCGAAGAGGGAAGTGCAGAGGAACTCTGATGAGCGCTTGCATTTGTTATCTGGTGAGATACCTACAGGAGAGACCCTAAATAGCCCTCAGAGGAGGATTGGCTACAGAGAAAGGTACGCATCTATCAGGAGGGGTCTCTGATATCACCTGCTGGCACTGGTCACTCAGAGGTGTCCATTGTGCCCTCACACATCTGCATCCAAGATGGCAGAGGTCTGGGACACACTGGAGGTGCTGGTCAGGGGAGTTGTCACTCCCCTTTCCTTTGTCCAGTTTTGCGCCACAGCTCGGCTGAACCGGTGTAGACTGGCTTATGCAAGGAGGGCACCATCTGTGCCCTTCAAAGCATTTCCAGAGGCCAGGAGAGGCTACTCCTCTCAGGCCCTTCACACCTATTTCCAAAGGGAGAGGGTGTAACACCCTATCTCAGAGGAAACCCTTTGTTCTACCTTCCTGGGACTGGTCTGCCCAGGCCCCAGGGGAGAAGAAACCTGTCTGAGGGTTGGCAGCAGCGGTAGCTGTAGAGAAAACCCCGGGAAGTTAGTTTAGCAGTACCCGGGCTCTATGCTGGAGACCCGGGGATGCATGGAATTGTCGCCCCAATACCAGAATGGTATTGCGGTGAAAATTCCATGATCCTAGACATGTTACATGTCCATGTTCGGAGTTACCATTGTGACGCTAGCAGAGCCTCAGTGATACAGTTAGGAACCACACAAGGAACACATACAGGGCACACTTTATGAACACTGGGGTCCTGGCTAGCAGGATCCCAGTGACACATAGGCAAAAACAAACATACATACAGTAAAAATGGGGGTAACATGCCAGGCAAGATGGCACTTTCCTACAGAATACCACCCTTACTCACAGCAATGCAACACAGCATTGTGGCTTGGCATGTCCTCTATATCTGACTTAGGAGTTTGCATCACACATGTACCACAAACCATGGTGCAGGGCTGAAGCGTACACGTATGCACCTAGCTCTATTGACAGACACAGAGATGGCAATAATGTCATACATTTCTACATGATTGTTGGTTTGTTGATAGGTCAGATTTACTTACCAACAAGCAGGCCATTCCCATATCGGCCATTCTGGAAGTGCTCGTTGATGATACTGTTCCAGAAGATGTAGGCATCATGTGTACTTCCAGAATATTTGGCCAGCAGATTGGTGAACATCTCCAGATGGTCCACAATGGTATGTATGTTGATGGAGCAGGTGTGTTTCCGGTTTCTGTACAGGTGTGATGTTTTGGCAGGGGGAGCCAATTGCACATGTGGAATCCATGGCACCTAGCACATGGGAAAATCCTGCAATGGCATAGAAGCCTAGCTTGATCTCCAGCTGTTGTTAGTGGGTCCTGGGAAAGAGGAAGTACTGGTGTGAGAGCCCAATGATGGCATCCAAGACAGAGGGTAGGAAGGTAAAAAATGATGCTTGTGATATTCTTACCATTCAGGCTGTTATGATGTGGAAGGAACCAGAAACAAGCATGTGGAGCACAGCCATCAGTTTAATCTGAGGAAGAATGTTAGTGAGCCTGGACGTTGGAGGCACAAGACTTGTCCCAATCTTGTGGAGCAATTCTATAATAGAATCCCTCCTGAGTCTATAGAATTTGATGACCTCTTCCTCCCTGAGGTCAATGAGGATGGTTCACTGCCGGAACATGCTCCCTCCTCCTTCGCTGCCAACATGGTGGTAGTGGTGGTCTCCTTGTGACTGTGATTTGCAGGATCCCAACCTCCATGGCTTACTAAAGTATTTTTGGATGTTCAGGTTTTAATACCACAGGCACTGTATCATTTCTTACACCTGGGTTACAGATGCACAGCTTTTTGGTGCATTTCAGGCTTTGTGTGCAGCTTACAAACGATGCATCAAACATTGCCAACCCCATAAATATCACTGCCTTAGTTTCGAAGGAGACTTTGCAGGGGAACGCCTACCTTGAATATTTTAATTAGTGTGTGGCAACTGCTTTAGGCACAGCTTTTGCCTGATGCAAGCCTTATAAAATAAAACAATTGGGCAATGTGTTATCTCGTATACATTGAGTACTGTTTGCGCTGCCCCTTTGTAGCAAACATTTTGGTGTAACGGCAGCACAAGCGTCTCTGACATATGCCCTAGGTTTGCATATTTGCAAGATTACACAAAAATCTTTGCGGAAACTAAAATTGCCATCTGTATTGCATATCCTTTATATTGGTATGGCCCAAAGGTGAGAAGCATCATTACTATGTATGCAAGTTGCAAGTATTTAGATGCAGTTTTTACTGAAGTGAAATCACAAGGTAAAAGGGCCTCAAGATGGCTATCCTCTTCGGATGAAAGTATTTTGTTATTGATAATGATATGTAAGAGTGAGTCTAACCAGTAGATCATATCAGCAAGCATTTATGGGGCAGTGTGATAATCTTGTGTAGCAATCACAGGCCCTTGATTGAGCTCTTTACTGCTGATTGGTTATTAAGAGCATCTTCTAAGATTGAGTGAATTTCAAAGGTTTTGAATAATTTTAGATGCAAAGCTGAATGCATGCCAACTGATAAGAAGAATTGTAGCTGCTTTCATAGCTATAAGAGAGTATCACCGTGATAAAATGGTGAAAGCAAAGAATGCAGTGTGGTCAGGGTGCTAGAAGTGCCTATCGGAATGAATAGCTATTTCACGAAGTGAGTAGTTAACTGAGTGAGAAAAAGGATTTTTACTACATGGAGGCATAGTTGTGGCTCCTGATAATTGGAGAATGCAATTTATTTAAATATGTCAAGAGGGCCAGATCAGCATTTTCAGATGTAAGAGGAAAATCAAGGACTGCTATTGTTTGAAATGAATAACTCTGTAAGTGGACAGTGAGTCCTGATTTACCATGGGATTGTGCAGTGCTTGAAGGTATGGGTTGTATGAATTAATGCATTTGTATTTTGAGATTTGTAATTGTGGTTATCTTTGCAAGGCCATCCTACCTTGCACAGAAGAAATCTTGAAGGAAGAAGGAAGCAAGATTGGATACAATTGCTTGTCTTGAAATTGTCTCATACTGAGACATTGTTTGTTCTATACAGTGTGGATACAAAAGACAGCACAGCAAATCACCCTACCCTCTCCCAAGCGACTCATTGAGGATGAGGGTATAAACAGACATGAACGTTTGGGAAGGGCAGAGAAAGAGAGAAAATAATTGCTAGAGGGAAGATTCTCGAGAGCCTTGATCTGAGGGTAGGTACAAACTTACCGTCTTACTGTAACAATAGGGTCCATAGGTGATTTGTATCTGCACAGCACATACGAAATAGACCACTCAACAAGTCACTACATTTCATAATGTGCTCAAAAGAGCAACAACGCAAAAAATCTATTAAAGGTTTCAGATCACTTTTCGAGGCTGCAGCAAAAACACTCTAGCTTAGCCTTGACCAAGTGCCAAAACTCTCCTGAGGATGGTGGAGGGAGCCTCAAGGCACCCCCGTCCATGCTGACTCCCCACTTCCAGCAGAAACCAGCATTGCTCTAGCATGCAGGGAGCAGCTAAAAACACTGCCCCCTGCATGCAGAAGCACTCATTCATCTGTTTTCCTGTCCATTTGACAGTGGGCAGGAAAACAGATGAAAATTCCACTCCCAGAGAGTGGGAGCAGTTTTCCTGCTCGCGCCCATTAGAAGCATACTTACAGTTTGCTTTTGCTTGGTGGGAGCTGTCATAGCTCCCACTAAGTGACAGCAAACTGCTACCTCCTGAGGGTGGACACCCCAGCTGATAGGGAGGCGGCTCCAGGAGGGGGACCACACAGCCCCCCTTCCTTTGTCCTTTAGAGCCAACCCCAGGGAGGTGGTGGTCCCTGGGGCTGAAATGGCCCAGGAGGGGGGCAGTAAGGCCCCCTTCCTCAATTTTCTGTTTACAACCCCAGAGGGCTGATGGGCCCTGGGGCCCTCAAGAGCCAAGTAGGGGGGTTCAGACAGCCTCCCTCCAAATTCATTTTAAATTAGTTGTGTCTAAAAATCCCTATCGAAATTGCATGGGTAGAAAGAGTCTTGGGACCCCTTTTTTTCTGCTCCGCTTGACAAATCACCCCAAACCTTTCAAAACAGCAGCTGAAGTTAGTGGCATACTAATTTTGAAAATGACATTAAGATTCATCAAACGGCATTAAACAATTGGCAAGACAAAAGACACTTTTCCTATGAACCTATTTTCCATAGGAAAGGCATTTTTTGCTTTTCTAATAACTTTGGTGCTGGTTGAAAAATCTATACATCAAAAATCAAAAAATCAGTGTCCTGGTCACATCAGCTGTTGTCTGGAATGTTTTGGGGTGATCCGTCAAGCATGAACAGAGAAAAAAGGGGTCCCAAAACACATTTTTCACATGTAATCTCCGATAGGGATTTTTGACACAACTAGAGCCCAAACCACTGAATGGAATTACACTAAATTTGTGTAGAAAACTAAATCTTAGTCCAGATAGATCTCCTTTTTGGGATTTGGTGTAAATCCGTTCAGTAGTTTTGGAGATATTAAAGGAAAAACAAATTTGTATATCTAGGTACGTGGATCCTCCATGAATTCAACAGATCTCATGCTGAAGGCTGACCTCTGGCCAATGGCTGAGCACAGCATGGATTGGATTAATGCACAGTAATTAAATATCACTTTACATTAAAAAAAGCATAGAAAAGCAATTAAAAAACTAAAGGCTACAGGGATGTTATAGTTAGGAAATAAAATTGAGAAAACCTTAGAAATTCACTAAACAACTAAAGGATACAGGGACCTTATAGTTAGGTTCAAAATGTACACTCACAAAATCATAGAAATTCAGTTATTAGAGTTAGAGTTTTTTCAAGTAACTATAGGTATGTCATGAGTTGCTTGTTTATAATCTTTTCCAGTATCTTCGCTGGGAATGGGAGCAGGGAGATTGGCTGGTAGATTTTGGGTTCGCTGGAGTCGGTGGAGGGTTTTTTGAGTAGTGGTCCGACTTCGGTGTGTTTTCAGGTGTCGGTAAATGTTGCGATGTTGATAGAGGTGTTGGACAGGGTGGTGAGTTCCAGGCAGATCTTTCGGTTTTCCACGACTGAAGATGTAGTGCAGCTTGGGTCTGTGAGAGCTCCCAAGTGAATGGATTTCATGGTGGAGGTGATGTCCTTGGTGGTGGGGATGCTCCAGGTGGTCAGTATGTGGTTGGTGTTGATTAAGGTGGTGGTGTATCTTTTGACAAAGTCCATTGGTGTGGGTTTGGGTTTGAATTTTCTGTATATGGTTGCGATCTTATCATGAAAGAAGTGGTCAAGGTTGTCACACAGCTCCTATGAGGGTATGATCACTGGAAGCCAGTTTGGAAAATTCAGATGCTGAAAAGTTCCTAGGTGTTGTTGGTGCTGGTTTTGATGCGTGTGGAAAGAGCTGTCTTTGTTGCCCTCACCAGGGGGAGTTACATGTTGCGGGAAGTCTTGAAGGCTGATCTATTAGAGGTGTCCTTGCTGGTGCACCATCTCTTCTCCAGCTGCTTGCTGTTTCTTTTCACTGTTCTGAGTTCTTGGGTGTACCAGCTCGCCTTTTTGGAGGATTTTCCCTGGATGTTGCTCTTGATGGGGACGATGCTGTTAGAACAATTGGTGATTCAGGTGTTGAAGTTTTTCACTCTCTGTTCGAGATTGGTAGTGGTAGCGGGGTTGGAGGTGTTAAGGGCATCTGCCCTGCTAGTCTCTGAGATTTTGTTCCATTTCCGGTGGGGGATGCTGGTCATCTTGGGGATGGAGGCGGGGGGCTGGATTTGCTGAAGTGGATGATGGAGTGATCGGTCCACGTGAGTTCTGTAACATGGCTGTATTTGATGCAGTTGCTGGAGGTGAAAATGGGGTCCAGTGTGTGTCCTGTAGTGCTCATACTGTCAAGGAGGTGTGCAGTGTTGTTGTTGTTGGAGTCGTTAATGTGAAATTTAAGTCACCAAGGAAGATGTAGTCCTTGAAGACGACGTCTAGGGGTGCAATGAAGTCTGTGATGGTGTTGCAGAAGCTGGAGCACGGGCTTGTGAGTTGGTATGCGAGGGTACCTCTGATGTTTGTTTTATCGTCCATGTGGAGCTTGAAGTTGAGATGTCCCACGGAGGTCATGGTGTTGTGTGTGGTGGTGGTGCACTGTATGGTCTCTTTGTGGGTAATGGCAGTTCCTCCTTTCTGCTTGTTGATGTGGTCCTGGTGAGTGATTTTATATTCGTCGGGGATCAATGTGGTAATGTCTGAGGCAGAATTGGGGTTGAGCTAGGTCTTGGTGAGGAAGACGATGTCAGGTGCGAGGGTGGCGACGAGGTCCCATAATTCAGTGGAGTTCTTGCATAGTGAGCGTGTGTTGAGAAGGGTGCATGTAAGTTGGTGTTTTTGTTCAGGTGGGGTCTGTGGTGCGTTCGGGGGGGGGCTGGTTGGTTGGCTGGTGTGTGTGCTGTGGCAGGTGAAATGGCATTGGGTGCAGGTAAAGGGTCCTAATGTGGAGAGTGGGTAAGCACTGTGGCAGTGTTTGTTGTGGCGTCTGGGATCGAGGGTGTAGAGCTCGACAATGGTGTATCTTTAGGGAGAGGAAGGGTCAGGGGTCATGGCCCTGGGCACGGTCCAGGCACAGATGGGCACAAACGGGCTTACTTTTGGCGTGCCAGTAGAGCACCAGCAAGCGCACCTCTGCTGCAGCCTGCATTATGTAGGTCCTGAGGTGGGTGGGGCTTCTGTTGGTAGGAAGAACGCTGAGAGTGGAAACTGGACTTGAAAACCCCAGTGGAAAAAACCCAGGTAGCTGCTGTTCACTGGATCACTCTGGAAAAGCAGGGACTGGAAGCAACAGACAAGTGGCAGACTAGGTGTCCCAGTGCTTAGTATTTTCCCTAACTAATTTACACCAATCTATGTACTTATCGCCATATACCGTAAAAAGCCGGCAAAACCAAAATGTTGCTATATTCAATTAATCCAAAACTTTTTCTTAAGGATATTACTTCAATCCAATATCTTTGCGGTATTGCACCCCTATACATTATATAAACTCCTACTATCCTAAAGTGTTTCAAAACTTCAACAGTCTTGATGAAAATAAAATAACAAATGTCTGTTTCTTACATATATTGTTCTCCGAATAGGTAACAAGCACCAATTCTAAACATATGTACAGTTCCTTATCACTGTTGAGGCCCTGCAGCTCCCTGCTGCCCGTTACAAGGAACTATTTAGTTTCTAACCTTCTAAGTTCCCTTTCTTTATTCCCTCCTCTTATATCTTTGGGGATTTGAACTAAATAGCTGTACTTGAGCATAGATGTATTGCTCCTGTGGAATTCTTTTAAATGCCCTGCAATGAGGTAGCTGTGATCTTTATTACTTAGTGCTCTGATGTGTTGGAGTATCTGCTCATGTGCTGATAAGGTTGTGCTTCCTATGTATACCTTGGGGCATGGACATTTGAGTATATACACTAAGAATTTGCTTTTACATGTGAGTCTCCCCCTTACATTGAATTAACAGTGAATAAGGTCCTAATGTGTGTGATATGCTCTCCATGCTTGCGAGCTTTACATTTGGAACTAGGGTGTTGTTCACTAGATCGTGCAGAAGAAATTTTGTTCTTCTAAATGTGATTTGGGAGTGGTTAGTCATTTCCTTGCTTATTATTGAATCACTTTGAATGATATGCCAATGCTTTTGTAATGCATGCCTCAATTTTAGATGTGTCATACTGTACGTCATAAATCTATCCATAGGGATCCCTATCTTGGGTTTCCTACACATGAAGAGTGCTGATACTTTTTGCATTTCCTGGCTTTGTTGAAGGCTGCCCTTAAAATGTTATGTGGGTATCTTCTTTGTTTAAAGCAAGCTATCATTTGTCTTTCTGCCTCAGTGTACTCATCCTCTGTATTACACACTCTTCTTGTTCTAATGAATTTGCCAACATGAAATACATTTGATGAGAGGCCCGGGTGGAAGCTCCCTACATGCAGAGTAGTGTTGCCAGCAGTAAGCTTCCTATATAGTGTAGTAACAAATGTGTCTCCTGCTACTTTCACCAAATCATCCAGAAATTCTATTTCTGTGCTGTTGATCTTACTAGTGAACTGTAAGTTCAAGTCATTTCTATTTATTTCTTCTACAAACTGGCTTACTTCAGTTTTGGCGACCTTCAATAAAACAAATATTTCATCTATGAAGCTGACCTATAGAATTGTATGATCACTCCATTGTCCCATGTTACTGCCTCTGACCACTCACTCCTCCCACAGGCCCAAATGCAAAGCTGAATAACTGGAGGCAAAGTAGGTGCCCATAGCTGTCCCTTTAAGTTGTTGAAATTTTTTCTTTTCAAACATACACATGTTTATAGACAAACACCATTCCATCATTGTAAGTATCATAGTATTGTGTATTATATACTTTATGGGTCTCATTCTCAGAAAGTGTTGTGTTGCTGTCAACCCATCTGAGTGCCTAATGCTTGTATACAATGCAGACACACAGGAAGTCAGCCGTGCCCCTTATGTATGATGGTAGGGTTGTGACGATTGGATGTAAAAAGTGCTCTATGTACTTTGAAACATTATCAAAAGGGCCCTCATTGGGCTGCAACAATAGGTCTTCTAGAGGGTGTATTCCTATTTTATTGAATCTTAGCGATCAGTCAAAATATAGGCAATCTCAGATGGTTCTGTTTAAGGAAACTCTATTTGTTCCATCTTAATAATCCTTGATACTTCCATTCAGTTAGTTAACTTATTACGTCACTTTTCACTTGTAAATACTCATCTGTGGTTATTCATTTATAACAATCTGGGTCATTGAGGGGAGTATACGTCTCCTTCATGTATGATTTTTTTTATCCCAAATCACTATATTGCCCCCCCTTGCCCAAGGGTTTTATTATTACATTATCCATTTTCTTCAATGTATCTACTGTCCTATTATATGTCTCATTCCTTATAGTCTTGAACCTTTTTCTTCTGGTGGATTACAGATGTAGGGTCCTTAGTTCTTTGATCATAGCTTCTGAGAAAGTTGTCAATGTTCTCTCTAGTCATTTGGCGAATATATCTGATTTGGGTCTAAATGTTGTGCCTCAATCCGTTATCATAGATACACTCACAAATTCTTGTTCTAGGTGAAATGCCATTAGATCTGATTCTTGGTTTTATTCTCCCTCTAGTTCCAGGAGATGTTTAATAAGGTTGTAGTCAAAAGCTAACAAATTAAAAGTTTTTTCAATGATCTCCTTTTTTCTCTTCCAAGCAATTCCATTAGTTGTAACGCTTTTCTGTTTTTGTGAAGTTTGGTAAGTTTGAACTTCCATATGAGTTTGTACACATCAATTCTACTCTGGGAGTATTTGAAACTTGATTCTTGGCAACATGATAGCCCCTATTCCAAGATCTGAATTTCTGGATCTGTGAGAATGTCATCAATCAGATGTATTACCGTTTACAGATTAAAAGTCATTTCTGACTGTTTCTGGTTGTTCTCCTAGGATCCTTTCCCGGACTTCTTTTCCATTGCCCCTCATGTATATGGAGTGGGGCCTGAGTAGAGCCTCCATCCCTCAGCCCATTTTGGGCCCTGGGTAGCCCATCCCCCCCAGGGCTGCATATGTTAATGAATGGGAGGGGAGTCAGCATTCAAAATGTTAATGATATATTCACCTAACTATAATGTCATTTTAACCTTTGGTGATTTGAGTGACGGGCTTTCTCTATATCAAACCCCTAACAGTCACCGAATCTACATCAACAAACAAAGTTGACATGAGTAGAAAAGTGGGTACTGTAAACAGTGTTTCTCCATGGAGAGAGTTTACTGTGTATCACACTGTTTCCAGTCAGTGAAACTCTCATGAGAAATACACAACAGAATTATAAACTCTACTAAGAACCGTGTGCACTATATGCAACTCCTGACAAAAAAGAGACTATTTGCTTAAAATAACCAAGGTCTGAAGGTGGTATATCATACTACCTGCAGCCTTCATACTGTGGTGAAAACTTTACAGATAGCCCATTTTCTGAAGCAAAGAGAGCACATTTACATGTTAGTACCTGGTGCACACAGTCTTTTCTGTTTTGTTAAATTGTCATGCTGATACGATTCTGTCTAATAATTTAAGGCTGCTTACAATACCTAGGCCAATATTTGTTAACTTTTGGCCAGGGCAGCACAGCATGTCACCTTGTTGCACGGCCCTCCATCAAAGGGAAAGGGCTGGAATGCCCAGTCTCAATGGCATATGGCACATTCTTGTCCTTTTCCACTGCACTGGTGTAGTTTTTGTAGCCTAGCGCCAATGTAGGCACCCTTGCACCATGGATCAAGGGTGACTGTGTTGTAGGCAGGCTTGTGTTTGTGCAGGAAGTGCCAACTTCCTGCACAAAAACAACCCTAGGAGGTTTATTCCTCTTTCTTTGGGTGCTGCAAAATTAGGAAAAAATGCGGAGAAATGGAGATAATTCTGCTTGATGTGCCTCCCCTGGAGAGGCAGAAGGTTTTGGTGTATCCCCAGGTTTACAAGGTCTTGTAAATCTGGGAATGCATCAAAATCCATGGCTGTTGCGTGGGAACAACCACTGCAATGCCCATGGAATCCCTCCCTTGCGCAAATTAAGGCAACGCAATGATTTGTGCTGGCTTGCCTTACTCCATATCTATCAGACCATTCAAAACCACACAAAGTGGCTTTGTGTGGCCTCAGAGATATAATTTCAAGGTTTGTGTTGCCGTTGCATTAGAAAAAGTGAACAACAGCAGTGCAAGGGGCTCATAAAAATATCCCTTAGTATTTACTATTCAGAATCTTGATCCTGTTGGAACGCTTTTTCTGTAGGACCTAAAAAACTTGTTTGGAAAATACTGGACAGATGTCATCAACTATTATCTGCATACAGAGTTACTCTTCAATGCAAGGATCTGTAACATGTTCAATACCTCTACACACCTACAATGCATTAGTTGCATATGCGGTTTGTAAACACTTGCACCCATTAACAGGACACAGGCTGTACAAAAGTAGGTAGAAAGTAATATGGTAGTTACCCACCACTATGTAAACTACAAAACAAACACACTCACTAGATTATGGCATCAGTGATGTAATCAATAATGTAATTTGAGATGTCATAAATGATGTCATACATCATGTCATGAGTGATGTAACTTGTGAGGTCATAAGCAGTGCATGGTGGGCGCAAGTTATAGTTAGTTCCGCTAAGTATAACAGATGATTTTTGTGTTTTTTTAGTTGAAAATATTAATGTCAGCACTGACATATTCACCTGACTGTAACCTTTGTTTTTTCAGTGGATAGCCAAATACCTGATAGGGGTGGAGCGTAAGAGGGTTAGGAGCAGACCAGGTAAAGAAAAAACAATGTAGGAAAAATAATAAAATGCTCTCTCAGGAACAGATGTAGCAATCTTTGGGTGATTTAATGAAGCAACATATGATGTGTTTCAGCCACTGAGGGCCTTTCAGAATGTAGGGATATTTGATGTTAAATTCTTCTGAGTTTTTCAAATGTTTATCTTATTCTACATAATTGCAATAACCTCTGTCAGTCTCATACAAAAGGATTATTTGCTCCTAGTACATAATAAATATGCTTTTATTATAAAATACCAATGCACAGTGTGTGCCTACTATTCCTGAGACTCAAGGTGAAGGTTCATAAATCAACAAATAACACTTAAGAATAAGAGATTCTCTGGCAGGGATGTCTGTCTCTGAACACTCAGAATTTAGATGAGGCTAACATATCGCTGGGAAGAGTGAGAAACACTTGTCTGTTTTACTTATCTCCAAGAGGATACAACACATATTACCCTTTGTGTTAAGGGAACCTAATCCCTGCCAAAGAAGAGGTTTGTTACAACATCTTTGTACACCCCTGGTGGGAATGGAGCTCTGAGCACATTTAAAAGAGTAATTAAATGAATGATACATTTGGATATTAGGAAGTTCTGACAGAATTTCACCTTAAGAATATTGTTAGGTAAATAGTTTCTTAAATATCATGAAGTCTAGAATATTGTGGGTTTAGTATATCATAGGTAAAAATATAAGTTTGTAAAAAGTGTATATTTTTGTGTGTTATATCATTGTAATTAATATATTTTTAACTCTATTTTGTGCACTCTCTTTCTGCATTAATATATTCTATTTATTTTTAACATGTTTGCATTTTTTGAACAATACATTTAGAAGATGGTGATGGGTAATAGAGGAATTAGGTGGAGAGCAAATTCAAATGTTTACTTTATAGGTCTGTTATGTTTAAATTTGCAGGTATGTGGATTTTTACAGGTAAACATTTTTCAAAGAATGCATGTGTTTATATGTTTATTTTTTAATATTTAAAATGTACTTGTTGTATGTAAAGTTTTTTTTATTTTCATTAAATTCATAAAATTCTTTTCATTTTAAAGATTAAATAACTTTTAACATTTGTGATAGTATGGTTCAATGAACATAATTTTGTAAATCATTGTTGTACTTAGGTGTTTTTCAAATAATCATTTTTGTTTTTAATAATGTATTTATCACATGTGAATGTGCCTCATTATTTTTTAAATATATTTTTAACGGCAAATTAAGGTTTTTGTAATGTGTTTTATTTTCCCACATTTGGGAAAGTGTTGGACTTCAGGGCTTAGGATCAGATTTACCCATCTCACTCCAAACTTAACTACATTGGGGGAAAGCATTAGACAACAGGGTGGACAGGTCTCATGCGCTTTTTTAAAGTTATAACATTTTATTATTATTCAAATAGATTTATAGGGCACATGGCGACCCAAAAAGGGTTTCCCAGTGCTAAGCTACCATATGGGACCTATGGGCACAACACCAAGATTAAAACCGCTATGTTTTCAGCTTCCTATAGAAAAGTGTTAGAGAGCGACAGACTCTTAGTTCAGGAGGCAAGGAGTGCCAAATCTTTGGGCCTAAATAAAAGAATGCATGGCCTCCTTGCTGAGCTTTCCTGGTTCAAGGAATTGTAGCAAGGTGCAAGTCACAGGCTGCATTGCACCATTGAGTGTTTATGATGACACTAGGGGATCAAGATAGCCGGGGCCTGAATTAGAAAGACACTCATGAACATAGCACAGTGCCTTTAATTGAACACAATGTTCAATTGGAAGCAAATGAAGTTCTCAGAGCAAACTAGCTGTAGGATAGAATTTGGGGAGATGTAATAGCAGTCATGCCGCCATGTTTTGTTCAATCTGGAGTTGCCTGAGCAAGCTTTTTGTGAGTCCTAGGTAAAGACTATTTCCATTGTCTAGTCTAGAAATACCTAGGGCTTGGACTATAGTTCTTTGTGCAGAATAAGGGAGACATTCCAAAATGTTCTTAAGCCACAGTAAAATGCAAAACCATGTGGCCACAACCATAGCAATTTGATAACTCATAGATATGCTTTCATCGAGCCACACTCCCAGATTCTTGAACACGGGCGCAGGTGTAGGAACTGCGCCCATCGCAACAGGCCATGGATAAGAGCCCCATAGATGGGGATGGTTGCCCACCAGTAACACCTCAGTCTTTTCTCTATTTAGCTTAAGAGAATTGATATTCATCCAGCTCCACACATGTATGAGACATCTATTAAGGGCCTCTCCACTGTGGTTCAGGGATGCAACAATTTGAGTTTTGTTGGCATATGAGAAAAGAGTAAGACCACAATCCTCCATGATGTCTGCCAGTGGTCTTACATACGGGTTAAACAGTTGGACTGAGAGATGAAACCTGAGGGACCCCTGAAAGTAGAGGGTGTGGCTCTGAATGGTACTTATTTGAGTGGACTTGAAAGACCTGATCTTGCAGGGAGGAAGGAAACCATGATAAGGCTGTAACTTGTACCTCCATGGCCTCTAATCTTTGAAGTAAGGTTATCTGGTTGACAGTATCAAAGGCAGCATAGAGATCCAAAAGGATCAGTCCTGCCGTGCCTCCATTATCAAGCTGTTGTCTAACATACTCCATCACCACAAGGAGGGCTGACTCCACACAATGTCCTGCCATAAAGCCTGATTGAGAATGGTAGAGCAGGCCATTAAGTTCCGCACACCTCATGAATTGTTTATTTATATTGTTTTCCAGCACTTTTGATAGAATGAGCAGGAGAGATGTTGCCCTATAATTTGACCATGTGAACTGGACAAGATTGGACTTTTTTAGTAAAGACTTACCCATAGCATGTTTCTTGGTCATTGGAGCAGTGCCTTCAAGAAGTGACACATTTAAAAGTTGGATAAGCAAGCCCATTCATTTGGCTTCTAATTTACCTAGTAACAAGGGCAGGCCTGAGTCAAGCAGTGAACCTGACTTGATTGTGGTAAGAAGGGATACAAAAGTTGGACAATCCTGGCGCTGGAAAGATCTCAAAGAGCAGGACCCAGTAAAATGTCCTCATTGACAAATATGATCCAGTGTAGTGGTGAAAAAGGGTTGGATATCTGCCACTTTCTTCAAGAACCCCTCACACAGAGTCTGAGAAAGAGGGATAGCTAGGATGGTACTGCTAGGATCAGATAATTACTTTACCACTTGGAACAGAATTTTTGGACAGAAAAAGGAGAAGGAGAAAAATAACGCTCTGGCTACTCTGCATTTTTTGTGGTAACCTTTTAAGAGCAACTGAATACAATGTGATTTGCGCCAGGTTCTTTCAAGAGCTTTACAGTTACTTTTACTCTCTCTCTCAAAACATCATTGAACCAAGGGGATGGTGGAAGGGTGATAAGTTGTTTTTTAGCAATGATAGGGACAAGAGAGTCAATTGTATACCTGATCCAGAAATCAATGCTGAGTGCACCAGAAATTACTGATTTATTTAATGAAGGGCAAATATCCTCTAGCATAGTATTGAAGGTAGAGTATTAGAAATGGGATTATTGGTTGGCTAAGGTATGCACCTAAGCCAGACAGAGCCCACCACTCCAGTCAAGGTAAGTAAGTGCCACTCCTCAATGTGGGCATGTACCACCAGAGACTACTTATCAGGAACTCCTTTGGAACCCTGTTTAGTCTTATAGCCAGCTCATAGGGTGTCAGCTACTTGTCCACACCATCCTGCACACTTAAACTGGGCACTACATCTTTTGGGATGTCAATTTTAGACTCACTTGGACACACTGCAGGTATGCTGCCACCATTTCCACTGCTGGACCCTACTTCGAGTGCCTTTATCGCCAGCTCTCTCAAACTAAGCTCATCTGCCAATTTCTTTTCTTCAAGAAACTGCTTTCTCTCCTTGAGGGCCTGATCCAATCTGGCCAGATCCAGTCTGAGTTTTATTTCCTCCTTCCTATTTGCCAGCTCCTCTGGGGAGAGGTGTCTAGAAGAGACACTGCTTCCGGGTCTGAAAACCACTCTTGTTTCTGCCAAACTGTTGTCCCTTTCCACAGGCCGTTCCACTTCACCATGGGAATCCAGGGTCAGGTCTTCCTCTGCAAGAATTTCCTGCTCCTCATCTGGGATGTCTTCCAATACAACCTGAGCTCTCAAGGCTTTCTGCAGTTTCACCTTTCTGGTGAAACGCTTGCAGAGGTCTTTCAGCTGTTGCACATTCTAGGACTCCAACCTGGTCTGCTCAAAGTCAGCTACTTTGGGCTTCTCTGGAGCAAGACATAATTTAGTAGACAAATTCCAAAAAGGCCAAATATGGAGACTTGAAAAATCTGAAAAATGCCAATTGGTACAGGTCAGGCAAAACATTTTCCAGTCAGGAGGAATAGGTTTGAACTGTAGTTCACACTGAATCACTATATGGTATTGCACTAAGGAGCAGATTACGAGTTTTGCAACTGGAAACACCAGACTGCAGAACGCCCAATGAGGAGACTGCCAAGGTGCTGGTGGGCTCCCCACTGGTCCCATTACAAGTTGTCCACTGGACTGACCAACAGAAACCTAGGTTTCCACCGGTAAGCCCAGTGGAAAACATGCAACAGTATAGGACTCGGCTCCACATGGAGCCGAGTCCAATGCCATCGTACAGGGGGCCTCCCTCTCACCCTTCGAATTCACAGACAGTGGGCATTCTGACGGTACTGAAGCGGTGGTCCCCTGAGTGCAGGCCCTCCATGGCCATCAGCACTTGTTCTCCGACCAGCCTTATCATGGCGGTTGAATCACTATGAAAAGGCTGGTAGAGAACATGGTTGTAATCAACACAGCAACGCTGACTTCAGTGCCGCAGTGGCTGATTACAACTACAACTGCTGTTATCCCATCAGGATCAAAGATCCTGGTAGCGACAGCACTCTTTTGGTGGTCTTGAGACCTCCAGACTTATAATAGAGCCACAACACAAGTCCTATCCTCACCGCTGATCACCAATATTAGCAATGGGGTTTCTGGTTTGCTAGGGAATGCAGCTAAGCCAGGCAGAACCCACCACTCTAGTCAGGGTAATTAAGTTACACATTAAAGATAACCTGTGCTCACCCTCTGGTAACTTGCCCCAGAGCGGGCAGGCTTATCTTCAGAGACAATGTGTTAAATATTTGTGCATCTCACTCACAGCGACATAGTGAAAACACTACAAAAGGATTCCAAACAAAGTTAAGAAAATAGTGCCTTTTTATGTCAGAATCATAAGACCAAAACAACAAAAAGTCCAATAAATATTTTAGGAGTTACGCTTTAGAATAAAAGTTTTCAAAATAATATCAGTCCCAGGAAAGAAATACGAGTCTGTGATGAGTCCATGAAGTGGTTAAAATATAGTTGCAGCAATAGAAATAAACCAGTGTCCCAGAGTGTGTATTCAGATGAATACAGATGTAGCTAAGTATTCTGTGTTGTGGGTGTCTGAAGGGAATGTACAAGTGTAACTTGTAGGCACATTGGGCAGAGAGTGCAGAGAAATGTCCACTTTCTAAAAGTGGCATTTCTGAATTAGTAATAATAAATCCATCTTTACTAGTAAAGAGGACTTATTATTACCATTCCAATGGTACTAAACATGGTGTAGCTACTCCTCTCAGAGCAGGAATTACAGTGTAAACATATGATAAGGCATTCCCAATGCTGGCCTATGAGAGGGTCAGGCCTCACAGTAATGAAAAATTACTTTAGGAGTTTTTCATTACTGGGACATAAAAAACTTAAAGGTACCTGTCCTGCCTTTTGCTTACATGGTACTCTTCCCTATGGGCTCCCTCAGGCCTACCTGAGGAATGACATATGTAAGAAAAGGGGAGTATATGACATGTCATAAGCAGTGCATTACAGGAGTGACAGTTATAGTTAACTGAACTACCTATAACTGCTGAATTTCTATGGTTTTGTACGAGTGAATTCAGAACCTAACTATAAAGGCCATGTAAATGTTGGGTTTTTTCAGTGAATTTGTATGTTTTCATTAACGAATAGTAATTTTAATTACTATACGTTAATTCAACCAACACAGCGCACCGCCATTGGTTGTGCACGGCCGAGGCCAACCCCCTATAAGCAGTCAAATGTAGACGTCCTTCACAAATGCGCAGAGGAGGTTGCCAATAGGAACTGGCCTGCAGCCACACCCTGCGGCTAACAGTCCCCAAGCACCCAAACCCATGGTGTGCACAGCCAATGGCGGTGCGCTGTGGTGGTTGCGCGGCAGGAGTTAGCCGCACTTTCTTTGGGTGTGAGAATAGATGTTAAAGGGTGTATCTGTGGGTGAGAGTGGCTGTTAGATTGTCTGTCTGGGTGTGAGAGTGCCTACATCAGTGTTTTAGTGGGTGCTTCAGTCCGTGCGCGAGTCTCTGAGTGGCTGCATGAGGGTGTCAGTTGGTCTATGAGTGGGTGCGTGAGTGTCTGAGTGGGTCTGTGAGTGGGTGCGTTAAGTGTCTAAGTGGGTGTGTTTGAGAAACTGATTGAAAGAGAGACAGAAAGAGAGAAAGAAAGTGAGAGAGAAAGGTCTTTTTGCACTTTAATATCTCATATACTTAAAATGAGATATTTTTGTTAGATTTAGCAAAAAAAAATATTTAATATATTTAAAAAGTACATTTTTTTTTATATAAAAAAATAAAAATTAAAAGAGGAGATGAGCCCAGCTAGACTCGAACCCCCATAGCTCAGTGTGAAGGTCTGTGTCCTTCAAACTTAGCTATGGGGGGGTGTTGCATTTAAAAAAAAAAAGTTGTTAGCCCTTTGTGGGCTTTGTAGTGAAACAAATATAAATTAAAAAGTAGGGACTGTGGTTGGAGCCCTTAAGGTCTCTCCCACTGCCCCTACTATTTTTTATTTTTTATTTTTTTTATTGAATTTTTATTATAAAGCCCTTTATTGGCTCCCTCGCGGTCCCTACTTATTTTTGTATTTTTAACAAAGCCCTTAAGGGCTATGGAACTGCTTTGAAAGAAGCTCCATGCTTGCAGGGATGCATTTCATCTCTGTCCTCTGCACGCGTGCCGGGGACAGAGATGAAACTTCAGGTTTTGACAGCGGGACCTGCTTTATATGTCCCACTGTCAAAACCTGAAGTGTTTGCTGTGGCTTGGCTGCAGTTTTAGTGCTGCAGCCAAGCCACAGCAAACACCTATGTCCCAGGGATGGGCACCCCCGGGGCATAGTAGGAGCTGGCGGTCCCATAGGGACCCCCTTTATTTTTTAAAACATTTGCCTAGGGGGGGTGGTGGTCCCCAGGGCGACAGGGAGGCCACAGGGCCAACTGTTTTAGTTAAATGGTTGCTTTGGGGAGGTGGTGGTCCCGAGGGCTGTTGGGGGGGCCACAGGGCCCCCGCATTAATTAGAAAATCACCCTGGGGAGGTGGTGGACCCTGGGGCCGAAGGGTCACAGGACCTCCCACTTTAGTTAAAGGATTGCCCCGGGAGATGGTGGTCCCTGGGGTAGTGGGGGCCACATGGCCCCCCACTTTAGTTACTACATCACCCCCGGGAGGTGGCAATGGGGGCCAGAGGCCCCCCCATATTATATAAAATGAGCTATGGGGAGGTGCTGGCCCCCGGGGCAGCAGAAGGAGGCCAGTAGGGCCCCCGATTTAAAAAAAAAAAATGCCCCCGGTACTTGGCCCATCTGGGGGCATCAAACTAACAGAGCGCAAGAGTCCGTGCTTCATTTTTAAAAATTTTACTAGCAGATTCACAGATCCTCCGCATCTCCGCTAGGAAAATCAAACCAAACATGCTTTTTAGCCCTGGGGGGGTCCCTTTGGGTCCCCAGCACCAGAGCTAAGGGGTAAGGATGTTCCTACCCTGGCCCCTTTTGTGTTTTTTAACTTTTGTTTTTGGGACTTGGCTGAAGTTTCAAGATGGCTGACAACACTTCTACAGCTTTTGTTGTTGAAGTGTTATCAGCCAATCAGATCTCAGCAAGAGATCGGCAGGAGTCACAAATCCTTCAGGTCCCCAGAAATACAAATTTGTTTTTCCCTTGATTACTAAGAACTACTGAATGGAATTACAGCAAAATGAAAAAGCACTCTTTCTGGACCATGACCTACCTTCGTGCCAAATTTAGTGTTAATCCGTTCAGTAGTTTTTGCTTTATCGCTGCTCAAAATATGTATTTTGGGACCTTCCTTTTTTTCTCGGCCCCCCCATTGATGGACCACCCCAAAACTTTCCAGGCAGCAGATGACGGAACTGGCAAATGTTTTTGCAAAGTTTTGTGACGATTCGTCAAGCAGTGCCAAAGATATAGGAAAGTAAAAAAACGCTCTTAACATAGAAAAGAAATTCAACCTATAACTACCTAGTGGCAACTGCCTCTAGGTATTTTATATATATGTATATATGAAAAGAAGAAGTTGTCCTAAGTGGCGTGCTGCGGTGTGCTTTTGTTCTTCGGTGGTGCCGGTTTTCCGGTAGGACCACTGTATCTTGTTTGAGAACCGCACTCCGTCGTTGTGCCTTATTTGCTTACTTTATTCCAATAGTGAACTCACGGCAAACAATGTCAGGAATCCCCTGATGCGTTTCAGTCACACCGGACCTTGTTCACAGGTACATCCTGTGCATTCCCTTGGCGCTTAAATGTGCAGACAATAATTCACAAAAGACACACAATACTCATTCAAGAAATCAAAAAATGCTCATTACCATCTCACAATGTATAAAAACTAAATTGAAATACATAAACCTCTGATAAATACTGTGTACACTTTCAACATTTTATTAGGATAACTCTCTTTTTGTTCCTACTCATGCAATGACTTCTGGTAGATGTAGTTATCAATCCTTTCTATTCAATCAAATGATTTTATAAATCAGAGTTAGAGGTTTATTCTCACATTTAAAACACCGTACATCTCAAATAATTTTCGGTTTAATGTAAATCCTGAGTAGACGCATTTTATTGTGTTTAATCCAAAGGTGTATATGATTAATGATTACACTAGAGCCTCCAGTAATTCCTACAAACTCTTTCTCTCGTGTTTTAGTATTTATGTGTCTAAGCCTGTGAGATTGGTTCAATTTTAGCACTCCAATGTGAATGCCACACCCAGTGGGTAAAAAAATGGTGCTAATAAAAAATAAAATTTGTAAAAAAATGGACGGATAGATTAGCCATGAATAATGTATATGTCCCAGCCTCCCACTTATTCATCCCCAAGATTTGTGGTTGGTAGCAGGTTTTCATAATCCTTACAGATGTACAAATAACTCCTCATCCTGATTAAGACCTAGTGGAGTTAAAGAACAAATATCCAATATATATCTGAATTCTAACTGGCGTAACTTCTTTTCTCTATCTCCACCTCATTCTTGTTTTGGTACTTGATCAATTGCATAATAAATCATCAATTCACAATTACTGTTATGTTTTTGTTCCATATGTCTTACAGTTCCATAGCTCCTGTCTACATTAGTAGTTGCTTGAATGTGTTCTAAAATTCACTTCTTGGTCTCACATATAGTGCTACCAATGTATTTCAGCCCACAAGGGCACTCAATCACATATACTGTGAATCGGCTTTTGCTTTCTCACAGTTCCAGTGTTCGTTAAATATTCTTTCTTGTTTTTCCCAATTTTACCTGCCTTACAATCACTACATTTCCAAAATCCCGGCTTTTGTAGCCAATTATGTTTTTTTGTCTGAAAGTGACTGTGTGTTAGTTAATCGCTTAAATTGTGTGTTCTTCTAAATGTAATTTGTGGATATTGTCCCATAATTTCTCCTACTGTCGAATCCATAAGTAAGATTGGCCAATGATTCTCCAAAATCTTTCGAACTTGTGTAGCCCTCTGTGAGTACGTTGTTATGAACCGCAACTGTTGTTGTTTATCATGTTTTGTAGAATGATTAACATTCTGAATTAATTGTTCTCTTGATGATTGTTTCAAACGTTGCTTAGCTTGAATTAGACATTTGTTAGAATATTGCCTAGCTACAAATCTCTCATCAGACGATGTAAGATGTTTATGCCATTCCTCAGGTTCTGAGCAAATTTTCTTTATTCGCAGGAATTCACCATAGGGAATATTCCACTTTGTTTTAGGGGGGTGAAAGCTTTTGCATTGTAATATAGAGTTGGTGGCTGTCATTTTCCTATGTAGTGCTGTCTGAATTGTTCCATCTTTTATATACATTTCTGTATCTAGGAATGTCACACGTGTCGCACTAATTTCATAGGTGAAATTCAAATTTGCTACGTTCGTAATCAGGATCTTGATATATACCTCAAATTCTTGTTCTGTGCCATCCCAAATAAGAAATTAGTCATCAATAAACCTAAGATGTAACCTTGATGTAAACCTTGATGTATCTCACTTTCTTTTGCCCATGCAATTCGCTGTTCAAACCAACCCATTGTTAAGTTAGCAAAATTTGGAGAAAAAGAAAAACCCATTGCTGTGCCCTTCATTTGTAGATACAGTTGTTGGTTGAAAAGAAATTAATTATTAGTAAGGCAAATGCTAATCATTTCCAAGAGCATCTCATTGTGTTGAAAGAAACATATGTTTCTTTGGTTAAAAAAGAATTGACATGCCTGAATTCCTATATGGTGTTCGATATTTGTATAAAGTGAGACTACATCCATCGTTACTAATCTGTAGGTGTTTTGCCAGGGTATACCTTCCAATTATAATAGTAAGTCTCCTGTGTCATGCAAATAGGAATTCAAATTCCTTGCTAATGGTGCTAGGAAGAAGTCGATGTAATCTGACATTGGTTCTAATAAGGATGCCTTGGCTGATATTATTGGTCTACCCGGTGGATGTGTCAAATCTTTGTGGATTTTAGGGAGGAAATATATCATTGGAGTTACAGGATGTTCCACTTTTAAATACTTTGCCTCATCCTGATCAATGAGGCCTAGGTCTTCCCACATCGTGATACAAGATAAGATCTTCTCCTCCAATTTAATTAGTGGATTCCCACCAATTTGTACATAACATGTTTTGTCTGTTAATTGCCTCATGGCTTCTTTCACATAATCCTGTTTGTTTTGTATCACAATATTTCCACCTTTATCAACTGGCTTGATTTCTACAGTTGTATCCATTTGAAGTTTATGTAATGCCTATATATATATATATATATATATATACACACACACACACATATATATATATATATATATATATATATGAAGAACAAAAGAAATGATTGCCACGGACTCCGCTCAGCCACAGAATAAATTTAAGTGGTTTATTCAGTGCAAAAAGAAAAAGAACAACGCGTTTCGACTATGCAGTCTTCTTCTTAGTTCAATAGTCCTTTCTCTAACAGATCTATTTATACTACATATTTCACATACCAATCCAATGCATTCTGGTTATAATAGTTCAATTGTACAATGTAAAATTTCACCTAATTTATACTAAATTTCATCAATTCAAAAATTTGTTCGCCAGAAAATAATATAAATGATACACAAATTATATCTATTATATATTAAAATAAAAAGCTCATTTTCATAAGTTAGAGAAAGAGCAAAATAAAGTATTATTCTACAATAAACAATAAACAGCCATTACATGATTAAATGAACCTCACAATTCATTTCCCTAATTAATTTACTTCCAATTCATTGCTCAAATGTGAATCATGTGAAAAAAAGTTAATTTGATTAATGTGATCATATGATTTAATATTTAATCAAAATTCTGGTAATATTTTCAGTGAAATAGATTCCAATTCATTTTAAATTCATTTTAAATCAGAGATGGACATAAAGCTCCTCGTCATAATTGAGCCCTGACGGGATCTTAGTCCTCATTGAGATAATATACTTAGATTCCAGTTGTCTCAATTTGTTTACTCTATCTCCACCTCTTTCATTTTCTGGAATATGGTCTATCCCATAATAACGTAACATTCTCCAACTATTTGTTTCATGTTGTTGGAAGTGTTTGGCTATGGCATATGTTTGATCTTTATGTAAAACTGCTCTGACATGCTCTATAATTCGCTTCTTAAGCATGCAGATTGTACTGCCTACGTATCTCAGGCCACAATGACATATATATGTATTGGCTAGTCATCACCCGTGACATGGTGGCACGCCGACAACTCCTCCAAAATTGCACATAAGGCAGTAATATGGATCACAATTATTTTTTTAGTGAGTTCAAGGTGCTGCAAAATTAAAAGTTTCTGCGATATGCCTTTAACTGGGCCTCATAGGCATTGATGACAGACTTCTCTTTATCACATAGTCCCTCCTCAGTTTCCAGTGGCCCAATCACTAGACCACTACATCTGAAAGGCCCTTTAATATGAAATGGCCCATTTCGTCCTGCATTTTCTCCTAATTCATTATGCCATTATCATAATCTTTTACAAATTAGACATTTTTCTAAATTATTTCTCCTTCAACACTATAGTCAATAATCTAGTAGCACACATTCTATGCATTAATATATAAAGTGCTTGGTGCTCTATGTATAGTGATATAGATCTATATATCTCAGAACAGTACCCTTTTAGGTTTAGAGTGGTGCATGAGTAATGCAAAAACAAAGCAGAGAACTCTGGGTGGTTCTCAAGTTTAGATGGAGAGCAGTTCCGGAAAAGAGCACCCTACAACACCAGTGACACATTTGCTCATGTTGAATGTCTGTTTTTCTAGCAAAGTTTTTAAGCATAGAATTAGGACAGTACCATCCATGCTGAGCTAGAAAGGCACAAAGGCCCTCATTATGACATTTGTGAAAAATCCTGTTTGCCGCCACACTGACTGCCACCAACCTACCGCCGCCAACTGAGGACATTCGCTCACCATATTATGACACACATACACCAATCCATCACTATTCAGCCACAGACACAAGTCCGCCACAGCAAAGGTCAGTGATAAACTGGTGGTATCAAAACCCACAACGTTATGCCAACAGAACTACACCCATCACATTATGACCCACGAATCACCACGGAAGACATTCAATGGCGGTAAACTATTGGCAGTACACACCGCCACCCTCAAAATACACACAGTCAATCAAAACAACATCACATTAGACAATCAAACAACACACACCTGACACCCATACACACACCACACCCACACCACTATAAAACACACACCCACAGTACCCACAACCCTTTATGAATACAAACCATTGGCACGAGACAGACACCATGACCACAGACAAGACCACAGCCACACACCACCATCACCTATACACCACCCACACACCTTACATCACACACCCCAACACATCACCCTACACACCCTCACCCACAGTACTCACACAACACCCATGGCACCACAAAGACACCCCCGATTCTCAGAGGAGGAGCTAAGGGTCATGGTGGAGGAAATTATCAGGGTAGAGCCACAGCTATTTGGAGCACAGGTGCAGCAGATATCCATTGCTAGGAAGATGGAGCTATGGTGTAGAATCGTGGACAGGGTCAATGCTGTGGGACAGCGCCCAAGAACCAAGGATAACATCAGGAAGAGGTGGAAGGACCTACGGGGGAAGGTACGTTCCATAGCAGCAAGACACCAACTAGCTGTATAGAGGACTGGCGGTGGACCCCCACCTCCTCTCCCACAGCTAACAGCATGGGAGGAGCAAGTCTTGGCAATCATGCATCCTGAGGGCTTGGCCGGAGTAGCAGGAGGACTGGACTCTGGTAAGTCAACTCTATACTACTACTATCCCCTATACCTGCATGCCATCACATACCCCCACCCTCACCCTCACTCCATCACTCCACTCCATACCACACACCTTTCCATCACATCTCACTCATCCCAATGCCAAGCCCTGCATGCCATACCAATGCATGGACACCACTCACAGACCTGCATGGACACCTATCACTAATGCATGCAAACTAGAGAGAATCAGCTAGCCCACCACATACCAACTCACACAAGTTAAAACAGCCAGGGCGAATACAACCAAAGAGGGCAACCCACTGATGCACAATATGTCACACACAGAAACAATAAAACTACATTGACATCCCCACAGGTACCCCAGACGATGTCACTGGAGAAGAGGTGCCAGCAATATCCAGTCCTCCCACAGAAGAGGCCCACAGTGATGACAGCGACTCTGGACGCCTGGATCTGGATGACCAACCTAGCCCATCAGGGACCTCTGGACAGTCGGTAACCCAGCCATAGTCACACACCACCACAGAGCCTCCGCCCTCAGAAAACACCACCACAGCACCCACCTAGCGTGCCCATACCTCTGCCCCCAGGACACACCAATCAGCAGTGTGTCCACCACTACAGGGATCCCAAGGCACACCTCGCCCACAAGACAATCAGGGACCTGGGGTCAGTGGCAGTGGGCACACTGCTCAGGGGACAGCGGCACAGGACAACAGGGAAACTGGGAGGACTGCTGTCCACCAGGGGGAGGACAGGCCCAGGGAACTGACTCTCCAGGAGGCACTAACCGAGATCCTGGGAGCATACTAACATTCCCAGGATATGCTGGGCCAGATCCTGGCCAATGTGCAGGAGAACAGGTGGCTGCAAGAGGGACAGTACCAGGGGATCAGGGAGGAGTTGCAGGCCATTCACACCACCGTGGTCTCCATTGCAGGGGTGCTGGCAGACATGGCCAACATAATAAGAGAGGCAGCCTTACAACAGTGGTCCCCTGCCACTACCAGATATCTGAACTGCCTTCCACCTCCGCTGCCGCTAGTGGACAGGAGGCCCCGCCACAAGACCAACAAGCCACCAGCACCCCTCCTCCTGCAGAAGGTGAACCACTCCACAAACGTTCCCTACGATCCAGGCAGAAGCCAGAGACTTTTGCCAAGACTCCGGCTAGGAAATGAGACTCTCCTGATTGTCACCCTTGTGTCCCACTCAGTCACCCTGTCCACCTTGAACTGCCATTGCTTCCCTTTCCTATCAATAAATCAATCAGGAATTTGTAAAGCGCACTGCTCACCCGTGAGGGTCTCAAGGCGCTAAGGAGGGGAGGGGCAGAAGGGTGCATTGTCCCCATGTACAATGCACCTGTGCTACAAAGAGACTGGAACTATAGCCCAGACTTTCCTCATTCATCACCCTAGCCCAATGCACTTTCCCCTCTACTCCTTAGCACTTAAATAAACACCCTTGGAAAAAATACTAGTATGGAGTATGTCAAATGATTTAAGTATGTATTCATTTAACCAGGTTCAAACATTGCATTTCAAATGTACAGTAATGTTCACATTGGAAGACCTGTAGTTGGCTGCAGTGATCACACCAGGAGCGATAGTAGGGCACCACCTTCTGCAAAATGAGTTACCAAAGGTTATAGGGAGTGGGCATAGAAGTGGGAAAAACAGCATGCCAGTGACAAAACAAGAAAATGTCAATGATAGATGAAGTAACACTGTTCTACCTGTGTGTCATTGAAAGTATTGTCTGATCACTGAAGTTCTGTTGTCCTCATCTTCATCCTCTGCCTCCTCATCCTCACTGTCCACAGGGTTCACTGTTGCCACACGGCCACTCCAGTCTCACCATCCTGCAGAAAAGGCACATGGCATCTCAAGGCAAAGTTGTGTAACATACAGCATGCCACAATGATCTGTCACACCTTCTTGGGTGATTAGCACAGGGATCCACCTGTTAGACGGAGGCACCAAAACCTGGCCTTCAGGAGGCCAAAGGTACGTTCTATTATGCTTCTTCTACACCCATCTGCCTCATTGTAACATTCTCTCGCCCTTGTCCTGGGATTCCTCACAGGGGTCAGTAGCGATGATAGGTTGGGGTAACCAGAGTCACCTGCAAATATGGACAGACAACATTTAGCCACACACCATCCCATTTGGCCTACACCATACCCATACACCAACATCCACTGAGTCGGAACCAGGGCTCACCTATTAGCCACTCTCTGTGCCTCTGTAGTTGGGCCATCACATTTGGGATGCTGCTATTCCTCAGGATAAAGGAATCATGCACAGACCCAGGATACTTAGCAGTGACATGGAAGATGTACTGGTCTGCCAGGAACACCATCTGGGCATTCATGGAGTGAAAACTCTTTTGATTTCTGAATACCTGTTCATTGTGCCGGGGAGCGGTACAAATGGAATATGTGTTCCATCAATTGCCTCAATTTTGTTGGGGATATGTCCCATTGCATAGAAGTCAGCCTTCACTGTGGCTAAATCATCCACTTGGGGTAATACAATGTGGCTGCACATGTGTTTTATCAGGGCAGACAACACTCTGGTCAGTACTATTGAGAACATTGGCTGTGACATTCCTGCTGTCAAGCCCACTGTCACTTGAAAAGAACCAGTTGCCAGTAAATGGAGCACTGATAGAACTTGCACAAGAGGGGAGATCCCAGTGGGGTGACGAATATCAAATATCAGGTCAGGCTCCATTTGGGCACACAGATCCATGATCGTGGCCCTGTCAAGTCTGTGGGTGAGGATGAAGGATAATGTGCCTGTCCTCCATTGTTGACAAGTCCACCAGGGGTGTGTACACGGAGGTATGTCTCCACCTCCTATTCATCCGCAGCGGTTGCAGTCTAAGGGCTAAAAAAGAGAGAGGAGGTGCTCACAAACTGAACATTGTAGCAACAACAGTACAATGCATGATGTTAATTTGAAATGGTTAAGTTCCATTTATCCCGTATGTCCAATTGTGAACTGTGACACAGTTATAATCCAGGGCTTGCACCCCCCAAAATGGTGTCCGCCTGTCCTGTGTGGAGGGACAGGTGGAAGTGAAGTAATTCCTCTGACGTTGTGTGCCATTGAGGGAGGCGGTCGGTGAACCGCCGTGCAACTCCTCATTGGATAATATAGGCCCCTATTGGGTACAGTGGCCAATGGTGATGTACGCCGGCGGTGACAGTATGCACCGCTGTGGACGTCACTGCCATTTTCTGTCTGTTCTCCCACTTGCTACCTGACCTTCAACAGGACCTACACTGCATGTGCTGCTGTGACCTGTGTCTGGGACCTACCATGTTGCATGTGACTGGGGAAAGGGCCCCTGCCTTCACCTCAGAGGAGTTGGAGAGACTGGTGGGTGGGGTCCTACCCCAGTACGGACTGCTGTATGGGCCTCCAGACAAACAGGTAAGTACACTGTGAGCACAATGCATGGGGCATGAATGCACTGGAGTGGTGTGTGTGAAGGCCTCATGTCGGGGGTGGGTGGGCGTGCAGCTTGTGTGGTGGGCCATGTGTGTGCAAATGGCGATGTGAAGGGGTATGGTGCGCCATAAGTGTAATTGGTAGGACGGTCTGACTAATAGGTTTCCCTATGTGTATTTCTCTGCCGGTTAGTGCCCATCAAAAGAAGGGTATATAGCATGCCATTGCCAAGGACGTTTCGGACCCTGAGGGGCTACTACAGGCAGAGCACCCACTGTTGGAAACGGTGGGAGGACCTGAGACGCTGGGCACGGAAGACGGTGGAAGCCCAGCTGGGGATGGTCTCCCAACAAGGAAGGGGTGCTCATCGAACCCAGATCCCCCTGATGGCCCACATACTGGCAGTGGGCTATCCAGAGATGGATGGGCGCTTGAGGGCACCACAGCAGCCACAAGGGGGTGAGCACAGTGCCCATCATTACAACTTCTGCCTGGTGGGGTGGTATCCGGGTGGTGGATGTGTGTATGTGGGTGCCACTAGGGCAGGCCTGACATTACAGAGTAGGTCCCATGTTGGGCAGGGTTCAGATGTGATATTCCTCCTATCTAGCTTGTAGGCATCCTCTACTGGACAGGGCTGTGTGGGTCCCAAGTATTCTGCAATTGGCGGTATGTGTCCCTCCCCATGCCCTGGTGGTTAGAATTGGTACTGGTAGTGAATTGAATAGTGCGTAGGCCTATTCCCTGTGTGTGAGGGTGATATGTACGCCAACGCTGGTATTGGTGCAGCCATTGACCAGGTGTATCCTTTGTCTCTCTCCCGCCTTTTTGTTTTATCATCCTGTCCTTATGTGCATTAGCATCATCTGGTGGAGGAGCAGAGGCACCAATGAAGGTGGGGGCTGCATCCCACATGACCCAGGAGGCAGTGTCCACCGAAGCTGAGGACACCAGTGGGACGGAGGGCGAGAGGAGCACCACGGCAGAGACAGAAGGGGACAGTTCAGACACAGATTTCTCCTCTGATGGGAGCTCTCTGGTGGTGGCAGACACTTTTGTGACCAACCCAGGTGCAGGTACAGCAGCCACCCGTACCAGCACTGCCATCCCAGCAGCCCCTCATCGAGTATCACATGCCCGCTCACCCAGGAGGGTGGGCATCTCCTTCACCCCAGGCACCTCAGGCCCTCTCCAGTGAGCCCTGCTGTCCTGAGGGAGGAGGCTATTTACCTCCGTAGATTCATCTCTGTTGGGCAGTCAACCATTGTGAATTCCATCCAGGGGCTGGCAGCCCAAATGCAACCGACTAATGCATTTCTGGATGGCATTCACACTGGCTTGGCGGCCCAACAAAGATCAGTCCAGGCTCTGGCCTCCTCTCTGATGGCAGCTACTGTCCCTGGTTCCACCCTTCCCCCTCCACCTTCCCCTTCCAAATCCCTTTCCCCACAACCTCAACCTATCCCAAGCACACAGGCAGATAAGCATGCACACAGTATAGCACACAAGAGTGGCACAGGCAAACACAAGCACCACACTTCTTCCCACAGGCACTCACACAAACACCATCCAGTTGCAGACATACCAACACCCACTGCCTCCACTGTGTCCTCCCCTCCTCCTCTCTCCCAGTTGCATCTACACTCACACCTGCATGTACTACACCATTATCCACTACCAGCATTACCAGCACAACTAGCAGAACACACACCTCACTTGCAGACACCACTATAACAGCCATACACATGTCCCCCGTGTCCTTTCCCACTGTGTCTGTCATCCCCTCTCCTTCGGTACACAAACGCAAGCACTCAGACACCCAAAAGACATCCACCTCACAACAGCATCCAGCCCATGCACTTGCACCCAAACACAGCAGACACTTCCTACAACCACTCCCTTTTCCTCCACTCCCAAATCTTCTCCCTCTTCCTGTCCCAATGTCCCTTAGCAGCTTTTCCTCTCAACCAGTGACCTCTTCCCTACCCCTCCCCCCGTCCTTTACGTCTGGCGAGGATGGCAAAAACCCAGGCAAGCACCTCAGCACCCAGTCCACGGGCCCAGTAGTGTCCACACCCACTCGTGGTGGTAAAGGTTCCAGGGAACCAGGCAGCCTCAAGGAAGGGGTGCCATTTCCAAGTGATGCCTGGCAGGGCAAGGAGCCTGCCCCAAGTACTGCTAAAAAGGGCAAGGTGACATCCCCTGCTGCTGTCAGGAAGGGCAAGGAGCCTGCCCCAAGTGCTGCAAAGAAGAGCAAGGAGCCATTCCCAGCTGCTGCGAGGAAGCGCAATGGGCCTGCACCAGCAGGAAGGAAGGACAAGGGGCCTGGTGCTGGGACTCAGTCGGAGCCCACAGCACCAACCATGGTTGTGCAGCCGTCCAAGGCTGCAGGGGATGGGCAGGAGCTACCCCCCACAAACGCCAGCAGCACCACCACCAGTAGTGGGCAGCCGTCCGAGGCTACAGGGGATGGGCAGGAGCTTCGCCCCACAATCGCCACCAGCAGCAGCACCACCACCACCACTGAGCAGCCGTCACCGCCGGCGGATGGTCTGTAGACCTGCCTCCATGGGCTGTTGTGCGTCCTGCCCTCTGCAAATCCTGTGGGTATGACACCTGCCTGAGAGACTGTGACCTTGCACTCCCCAGGATCAGAAGCAGAGGGCACGATGTCCCCTCCAGAACCAGTGGGTATGATACCCACTCACCCCATCCTCCCCAGGATCTGAAGCACAGGGCACAATGCCCCCTCCAGAACCAGTGTGTATGACACCCACTCACCCTTTCCTCCCCAGGATCTGAAGCACAGGGTACGATACCCCCTCTAGAACCAGTGGGCAAGTCACCCACTTGAGAGACTGCGGCCTTGCACTCCCCAGGACCAAGCACAGGGCATTTTGCCCCCTCCAGAGCATGTGGGCAAGTCACCAACTTGAGAAACTGTGGCCTTGCACTCCCCAGGACCAAGCACAGGATATGTTGCCCCCTCTAGAACCAGTGGATTTGTTCCATCTGCTGGCTGAGACGCCCCCAAGTTCCCCGTCCCCCTGAGGTGCCTGGCTATTTTCCAACTGATGCCTCTGCAGTGTTCTCCCCATTCTGGTGCAGGAGACAGGTGGGGCCTTGGACTTTGTCATGTGGCCCTGTGGCCCACGAACAATGAGGACTGGGCAGTGTCCCCTAGACTGTACATCTGTATATGCTTTTAGATTGAATGTGCGTATTTTTATTGTATTTATATTATTACACTCACTTTCATCTATTTGTGTTGTCCTTGCATTATTCCTGAAGGTTATGAGGTCAATATGTTTTCTTACTGCATCTGATTGCATGTAAGGTGTTGGGGGTGGGGGTGTGTGTATAGGTCGTGTGTGTGTCACTCTCTTTTTCCTCCCCCACTCCCCTGTGTGCTAGACAGCTTTACTCACCGTTGGTTTCTTCACCATCATTGGTGTTTGTGGTGGAGCAGAACATAAAATATCATGGGGAAGACATGGAGCTCGGGCTCCATGGCGGCGTGGTTCTTCCCTGTGTCTCCAAAGGTGAGTCTTTTCCCTTCTGTGCAGTGTTTCCTCCAGGCTTTTGATGTCGTCGGTACTGCCCTGGAAAAGGTGGCGGTTTCAGGGGTCATAATATGTGGGTGGAACATTGACTTCCACCTGGCTGAAGGCGGCTACCGCCATGGTGGCTGTTGTATCTGCCCTGTCGGTCAGTGTAGTAAAGTGGCCGTCTATCTGAGATCTTACCGCCATGGTCATGATTTGGCGGTAGTTACCGTCAGCCTTGCCGCCAGCCTGTTGGCAGTATTACTGCCACTTTATCACCGACCGCCAGGGTTGTGATGAGGGCCAAAGTCTTTTGCCATTCATACAGCAAAGTGTTTAAGCATAGGATTAGCATAGTGCCATCCATGCCGAGCTGTGAAATGACAAAAGCCAAACCAGATAAATATAGATAGATAGAGATAGGTAGAGATAGATAGATAGACAGACAGACAGATAGATAGATAGATAGATAGATAGATAGATAGATAGATAGATAGATAGATAGATAGATAGATAGATAGATAGATAGATAGATAGAACCATGGCATATCTATGTTATAGTGTGTGTATATATACATATGTGTGTGTGTTATAGGTAAATCTAATTATCAGTCCATTTTTATGTCCTTTATATCATCTTTTATTTAGATTAGTATTTCAAGTTTGCTTTCATAATATTTAATTCAAGTAAAAGTTAATAAAATATGAAAGTTTGTTTGATTCTGTTGTGTCTGTTTTTTAAAGTTGGGTTCTTGCTATTGATTTTATATATGATTTATCTTGGTTGTTAGCAAAGACACTTAGGCCCTCATTATGACATTGGCGGTAAGTGCCACTTAACGGCATGCTGACTGCCGCCAACACACCGCAGCAGTATACCGTTACGCGTATTATGACCCAAACATCGAAATCAGCCACTATAAAGACACACATACAAGTCTGCCACACCAAAGGTCAGTGATAAATTGGTGGTACCAAAACCTACACTGTTACGCCAACAGAAATATGCTCACAGCATTATGACCCACGAATCACCGAGATGGAGGCACCGGAATCTGGCCTTCAGGAGGCCAAAGGTGTGCTCAATGATCCTCCTTGTTTGCCCATGTGCCTCATTGTAACGTTCCTCTGCCCTTGTCCTGGCATTCCTCAATGGTCAGTAGCCATGAGAGGCTGGGGTAACCAGAGACACCTGTAAATATCGAGGGATGCCTGTTAGCCAGACACTCACCCTTAGGGCCAAACCCATACACCAACAGACACTGGGTGGGGACCATGGGCTCACTTATTAGCCACACCCTGTGCCTCTGAAGTTGACATATGGAATGCTGCTATTCCTCAAAATAAAGGCATCATGCACAGACCCAGGATACTTTGCATTGACATGGGAGATGTTCTGTTCCGCCAGGCACACTATCTGCACATTCAGAGAGTGAAAGCTCTTTCGATTTCTAGGGGACAAGGCAATATGTGTACCATCAATAGCACCAATGATGTTGAGGATATGTCCCATTGCATAAAAGTCAGCCTTCACTGTGGCCAAATCCTCCACCTGGGGGGATACTATGTAGCTGCGCATGTGTTTCATCCAGGCAGACAACTCTCTGGTCAGCATGTTTGTGAACATAGGCTGTGACATCCCTGCTGCTATTGCCACTGTCGCTTGGAAGGACCCACTTACCAAGAAATGGAGCACTGACAGGGCCTGCACAAGAGGGGGGATACCAGTGGGGTGGCAGATAGCTGAGATCAGATCTGGCTCCAATTGTGCACATAGCTCATGGATTGTGGCCCTATCAAGTCTGTAGGTTAGGATAATGTGCCAATCATCCATTGTCGCCAGGTCCACCAGGGGTCTGTACAGGGGGTATGTCTCCATCTCCTATTCATCCTCACCAGTTGAACTCTAGGGTGAAAAACAGTGAGCAGATGGTCATATTCAAAGATATTCTCAGATGAAAATGCCTTGCATTTTTTTACAGAAACAGTAAGTGAACGTTTAGGTCCGTTGATGTGCCTATGTCTGCTGTGACGCAGTTAGGTGCCATGGCCTGTTCCCCCATGAAATGGCAGCCGCCTGACCTGTGAGGAGGGACAAGTGGAAATGAGGTAATTCCGCTGACGTTGTGCACCATTGCGGGAGGCGGTCAACGACCGCTGTGCAGCAACTCATTGGTAATCATTGGGGACTAAGGGTTCCAGGAGCCAATGGTGATGTATGCCGGCGGTGACGGTACGCACCGCCGTGGACAAGATCGTCATTTTCTATCTTTTCCCTCACTTGCTAAGTGCCCTTTAACAGGAGAGGACCTACACTGCAAGTGCTGCTGTGACCTGTGTCTGGAAGCGACCATGGCTCGAGTGTCTGGGGAAAGGGCCCCTGCCTTCACTTCAGAGGAATTGGAGAGACTAGTTGATGGGGTCCTACCCCAGTACCCTTTACTTTATGGTCCTCCAGACAAACTGGTGATTACACTGTGAGCACGATGCGTGGGGCATGAATGTATGGAGTGCTGTGTGTGTAAGCCTCATGTGGGGGGGGCTGAGGGATCCTGGGCAGAGTACTGCATGTTTGGTGCGTCAGGGGATGGGAGGGATATGTTGGGCCATGAGTGTAACAGTCTGGACGGTATGACTAATACCTTTTCTTATGTATCTTTTTCTGCAGGTCAGCGCCCATCAGAAAAAGGGTATTTGGCGTGCCATCGCCAAGGAGGTGCGGACCATGGGGGTCTTTGACAGGCAGAGCACCCACTGTCGCATACGGTGGGAGGACCTGCGCCGCTGGGCAAGGAAGACGGCAGAGGTCCAGCTGAGGATGGCCTCCCAACGAGGAATGGGTGCCCATCGTACCCTAATCCTCTCTGATGTTCTGCATCCTGGTAGTGGCCTATCCGGAGTTGGATGGGCGCTTGAAGGCATCACAGCAGCCACAAGCGGTGAGTACAGTTTCAGAATCATGAAGTTGCAAGTGTTGAGGTGTTACCTTGGTGGGGGGGATGTGGGTCTGGGGGTGCCCCTAGGCCTGGATGAACATGGCAGGGTAGGTCCCATGATGGGCATGCTCAGATGCACTCCAACCCCAATAATGCTAGTGGGCATCTTCTACTGGGCAGGGTCCTGTCGATTTCAGGTGTGCTGCTAATGGCGTTAGGCATTGTACCCCATGGCCTGGTGACTAGCAATGTAACTGGTATTGATTGGCCTAGTGCATAGGGCTGTGAGTTGTGTACGCCAACAGTGGTATTGTTGCTGGCTATGACCAAGTGTATCCTCTGTCTCTCTCTCCCCTTTTTGTTTTGTCACCCTGTCCTTGTGTGCATCAGTATCATCTGGCGGAGGAGCAGAGGCACCGGCAACGAAGGGAGCTGCATCCCTCATGGGCCTGCAGGCCGAATCCACTGACGGTGATGGCACCAGTGGGACGGAGGGCGAGGGGAGTACCACGGCGGAGACTGGAGGGGACAGTTCTGACAGGGACACCTCCTCCGATGGAAGCTACCTGGAGGTGGCGGACACCTCTGTGGCCACCCCAACTACAGGTACAACTGCCACCCCCGTACCAGCATGGCCCTCCCAGCAGCCCCTCAGCGAGTTGCCCGTGCCCGCTCACCCAGGAGGGTGGGCATCTCCTTCACCCCAGGCACCTCAGGCCCTGCCCCAGTCAGCCCTGCTGTCCTCAGTGAGGAGGCTATTGACCTCCTGAGATCCCTCTCTGTTGGGCAGTCCACCATACTGAATGCCATCCAAGGTCTAGCAGGGCTTTTGCAACAAACAAATGCATTCCTGGAGCGCATTCACTCTGGCATGGCGGCCCTACAGAGATCACTCCAGGCTCTGGCCAACTCACTGATGGCAGCCATTGTCTTTGTCTCTAGCCTCCCACCTCCAACTTCCTCTATCCAGTCCCATTCCCCTCAAACCCAGCCTATCCCAAGCACACCTTCATACCAGCTTGCACCCAAATCAATACACAGAAGTGGCTCAGGCAAACACAAGCACCACACTTCTTCCCACAGGCACTCACACAAGCACCATCCAGATGCAGACACACCAACATCCACTGCCTCCACTGTGTCCCCTTCCTCCTTGTCGTCCACCTCCCTTCCAGTAGCATCTCCACAAACACCTGCATGTACTACATTCCCATCCACTACCTCCATCATCAGCACGCCTATCACTACACGGCCCTCACTGGCAGTCAGCACCCCCACATCCATGCACACGACTCCTGTGTCCTCTCCCACTGTGTCTGTGCCCTCTCCTCCCAAAGTACACAAACGCAAGCACTCAGACACCCAACAGCCATCCACCTCACAACAGCATCCAGCCCATGCACCTGCACCCAAACACAACAGACACCTCCTACAACCACTCCCTCTTCCTCCACTTCCAAATCTTCACCCTCTTCCAGCCCTCGTGCCCCTAAAAGGCTTTTCCTCTCCACCCATGACCTATTCCCTGCCCCTCCCTCCATCCTTCACTTCGGGCCAGGGTGGGCAGAACCCAGGCCAGCACCTTAGCCACCCAGTCCACAGCCACTGTACTCTCTATAGCTACTGCATGTGAGAGAGGCTCCAAGGAAGCAACCGTCAGCACTGCCAGTGTGGCTGCACCACCTGCCAAGGGCAAGAAGGCACCACCAGCTAGCAAGGGCAAGGAAGCACCACCAGCTAGCAAGGGCAAGGAGGCAACACCAGCTAACAAGGGCAAGGAGACACTACTGGCTAGCAAGGGCAAGGAGGCACCACCAGCTAGCAAGGGCAAGGAGGCACCACCAGCTGGCAGAAGCAAGGAGGCACCACCAGCTAGCAATGGCAGGAAGGGAACACCAGCTAGCAGACACAAGGAGGCACCACCAGCTGCCAAGGGCAGGAAGGGAACAACAGCTGCCAAGGCCAATGAAAATGGCACAGACGCCGCAGGCAGGATGGATCTGGTGCATGGGGCTGGAGCAGCATCTGGGCAAACAACACCATCCATGGCACTTCGGCCGTCCAAGGCTGCAGGGGAAGGGCTGGAGCCTCCCCCTACCACTGGCAGCACCGCCACCTGCACCACCGCCTGCACCGCCACCTGCACCACTGCCAGCAGCACCACTGCCACCAGTAGCAGCCCCAGTGGGCAGCCGTCCAAGGCTGCAGGAGAAGGGCTGGAGGCTCCCCCACCACTGACAGCACTGCCACCTGCACCGCCGCCAGCACCGCCACCTGCACAGCCACCTGCACCACTGCCAGCAGCAGCCCCAGTGGGCAGCCATCTGAGGCTGCAGGGGAAGGGCTGGAGCCTCCCCCACCACTGGCCGCACCGCCACCTGCACCACCACCTGCACCGCCGCCAGCACAGCCACCTGCACCACTGCCAGCAGCAGCCCCAGTGGGCAGCCATCTGAGGCTGCGGGGGAAGGGCTGGATCCTCCCCCCACCACTGACAGCACCGCCGCCAGCCCCGCAACTGCCACCACTGAGTAGTCATCACCGCCAGTGAGCAGTGTGTAGTCGTGACTACATGGGCTGTAGTGCATCCTGGCCCCTGCAACAACTGAAGGTGTGACACCCAGGTGAGAGACTGTGACCTTGCACCATCCAGGATCGATCTGCATCACAGAGCACAAAGCCCCCTCCAGAACCAGTGGAATAAGGCATCCACTCACCCTATCCTTGCCAGAATGAAGCACACTGGGCACAAGGCCCCCTCCATAACCAGTGGAAGAAGGCATCCACTCACCCCCTCCTTGCCAGGATGAAACACACTTAGCACAAGGCCCCCTCCAGAACCAGTGGAAGAAGGCATCCACTCACCCACTCCTTGCTAGGATGAAGCACACTGGGCACAAGCCCCCCTCCAGAACCAGTGGAAGAAGGCATCCACTCACCCCCTCCTTGCCAGGATGAAACACACTGGGCTCATTGCTCCCTCCAGAACCAGTGGAAGAAGGCATCCATACACCTCCTCCTTGCCAGGATGAAGCACACTGGGCACAATGCCCCCTCCAGAACCAGTGGAAGAAGGCATCCACAGGAGAGACTGTGGCTTTGCACTCCCCAGGACCAAGCAGTGAACAAACCACCCACTAGAGAGACTGTGGCTTTGCACTCCCCAGGACCAAGCAGTGGGCAAACCACCCACTAGAGAGATTGTGGCCTTGCACTCCCCAGGACCAAGCAGTGGGCAAACCACCCACTTGATAGACTGTGGCTTTGCACTCCCCAGGACATCCCAGAGGGCATGTAGCCCCCTCCAGGAGCAGTGGCGTTGTACCATCTTCCGGCTGAGGTGCCCCCGTACCCCTTCCCTCTGAGGTGCCTGTGTATCTTTGACCTGATGCCCCAGCAGTGTTCTCTCCGTATTGAGGCAGGAGTCAAGTGTGGCCTTTGCCTATGTGTCATGGCCCTGTGGGCCACGGACATTTTGGACTGGGCATTGTCCCTCCATTTGTATATATTGTAGATACTGTTTTGTGCTTTAAGGACGTATTTATCAAAATTTGTATTATTACACTGGCTTTACTCACATCCTTTGGTCCTTGCGTTATTCCTGAGGGTTATGAGGTGAATATGTAATGTTGTGTGTATGGGGCCGAGGGTGGGGGTGTTGCATGTTGCGCGTGTGTGTTTTATTCTCTTTTTCCTTCCCCCTCCCTTGTGTGCTAGGTGCGGTACTCACCGTGGTCGTCTTCGCCGCTGTTCGTGTTCCTGTTGTAGGAGGAGGTAGACCTGCATGGGAAATATGTGCTACTCAGGCTCCATGGCGTCGTGGTTCTTCCTTGAGTGTCGAGAGGTGAGTTGTTTCCCTTCTGTGTACTGTTTCCAGCGTGCTTTTGATGGCATTGGTACCACCCCGGAAAAGGTGGCGGATTGGCCTCTCATAAGTGGGCGGTACATGTCTTCCGTCTGGCTGTTGGCGGTTACCGCTGCGGTGCTTGTTGCTACTGCTGTGGCAGTCGGTGTGTTAAAGTGGTTGTCTGTGTTGGCGGTTTCTGCCGTGGTCAAAATTCTATTTTTTTTACTGCCGGCCTGTTGGCGGTATTTCCTCTGCTTTATCACCGACAGCCAGGGTTGTAATGAGGGCCTTATTTTGCAAACTTGGAATTCAGGCATTTGTTCAATCTGAATGGATTTCTGGTTCAAAATTGTTTTGGGATTGATTAATACTTAGCTCCTAGTAGCTTTTTCTTTTTTACATGCTTGGAGTAATTGATAAAGTGTAGGGTGGCATCTCCCAAGGTTTTCTTGGAATCAATTTTGCCACCCTTTCACTGCATTATTTGTCATTGCTCATGTGACATGATGCTGTCATAGACATTGTGCAATGAAATGTGATACTTGGAATGGCTTCTGTGGCCTGATCGATGTAGGAGACCAACCTAAGTGATTTCAAAACAATCCATTAGTTGTGCTTGTTTATTTTCATGTTGTTGGTAATAGCAGAAATTAATTTTTCTTTTATGTGGAACATAAAGGTTAGTTGTATAGGGCTTTTGGTAGGTACATCTGAATGCCCTAGCTAAAGTGATAGTATCACCCCTAAATTGAAGTGTGTTGGTGTGCTTTAAATATGGTTGAAATCATTGCTTTCTCAAAATCTATGATAATTTATGGGTGTGTTATAGCGTGTTGTCTTATATGTGTAAACATTTAATTGTAAGTCACATTGTGTATTTTAGGTAACAGTGCTTACACTAATGGGATGTTTGTATTTTGACATAGGCTATGTGTTATGTATAGCTGACTCAATTTTGGAGGGCACAACTTAAAAATATCATCTATGTTGTCACTTAAATGATCATTCTTTCATCATTATTGAGATTGTCATATAGAGATTGAGATTCATATTTATACGGTTATACAAATACAACCATAAAACACAGGATATACCATAACATTGTTTAAAAGAATACAAAACATGTAAAACAAGAAAAAGAATTTGATATAAAAACATTTAAAAATTGGCACAATTACACCAGCAAATACCACATTTAAGAAAAAACGCAACCCAACAGCAAACTAATTTATCAGATACCATGCACAAGTAAAGATAAGCTGGGCGGCACTGTAAAAAACCCTTGCTCTTCAATATAGGCATTAAGAACCTCCGTCTGAAAGGAGCAAAAAACTCACAAAAGAGAGTACAATGGAGCAGAGTCTGAGGAGAAACACCATCACAAGGGCAAATAGGAATACTCTTTGGATTGTACTTGCCAAGCGGAAAGCATAAATTACATCTGATTGAACCAAAATTAAATCAGTTAATAAGCGCCTTCCCCACTCATTTTGAACCACCAATAAATAAGACTCGGGCCTGAATACATCTCAATCATTATTAAGTCCTGCAAAAATGGTTTCGTTAGTTCAAAGAATTCCCTTTTACCTCCCATAGGTTTATTAAATTCCTTCTTAACCTACTGCTTATCAGATCATCTTAAACACTACAGGGAGTTCAAAATCTCCGGATGTCCCAACAGCAAAGCAGGGTATTTAATATATTAAAACCAAGGAATGGCTTGACCAGAGTCACAGGCCAAACAATCTTGAATCATCTATCTACTTAGGGAGGCACACTCATTGGTCCAAACAGAAATTCACAGAGGAAGTGGAGCAATCTGGATACTGTCTTCTATAAACCCCAGATCCAATTCCTCAGCCACACAAAACCCAGGGGTAATTAGCCCATCTCCTAGTAACCTTTTACAAAAAAGATAAGCTTCTTTTTGAGGCACCATGCTGCTGCAATACCTCCAATTATGGGCCCCATACAATAAAACCGGAATGCACTTACACCTACATATGTCAAGTAGGGGTAGAATAGGCTTATTCCCAACCCTGGCTGAAAAGTCAAAAGTGGCACCCACTGCAGCATTAAAATGTGAACAACACCTAGAAATGCAGGGGACCCAAAGACTTTTATCATCAAAGGTCTCCCCAAGAAGGGGAAGTCATGCACACGGCTAATCATTTGACCATTTTATAGACACAGCCCCTAGTTTGTACTTAGGCCACAAACCAAATAGTGTTTTTTACCAATATTCACTTCCAAATCAAGGTTGGTCATAAACTCCACGAAAGCATTTACCACAGTTCGTAGTCTATTCATAGTGCAAGCCAACGACACTGTATTATCTGCACAGACTCAAGCTGGCACACTCTGCTAAATTAATTTTGGGAACATCCTTACATCTAATCACTAAAAAGTCATGCAAGCCATTAGTATATCAGAGAAATAGCATGGAGACAAGAATACAGGCCTGCCTCACCCCTCTATCGATGGTGAAGGGGTCTGTGCATTCAACGATTGTCCCATATCTCATAGAAGCATTAGGACCAGAGTGGAGCTTTGGCAACAGCTCAACAGTTGGGCTCGACATCTCCATCTTAGATAGCAAGACCCACCACTTACAAGGATTTACCCTGTTGAAGGCACAGCTGAGGTCCATAAATGCCAAGTAAAGAGACACTTTTTTGCAATCGCATATTTGCCAATCAGCAATAACAGATTTAAACACTGTTCTTGGGTCCCAACCCTTCCCTGAACCCATACTGCACCTGACTCAAGAGATCTAGGGCCACATGTACATAGCATTTTGCATGTCGCAAACGGTGAATTGGGCCGTTTGCGACATGCAAAATGCACTTTGGGATGTACAGACCCATTTTTGCAATTCGGTAAACTATTTACCGAACCACAAAAAGGGTTTGCGAGTCGCAATTAGGAAGAGGTGTTCCCTTCCTAATTGCTAGTCACTGTCCCATGTATGATTGTTTTGTGACCGCTAATGCAGTCGCAAAACAGTCGCAGTTAGCACCAGTTTCAAACTGGTGCTCACCCATTCGCAGACAGGAAATGGCACTGAAAACATTTTTTTAGAGCAGGCATTGGTCCTATGGACCACTGCCTGCTCTGAAAAAATTAAACGAAAATGTTTCATTTTTTGTTTTTGAAATGCATCTTGTTTTCCTTTAAGGAAAAAGGGCTGCATTTAAAACAAAAAAAACTGCTTTATTTAAAAGCAGTCACAGACATGGTGGTCTGCTGTCTCCAGCAGGCCACCATCCCTGTGAGGGTTGGCCATTTCCAAGGGGATCGCAAATTGTGACCTACCTCATGAATGTTCATGAGGTAGGTCATTTGCGACCTCTATGTAAACCGCAAACAGTGTCATTGACATTGTTGAACATAAGGTTTTGTGAGTCACAAATCCTATATTTGGCCCCTAGTTCCTCCACCCAGGTCTCAATACGCCACAGAACAATGTGGCCTAAAACTTTCACCAAAGAATCTAACAGTGAGATAGGGCGATAACACTTGGAGTCACTATGGTTCCTTTCTTAAACACAGGGACTATGCAGGCAGATTTCCACAAAGAAGAGATCCCAGAAATCATGACAGCATTTAGAACATTTACAATATTAGGAGCCCACAGCTGTATGTTTCCTTTATATGAATCCATTCGAATAGCATGAGGCCCAGGAGCTTTATGTACTGTACTCTCCTGCAAGGCGACAATCACCTTGTCTAGACTAAACCTAATGGAAAATCTCTGGCCAGGGTCACCTGAGTGCAGCACAGCTTCCATAGGATTCTCAGAAATGACTAACCCAAATATCAGGTGAAATATTGCATCCCATCCCCTCAGAAGTTCCTGTCGCAAGTCTACCCCTGTTAACAATATTCCTAAATGGACCCGTATTCTTTGTGCAGCAAGCATACACTAAATCGTTCCAAATCTGTTCTTTTAGCTGCAACTTCCTGAACTTCAGGGCGAGCTTATACTGGGCCCCAGCCCGACTCACAAGTTTTCTATCTCTGGGCAAAGTTTTCAGTTCCTTGAGCAGGGTTTTCCTAGCAACATGGCACTTTTTATCAAACCACCCACTCTGGGTCTTACAAGAAGGCCCTGACCTGGAACTGATAATAGATTTAATGGAGCCGTTTAATCTTTCCAGCGTATTAATCACCTCTACAGCTGCAGTGTTTTCTGACAAAAGAAATCCCTACAATCCCTATAATCATGTTAAAATTAAGTTTCACCATGGTCTCTAAAACCCAGGGGATATCATCCTGGCACCAATGCACCCTGCGACCTTGATCCTTGGCTTCCAAACCAGTAGAACCCATAACAGCCGGTAAAAGCCTGTTGGAGGTGAGGTCAAAAGCCAACACAAGAGGATTATCATCACTGAGATCCTGCAATGGACACCACCTTGCCGTACAAGGTGGCTCAGTGAAGTGGACACAAAAATGTAATCAATTGTAGTACCCACCCCCTCCACCAAAAGTGGGGGCCTGAGTCCCTGAATTAAAAAACAATTTGGAGGTATTAATCAGCCCCATCTCTAGCAGAGCATTAGTCAGCGTCACACCTCGACTATCCTGGGATACCTCACTAGTAGTAAAACACTCCTCCCAGTCAAAAGGATTTCTTCTGAAAATAGTTCATGTAACACAGAATGCCTTGAAGATTAAAGGATGGAATGACTGCGCATCAGTCAAATGGCTCTTTGTAAAGGGTGTTACACTGCTAAAGAGCAAGGCCTCAGTAGGGGGAATAATTTAAAATTATTGATCTGCTGGTAGCTGGAAGATAAAGTGGAAGTAACTGTGATGTGGGGTCCTCTGTGAGGCAGTTTGAATGTTAAAGTGACAGAAATTGAATCAGTAATGAGGGCATGGAAATCAGGCTGACAGAAGCACAGTAAGGAAGGAAGTGTAAATAGAATGGGAAAGTAACTTTCTCCTTTTCTGGAACCTTCTCTGATCACTCCTGAGGTATGAATACTAAGAAAGATTGTGGAGGAAAGTCTGGAAGGTTTGTATGTGAATATGTTACCCTTAAGGAGCAACATGCAAGGCTTGCAACATATACAAAGATAAATTGATTCACAAAATGAATGTTATTTTTTCAAAGATGACTATGAAGTAGAGGAAGGCATAATAACAATGGGTAAGCATGAGGAAGAGGGTATGGCAAAAGGTGAGACGATGCAAATGCACATTTGGAAGGTAAATAGAATGTAGGTCAAGAAGTGGGCAGAAAAAAGTGGTGAACAGGAAAGAGAATATGCAGGATTGAGAAAATGGGCAGGGAATAACAAAGTGAAATACAGAGACTGACAAGGGAGAAGGAATGCAAATGGAGTATACGATGATTAGTCAAAAAACAAAAAAGATTGAATCTATGACCATAAAATAATAATATCATGAGATCTCCTCCACTTTCATGGTGTTTTAGTATTTCAAGCAATGATGCCTCAACTATCCTCAACTACCTTTACTACCTCTACAACCAAGATCTCCTTCTGCGCTAGATAGCACCTGCAGATGTCTGTGTCACCTCTAACTCTATGACACATGATTATGGTAAATGGGTGGGGGTGTGGCTATCTTTAGTTTCTGAACTGGTTATTATTGCACACCCGTAGTCTGTGCTATTCAGCAACCTGTTTGCAGCTGATCGATTCCCTTACTGTCTCTTCAAACAATTGAGCAATATACCCAATTGTCTCCCTCTCACATCTCGTTGATGGGTCCCCAGGAATGGACCTTGGATACCCAGATCGTATTCTTTCATTCTTTGGAACTCATCCTTTGCTGGATTATGGGGAATCTTGGCGTTAAAATCACCTGTCAACAGAATTGATACCTTTGGGAAGCTTAGGCTCTCCTTTTCCATCAACGCTACCAACTCCTCTAGCCGTTTATCCATCCTTCTATGTGGTGGAAAGTAGGAGTTAATTATTATTAAATCTGGGCAGCATTTTGTCCCTCTTTCACCCTTCTTTTCTAATAACAAACTAAAGATAACGGTTGACAAAAACATTTTAAATTCATGGAATACAATTTGCCCATTCATTTTATATTTTACATCCAGCATTACAGCTATGCTTTCCAGAGGCCGGCCAAACTTCCCCTTAACTGCTGTCCTACTAAAAACCATAAAATCCTTCATCACAACATCCTGCACTTCACAAGTCTCTTGCAGAGTTATTATCATCACATTTCTCTCTTCAATATCAGCCCACAAATAGTCTAAATTCCTTTTCAGGTTGCAATATTCCATGACATCAAGTTAACGACAATGTCATCAGAATCTAGATAATAAGGGTCTGCAAATCCCCTTTTTATCATTTATTGTCCTGATATCCATTCCCATTTGTTGCCATACTTTTTAATGATTTATTTCAGATCTAGAAGATCTGCCTCCTTTTTTTTTTATTTCACAATAAGGATATTATTAAATGTGACAAGCTCTTGGCTCCCCTATCCTCCCAACAAGGGAAAGTCATTGGGCTGATTAACTAGGGTCCTCACATCCTTCCCTATACATTCAACCGGGTTAACATCCCCACAGGGGTGACAGGCCAATGTATGAATGCATCATAGATATCAAAACCTGACCTTCGGAGCTCATCTACTGAGTTCATGAGGCTATTTCTCTGGCCTTCGGAAGAACAACCATAGAAATATCTTTAATGGAAATTTTTGACACTTTTGGGATTGACCCAAAACAAGATATAATACCTGATCTATTAAGGACACAATCCATGTCTGTGAAGATATCTACCACTTGTGGGAACCACTCTACTTCCTCAACGTGGCTGACTACTCATCCCTTACCCCATCTCTGTTCAGCCTCAAACCTAAAGGGCTCAACTTCTGCATTTAGGTGGGGTCCCACCTTGCTATGAATGGGCACTTGTTTACCTTGACCCCACTCTGTTGGTTCATACCATGGGCCATCCCCACATGAGAATTAGGTACAAATGATGGAAAGACTGCCCCACACTGTTGTAGATCCTTACATGAACCCTCGGACACACACTTCCCTTCGTCAGAATTAGGGATCACTGAGTGAAAGGTTGCCTTAACCAGGGCATCAACTGTACCTTCTACTGCTACTGATTGCCCAGACCTAGCCTCTCCTTGCGCTGTCATCATAGGAACCTTAAACCTTCTTTCAGTTTTCTTTTTTTTTCTTTTCCATTTTCCTTACATAGTGACAATATCCTCTCTGTCAACCAACTTTTTGCCCTTTTTGGACTTCCTAATCTTTTAAAAAACTGAATAACTTTTCTCAACATCCTGTACTATACCCAACATTTCCTTCCCCTAACTGGGAACACCTTGTCCTGAACCATCATGTTCTTTAAAGAGGAAATCCAGCTGGGATAAGTCAAGCGACATTTTACGATTATAAATCTTTGTTCCCATTTCAAGCACAGGACCTCCCTCTTGGGCTCCCGTCTCGCTATAACTTTTGACACCACTCGAGCTCCTGTCCCCTAATGATTTTAAAAGTAACCCCGTGAGTATCACTGACAGGGTATCTAATATATGTTCAGAACTGACAGTGGTCTTCTCCAGTTGTGACATATTTTATGACCATACACGCTCAAGATTTATCAGTGAGTTAGAAAACACACATAATCTGATGGCATATCACTAGGCAGGTTGAATATCAAATCAGAAGACACTGCACTGTTTAATAAGTCTGAAGTTGTGGTACTTGCAGTACTAGAAAACGTTTCCAAGGATTTTTTCAGCTGCTTAGGTCTTCGTCCGGGCCACTCCCGAGTGCCTGCCACATGCGTCCTGTGCCACAGGTCTCAGTGCCTAAGTTTATGTGTACCCGGACCTGGCCTCCCCCACTCTGTTCAGGTGTCGGCACATGTCCCCTGTCATATCATTAAAAGGTGTCTTTTTTTACTTGTGGTTGTTAAGTGTTGGGGTATTTCTAATTTCTTCTATTTGTCGGGACTTTTGTTTTTTCACTCGCTGGACTACATGTTCTGGCAGTTAATCATTTCAAGGTTGGAATGCAAGGGAGCTAACCTTCTGCCTGTTCAGGACTTTTTGGTGTAATATATTTAGGTATCATCCTTTTTGGCTGTTGTGAGCATGTACTGGTCTCTTTCAGGTCCTGTAAAGCATTTCTGGCTTTTAATTCAGTAATATTAGTCAGATGGTTGTGTTCCCTAACACTTGCATTGAACAATATTCGATGCCTTCCCAGGGTGTTTTCTCATTGGTGGTGGCCTCTATACTGTAACTGTACCTCTGTAATTTAATAGCAGCTTCCCTTTTTGAGATTTAATGTATTTTGGTGTTTCAGACATTTTAGCAATTGGGTTTATGATATATAAAAAAATATATTTTTTAAAATAGTTGTTATATTTATTTTAACATTTTGTCATAGCAGTTGCACACTTTAACTGACGTTCTGGGTGTCTTTACTTCTTTTAGTACAGAGTTTTGCTTTGCAGACTTGTTTCGTGTGGGTTTTCGCACAGTTTTCATTTGTTGCAGTTTGTTCAGAGGAAGAGATTTGTTAGTTGTGTCAGGTTATTTTGCAATTTAATATTTAGTTAGTAGTTTATTTTTAAAAATTTCAAAGTGCTATGTTGTGTTTTAGTGACAATAACTACTTTGGAGGCAGTCTTTTTGTTGTATTTTGAATAATTTTGCTTTGGGTTTCCTTTTTATGTCAGAGAAATTATTATGGAGCATAGTTTTAATTTTTTATTTTAATTAATTATTTATTATCTTAACATAGTTTTAATTTTTGTATGATTGTTAGTTCTCATTTTTTGTCAAAACTATTTTGTTTGTAGTAGATAATAGGCAATGCTTTTTTGGAGTAATGAAGTCCTCTTTTGTAGATTTGCAGATTTGCATTTCAGTAATTGACAGTGTACTGCTTTAATTGAAGCATTTTGGTGTCTGTTTTTGTGGGATAACCCTGCAAAAAGGGCTATTTCCAATACACACCAGAAAGGCTTTCAGCTGTCACATACATTACTTACCTAAAGTGGTTATTCCATTGTAGCTAGTAATAAGCATCCTACTCACACTTGAGTAAGGGAGTACACATTTCTTCAGCACAATGTGATGTTACTGCACATAGGTGCCTGATAGCTCAAGATATGTGTTTCTTCAGTTATAAACGCTTATGTTCAGTAATACTTCGATACTTTCAAGATCATAGTGCAAGTATCCATAGATAAAAACCATTGTTGTTTCTAACTTGGAGTCTGGGGGGCCTAGACATGAATGTTGTGAGACAAAGACACATAAAGTAATTTAAACCTAAATGCACAGATTATGCCAATAATCCAGATGCCAACGCTGTTTCTGTCAAGTCTGAATGTGATGTTAGTACTTTGCGTACACACAGTTGTGAAAAAATGGGGAAGACAGTGGAATAACAAACAATGGTAATTTGCCAAAGTTGTACACGCTATTAAAATTTGTGCACTTGTTAACCGGGTCAGTTATTTTCAGGGGAAAATGAGTAGTAAATGCCTAAACATTCATGAGAAGAGTGGAATTTCATGAACGGTGGGTCTTTAATTGAAAACAATGCTTTATTTCCAATGCAGTCCTTTATGTGATAACATATTTCAGTATATATTTCTTCTCAGAAATACAACACATTTCACCTTTTGTAACCAGTCATGCCGTTAGATGTTGTTAAGTGCTGGAAGTGGTGATGAATAAAAACTGCTCTAAGGAAACCATGAGTATTGTGGAAAGCCCACCATGCTACCTAATGCCACAACACCTTCTGAATCAATAGTTAGTTACTTCTCCTACAAGCAAATCAAAGTTTTATTTTAGTCACCTAGCTGCCTGGTGTACCCCTTCATTATCAAGGTCTTCAGGATCACAAGTTTTAAGTTTAAGTTTAAGGTCTGAGAACTAACGCTGTGTCTTTGGAAGGATGAGATTTACCTAAATGTAGAAAAGTTTATCTACTACACAGATATATATACTTCTCTCCCTTCAGAAGGTGTAGTGAAACATTCTTTTCAACAATTCATGTTCTCTATATGACGCTCAACTGAATACTTACCTTTCTGTTTTAACTATATATAGAAAATGTGGGGATTTTTGTGATAGCTTGGCATTCAAGTGATTTGTTTCATAATGTAGCGCCCATGTGTTCACTTGACTTTAACCTCATTAATTTTTTTTTTCACTTGTTTCTTTATTTTTTATTTTGTTGTGACTACTGTATGGAAATTTCAAGGCAGTGGGAAAATGCTAAACAGCCTCCAAGTGCACGTGCGCTACACTTAAAAATAGTAAGCACTGATTGCATGGTTTGACAATTAGGTATGCCCATTGGTCAAAATGCACAATATTTGTTCCAATGGCTTAACCAGTTGGATGCCTTCGATGACGGTTACATCCTCGGCCACGGCGATTGTGTGCCGAGGACATAACCGTTATATCCTGTACCCAGCCCACGGGGGAATGCCAGCACTCCCCCCATGGGCCTCCCACCCCTCTCCCCTGGGCAGGGATGGAAGGGGAATCGCTTCTGAGGTTGCCTCCATCCCAGCGCGATCTCAGGAGACACTGATTAGTGTTTCCTCTGTACAGGGGCAGAGGAGGTCAGGAAGGCATGACAAGGAAAGGAAAGGCTTTTCCTTTTCATGTCTCTCTGAGCATTCCTGTAGCACAATCGCATAGTGATCGTGCTGCAGGATTGCCCATTAGACACCAGGTAGTTTGTTTACTTTTTGTAAACAAGTAAGGGGAGAAGCCCTTTGGGCAAGGGTCACTCCCCAAAGGGGGCAATTTATTTCTAGGCCATTTCTGCCCCCCTTTGCAGCAGATCGGCCTATTTTTATTAGGTAGATCTGTCCCCAAGGGGGGCAGAAAACACTAGACACCAGGAATCATTTTTTGTGTTTGTTTGTACAGGGAGGAGTGGCCCCTTAAGCAAGGGTTGCTCCCCTGGGGGCCAAATTAATTTTAGTCCATTTCTGCCCGTCAGGGGCAGATCGGCCTATTTTAATTAGGCTAATCTGTCCCCTTTGGGGGCAGAAACCACTAGGGATCTTTATTACAATTTTTTTTTTACAGATGGGGAGTGACCCCTTAGGCAAGGGTCGCTCCCCTGGGGGCCAATTTTATTTTAGGCCATTTCTGTCCAGCTTGGGGGCAGATTGGCCTATTTTTATTAGGTCAATCTGCCCCCAAGAGGGGCAGAAAGCCCTAGACACCAAGGATTTATTTTCTGTACCATTTCACACAAGGCCATTCCCCAAGGGGGCAAATTATTTTAGGTAATTTCTGCCCCTTGGGGGTACAGCGGCCTATTTCTATTAGACTCATCTGCCCCAAAGAGGGACAGAAACCACTTAGGCACCAGGGATGTGTTTTGTTTGGGGGGCAGTCCCTTGGGCAAGGGTCGCTCCCCATGGGGGAACATTATTGTTGGCCATTTCTGCCTCCCTTGCGGGCAGAGTTGCCTATTTTTGTAAGGCCCATATGCCCCCAAGGATGGCAGAAATCCCACTAGACACTAGGGAAGATATATATATATATTTTTTTAAAGAGGGTGGGGGTATGGCCATGCCCCCACCCCAAATATGCAGGGACAAAGATATTCTGCCCACTGTTAGGCAGATGGGGCAATTAACCCTGATCCACTCCCGGGGTGGTGGGGGGGGGAGCAGAAGGCCTACTAGATGCCGGGGAAGTAAAAAAACAAAATAGTGGGGTGGTGGCTACCAACCAGTATGGCCATGGTTATGAACCCACCCCAACTGAAGGGGGTAACAGTCTTTCAGCTCTCCCCCGCACACTAAAAGATCTTAGCCCAACAGCAAGAAAGAGGACATTTGATTATTTGGGGTTTTGATTTTACATTTGGGCCATGAGAGCTTGGCTAACTCTCAAAATCGTCCCACTTTGAATGGTGAGGGCTACACTTTTTAGACTTTGGGACTCTGCCATCTAGTAAAATCTACGAGACCTAGACACATCTGAAAACTAAACATCTGGGTGAGTCCAGAGTGATGTGCTTCACAGGCACCCCACACCATTTTCTTACCTACGATGACCTGCAAACCTCCAACTTTGCTTGAAATCACACATTTTCCCCACATTTTTGTGATGCAACCTTTTGGAATCTGCAGGAATCCAGAAAAATCCTACCACCCAGCAATGTCACATCTATACTGATAAAAATTCTGCCCCATTTGTCAGCCTTAAAAACTTTTTTTTTTCAAACTGCCCTTTTGGACCAGCTTTGGTTCCCCCTCAATTTCGACATGTGTTTGGCTCTTTCCTGTCACAGGCACTTGCCCTACACAAGTGAGGTATCATTTTTATTGGGAGACTGAAAGGGAACGTTGGGTGGTAGGAAATTTGTGCTGGTGCGATGATCCCACAGAGAAATGTGGGGAAAATGTGATTTCTTAGCTAAATTTGAGGTTCGCTGAGGATTCTGGGTAAGAAAACACTGGGGGATCCACACAAGTCACACGTACCTGGACTCCCTCGGGTGTCTAGTTTTCAGAAATGTCTGGGCTTGGTAGGTTCCCTGATGGCTGCTGAGCCCAGGACCAAAAATAAAGGTCTCCCCACAAAAAGAGGTAGTTTTGTAAAATATAATTTTGATGTGTCCATGTAGTGTTTTGGGGCATTTCCTGTTGCGGGCAATAGTCCTACCCACACAAGTGAGGTACTATTTTTATTGGGAGATGTGGGGGAATTCTGGGTTGAGGGAAGTTTGAGGCTCTCCTCAGATTCCATAACTTTGCAGCACTGAAAATTGAGGAAAAAGTGCTTATGCCAAATGTTAAGGTTTGCAAAGGATTCTCGGTAATGGAACCTGGTGAGAGTAGCACAAGTGACCCCATCCTGAGTTCCCCTAGGTGTCTAGTTTTAAGAAATGTACAGGTGTTCTAGGTTTTCCTAGGTGCCAGATGAGCTAGAGCCCAAAATCCACAGCTAGGCACTTTGCAAAAAACAGGTCAGTATTCCTAAGAAAAATCTGATGTGTCCATGTTGTGTTTTGGGGCTTTTCCAGTCGCTGGCACTAGGCCTATCCACACAAGTGAGGTACCATTTTTATCAGGAGAGTTTGGGAAATGCTGGTTGGAAGGAAATTTGTGGCTCCTCCCAGATTCCAGAACTACATATCACCAAAATTTGAGGAAAGAGTGTTTTTTTTTTGGTCAAATTCTGAGGTTCGCAAAGGATTCTGAGAAACAGAACCTGGTGAGAGCACCACAAGTCACCCCATCCTGGATTTTCCTAGGTGTCTAATTTTAAAAAATGCACAGGTTTACTAGTTTTCCCTAGGTGCCGGCTGAGCTAGAGGTCAAAATCCACAGGTAGGCACTTTCCAAAAAACCACATCAGATTTCAATGTAAAAATGTGATGTGTCCATGTTGCGGTTCCTGCTGAGGGCACTAGGCCTACCCACACAAGTGAGGTACCATTTTTATCAGGAGACTTGGGGGAATACAGAATAGAAGAACAAATGTTATTGCCCCTTGTCTTTCGCTACATTTGTTACTTCCAAATGTAAGACAGTGTGCAAAAAAGAAGTCTGTTTGAGAAATGCCCTGTAATTCACATGCAAGTATGGGGATCCCGGAATTCAAAGATGTGCAAATAACCCCTGCTTCTAAACACCTTATCTTGTGCCCATTTTGAAAATATAAAAGAGTCCTTGATATCTATTTTTCACTCTTTATATTTCACCAAATGAATTGCTGTATATCTGTATACAATGAACACCCATTGCAAGGTGCAGCTCATTTATTGGCTCTGAGTACCTAGGGGTCTTGATGAACCTACAAGTTCTACATATCCCCGTAACCAGAAGAGTCCAGCTGATGTAACGGTATATTGCTTTCAAAATTCTGCCATAGCTGTAAAAGGTTATAGAAGAAAACATAGACAGAAATGGCTCTTTTTTACCTCAATTTCAATATTTCTTTATTTTAGCTGTTACTTTCTGTAGGAAACCCTTGAAGGATTTAAACAAATGACCCCTTGCTGAATTCAGAATGTTGTCCACTTGTGGGATCCAGCATTGGTTTCACACCTATTTCTGTCACTTAATGGAAGGAGGCTGAAAGCACACAAAAAAGTAGAAATGGGGTATGTCCAGTAAAATGCCAAAATTGTTTTGAAAAATGTGATTTTCTGATTTAAGTCTGCCTGTTCCTGAAAGCTAGGAAGATGATGATTTTAGCACCACAAACCCTTTGTTGAGGCCATTTCAGGGGAAAAAAACACATGGTTTCTTCTGCAGCACTTTTTTTTCCATTTTTAAAAAACAAATGTTAGCTGTAGCAATGTTATTCTGTTACATGTGTACAGTTTGAGCGATGTTTTAATTACTTATTTTTACAGCATGAGTTGTGAACCAGCTAAACATGAAGAGTGTGGTATACAAAGAGACAAGTTACAAATAACAATTATCAACTTGCATCGAAGGGGGCCACACACTTCCAGGTCCAGACTCCGTTGCGGCAGGACACCGCTAGCATGGACATTTGCGTCCGGGGGCGCATGAAACTTGGCCGCACTTCCAGCAGGGTGGTACGCTCACCAGCTTGCATCAAAAGGGGGACCATGCACCTCCAGGCCCAGACTTCATCGCAGCAGGACGCCGCTAGCATGGGCATTTGCACCAGGAAGTGCCTAAAACTTGGCATCACTTCCCACAGCATGGGACGCTCACCAGCTGGCATCAACGGGGGCCACACTTCCAGTCCCAGACTCCATCATGGCAGGACACCGCTAGCATGGACATTCATGCCCGGAGGTGCAGAAAACATGGTCATACTTTGCGCAGTGCGGGACGCTCACCAGCTAACATCAAACAGGGGCTATGCACTTCCAGGCCTAGTCTCCATTGTTGCAGGACGCCGCTAGCACGGACATTCACGCCCATAGGTACATAAAACTGACCTGCACTTCCTGCAGCACGGGACGCTCACCAGCTTGCATCAAAAGGAGGCCAGGTACTTCCAGGCCCAGATTCCATTGCGGCAGGACGTCACTAGCATGGACATTCATGCCCGACGCAAATAAAACTTGGCCGCGCTTCCCACAGTGCGGGACGCTCACCAGCTCACTCCAAGGGGGGCCATGCACTTTCAGGCCCAGACTCCATCACGGCAGGACGCCGCTAACATGGACATTTGCTCACGGAGGTGCATAAAACTTGGCCGCACTTCCTGCAGCATAGGACTCACCAGTTGCATCGAAGCGGGGCCACGCACTACCAGGCACAGACTCCATTGCAGCAGGACGCTGCTAGAACGGACATTCATGCCCGAAGGTGCATAAAACTTATCCGCACTTTAAGCGGCGCAGGATGCTTGCATCGAAGGGGGGCCACAAACTTCTAGGCCCACACCCCACCATGGCAAGATGCTGCTAGCACAGACATTCATGCCCGCAGGCGCATAAAACTGGCTGCACTTCCCGCAGTGTGGGACGCTCACCTGCTCACATTGAAGGGGAGCCACGCACTTCCAGGCCCAGACTCCATCGTGGCAGAATGCCGCTAGCATGGACATTCACAACCGGAGGCACATGAAACTTGGCTGCACTTCCCGCAGTTCAGGACGCGCACAGAACAGTCCTGGCACATGCCCGGGTGAAAATCAGGCCAAGACGGGCCTGTTTTAGCCCTTCAGAGACCATCAGAGGCTGGGCTGGGCCAAAGCTCTTTAGATTTTATTTCTCATGTTTAATTCTGGGTTATTTGTGTGGTAGGTACCTTTAGCTCCCACCCCTTCTTTATGGAGTTGAGTCATAATGGGGAAAAGGAAGGTGACCATGGGCTCTAAGCCCACCCTGCAATCTCAGCCCTGGCCCTCCATTGACAATTGTTTGGTACACAAAGTGGATTTTGTGTCAAATCAACTTAAATTGGCAGAGTGCCTCCTTTCTCCAGTAGTGGAAGATTTTGAATCTAGGCCCCCCAGTTAGCCCTTGAGCCCTGTTCTTATATGTAATACTGTTACTGCCAAATACACATCGCATGATATTTCTGCTGCAGCTCCTGTCATTCAGACCCATTGTTTGGATCTAGATGGAGCCGATATGGGCAACTTAGTGGGGGATGTAGGCCTGAATACTGATGAGTGCCCTGGTGCTCTAGATGCCTTGAGTGGCTCCCTTGACTCTGGCCCACTACCAAAAAGGAGAAGGAGAGTCGCTAAGTTAAAATCTAAATCAGCCTCAAAATTACAACCCCTGAATAATGACACCTCTGTTAGCACTGTGCCTTAATGCCCCCTAAATGTTGATTATTGGGTACCGCTGGAGATCTGGTTTAATGACTTACTGGACTCTAAGCTACAACAAATCCATAGCTGACTAGCGTCACTAGAATCCAGTTTGAGCAATTTAATCTCCATGGAAGAGAAGGGCCCTGTGCAAGCCCAGTCCTTAGGAACCCAGTCAAGGACCTCTGATTGCCCTCTCCCAGGGTGATGGCCCTGGGACCTAATCACTCTCCTGGAGTAGTTGCACAGAGTCCCCTCCAGGCCAACAGAATGGGGTCAGAGAAAGCAGCACAGCTAACCAGCTGGCCACTTTCTCTGCCAATTCCCCAAAACAGAAATTTACTTTCCAAACCACAAATAAAATGTCACATTCTAGCAGCCAGCGTAGACAAAGGGCTGAGCACCCCTAACCCCAGCTACGAGTCAAAGATCTGCCACCAGCTTCATGCCCATATGTGGTCATCTTGGACAATGTGCCTAGGCTTCAAGGCCCCATAATGGAATCTAACTCAGGTCTTAAAAACAAAGTCATTTACTGGCTAAACACAAATGTACAAATGTACATTGTAAATGGGACCTTTTTAAAGAGATCCTGTTCATCCCCCCGGTGGCATAGGCCCATTAAGGAGGCAAGCACCTGGTGACCTTGTAATTATCTAATTTCTTGATCCCAATGTTGCTAGGGAAGTTCTAGTGCTTGCAGAAGTCAGTATGGTAGAGCTTAAGCAGATCAGAATCTTACCATTGGGCTTTTTTACAAACACCTAGCCCCTATGGGAGATGCTGATAATACTCAAACTTCTCACCATGTTCCCTTACGGGGCATAGGGAGTCATTCTCATCGAACTCATCTTCCACTCAGTAACCACTATTCAGTCTTGAATGAATTGGAAGATGTGGACTGACAATCATCTATAATTTCAAATGTGCCCAGTGTAGTCACTTGGTGGGGGAGCTGGTGGAGGAGGGATATATCATCGCCACACCGACTGGGTCTGAGACTAGTCAACCCGTAAATGCCTTTGGGGAATTGGCAATTTTGCCATCTAATCCACTTTCACCAACTAACAAGATGCTGCATCGGAAATTTCTCAGCTGGAATGTGTCTGGTTTGGCCTTAAAGTTAGAGGTTGAGGTTTGGCGGTTGTTTATATCAAATTTTTATATTATTTTTATGCAGGAAACCTGGGCTGTTTCGGACCTGGTTCTTGATGGTTATACCAGTTTTAGTAACTTTGCTACCCCCTCAGCCTCAGGTTGTGCTAAAGGGGGTTTGGTGGGGTGGTTCAAGGTTAACATTGGTATAAGGTCTTACCAATAGTAACAGTTTTGGGTGGGATTCAGGCATTTGAAGTCAGTTGGGGCGGCAAGTTAAGAATTTTTATGGTGAACTACTATAATAATGATTTCATATCTACTAACAATTCCACCTTTCAAGATCTCTCTTTAGTTATTAGCTCTTGGCTAATATAGCTCATGCGAAAGGTGGGGCTTTTAATATTAATATTATACGGCTTCCTCTTGGCACATCACTTGGTTAGACCTATATTTAGCTCAGATACCATGGTGGCACCGACCTTTACTGAGCGGGGATGTAGTTCTACTATCGACTATGTTTTCGTCTCTCAGAACCTTTTAGCCCTGACTTATGGGATAGAAGATATCTCATCAGTCTTTAATGATCACAACCCCCTGGCTCTCCACCTCAAAGCACCTTCCCAGATAGGGCTGATAAAGTCTGGCCTCGAACAAAAATTAGGGCTAAATGATAACAGTAGGAGGGTGGTCTGGCACTCTGCAAATCTGGCATCTATTATGGATTAGGGGCAAAGCACCTGTCCATTTCTACCAATAATATGCCAACTAGGCAGTGGTGATGCTGCCAATTCTTTGGCAGGTTTTGTCGAGCTTATATCTCGTACGACAGACCTCATGAGCAGAACAATAAAAAATTGCTCCATGACTGGCTGCTCGTGTTTTGGCAGATCAAGTAGAATAGGGAATGAGTCCCTGCATCAGGCACTTAGTCAAACTCCTAAAGATCAGGCTACTGTCATTGCCTGTAGAAAGGCATATGCCCAGGCCCTGAAACAGCAGAAGGCCGAAGTCAAGGTAGAGCAGGGGGGAAATATAGTGGCAGCCTGCCAAAAGAAGGGCTCCCAGGCTTTTTGGTGGGGAGTCCGAGCTGGTCTTTCAAATAGCAAATCCCCAGAAGCTGTCACAACGCATATTTCCTACATATTCACATTAGCTCAACCATTTTCTAGTATTGATGGGGCTGATGAGGTAAGGGGTGATTCTGCACAGATGACTTTTCCTCTGAACCTCAGTCCCACCTTTTTAGAGATCGAAGTTTCAAAGGCAGTTCGTGATAGCCTCCCCAGTAAGGTCCCTGGCACGGATGGGATGCCGATGGACCTTTTTTCTAAATATCCAGAATTCTGGGCCTCTCTTTTAACCAGGATTTTTAATATGGTGTGTGGGGTTGGGCCCCCTACATCTTGGGAAATGTCTGTAGTGGTCCCAATTTTTAGAAAGGGCAATATTTTAGATCCTAGGTGTTATCAACCAATCTCACTGCTTGACTCCTCTTCAAAATTAATTGGGTGTGTGGTGTTGGAACGCTTGATCTCTTGGGTGCAGGAAAAATAAAATTCTGTCTCAGGTCCAATACAGATTTAAGAAAGGTCTGGGTACTATTGAACAGTGCCTTACCTCTACTTCCTCAAGGCAAATATAAGTACGTGAACGGTGCATCCATTCACTTAGCCTTCATAGACATGTCGAGTTAGTTTGACTGCATCAATAGGGAAAAGAACTGGGCAATATTTTCGTACATGGTTCTTGATGGTGGTCTAGTAGATCTCCTGAGACTCCTCCCCTAGGGGCAGAGGCTAAAAATAAGGTATGGGCCAAGTGGTAACACCACCTCTCTTTTTGGTGTCAGTCGGGGTGTATGCAAAGTGCGTGTTCTCAGCTCTGTCTTATTTCTCCTATCTATTAATGATCTAGAGAAATCCTTGGTCTCCACAGGAGCTAATGTCCCCTGCATCCATAATAATGGCATCCCAGCTCTATTGTACACGGATGATGCAGTCTTACTGGCAAGGACAGCAAATGGGCTCAACCAGCTAGTTGATAGTTTTGTTGAGTTCATGAAAAACTTGGACATCAAAACCAACTGCTCAAAGACCTTTGTAATGCCCTAAAAATACTAAGACACTCCCTATGCACATAGGAGGACATACCCTGACAAAAGTAAGCTCCTTTCCATACTTGGGGCTAGAATTTGACGAAGCATGTATCTGGTGCCCCTGCCTGAAAAATAGGGTCTCACGCTTTTTGCGCACAGTAGGCATTACCTACTCCTTCTCTGCTAATATAGGGAGGAAGCCAGTTGCCCCCATACTGGAGGTCTATAAGAGAAAGTGTTGCCCGACTGTGACCTATGGTATAGGGCTGTGGGGTTATAAAGATGTTGGGAGCCTTCAGGTAGAGGAAAATCAATTTTGTCACCCGCTGCAGGGCATCCCACCCTCCACACCACACATTTTTGTTCACCAGGAATTGGGTCTTGAATACTTACAAGGTAGCATTAGTATCGCTCCGCTGGAGCTATGGTGCGTGATCTGGCTTAATAAGTTAGCCACCCTCCATACCCTGATTATTAAGGACTGTCTTGCTAGTGATCTTGCCTGCTCAATCTCATGGTTGAAATACATTAAAGCCTCTCTGACCGATATGGGCTGCCCGCATCTGTTCGAGAATCCACATCTTATTACCAAAAAAGATAAATTGTGGGTTTGTGATTCCTTTCCTGAGCTTAGACGGGCAGCCCGAGAGACAAGCAAAGTGCGTAAGGCAACTGTTAAGGATTATTGTATGACTCAAATGTACTTGGGCCCGGCCTCCTATTTATTGTTTGTCCTAAATGCGTATGAGCGAATGCTCTTACCCCGCTTCAGATTGGGGTCTCTTCAGTGGATGCTGTCCTTTCCCCAAAGATAATTTTCTTCTAGTGTTATTTGCACCTGCCCCTGTGATGAGAACTCACCACAAATGCTGTTGCACTTTGTGTTTTTTTGTAAGTATTATGAGCCCTTTAAAAATTTGTACTTGGTACCGCTGTTACGAAAACAAAACTTCACTGTTGAGCCGCCTTGCTCTTCCTTAGCCAGTTAAATGATTATGATGTTTGCTGCTCAGTGGGCTACTTACTGAAAGGAGCGGTGCCCTGGCGTAAGAAGATGCTGTTTTAATTTTTTATGATAACAAGATGAGATGTTTTGTTTTTAGGGGGGGCTTTGGTCGTTTGTTATGGATTATGTTTTTTGTATATTTTATATGTTTATATACTTTGTATTGTATGTGACTCTTTTATGATCTATTTATTTGATCGAATAAAAACTATTCATTCATTTATTCAAATAACAATCACAAACTGCACACCAACTAGTTACAAACTGTCTCAAATTTTGAAAGGTGAATTTTGCGAGGTGGTCTATGTACTAATAGGTCGCTCACAAAATTTCCAGTTGCAGGGTTCACCAAATGTATTGCCTAACATTTATTATTTAGGTAAATGGGTATTTGTGGCACCTAGTTGTTGGGGATCTGACACTGAGTGTAATCACAGTCTCACCGGTTCAACCTGGGCATTAACAATCAACCACAGGCAAGGTGTCCGTTAAAAGCATCATACGTTTACTTAATTGTACAATGCAGTATAACGCCCCCGCATAGATACAAGTGCGTGTCACCCCGAGTGCTTCTCTGAGCTCCTATTTATACTCATTTTGCAGGTTACATTTGGTAGGCAGGAATGTGCAAGAAGAGAGATCAGACCATAAATCAAACATATCTTAGAAACGAGAGCAACAGAGAGATGGGCTCTGGCATTTTCTTGTGACCTTTAAGAAACCCCAGAGCCTGTTATTCCTCTTATCTGATTCAAACCACATCACAAGCAGTCCAACACCTGCCGAACCTGTCGGTTTCACAGGGCCGAAGGAAGGCAAAGAAAGGCAGATGTGTGTGTGCTCATCCATTCATCTGCACCTAGTCAAAGGTTCAATAGGTCACAGTACCAAAAGTTCAGTCAATAGTTCCATAGTTTCACTGTAGCAGGGTTCAGTAGTTCATTACACCGGAATTTGATATTTAATTTCATTTTCCCTCTCAATTTCCCTCTTTTAACCAAAGGAGACTGTGCTCCTGATGGCTCACACTAACACATTTATTGACATTAGTTCATTGATTTCTTGCCTTTCATGATGTTTGTCCTCCTGCATCCTTTGATACATGCGAGCCATCTTGTGCTCCATTGGTGGCAATACCATGGCTGACAATGAAGTGAATAGACCTTGTCAGCAGAGCTGCTGTAGCAAAGAGCAACAACATTGCAATATGCACAATCCCAGGATGATGGCTATGACGATGCCTACAATTGCCACCACCACCATTTTTATCCATCCTATGGGAAGCCAGGACTACAACCATGAAAAATCAAGGCCCTCAAGGTTTCCCTGTCCCCACTTTGTGAACACTTTCACGGATCACTTTATTATAGTGATGTCGGTCTCCACATTTCCAGATTTGTTGATACAGTAACAACAACTTTAATTGATGAGTCCGCAGACCTCCCCCCACTGTGATGTTAATAAAACAAGCTCCAATCTGTTCTGCACTGTCATGGTGGTTACAGAGTTAACTCCCACCTGCAGTCCTTCAATAGCATTCCTGGTGGCATTGAAGGCAAAGGCTGACTCTGTATAAATGTTAAAAACAGCTTGTTCTAAGTCATATATCCCCAAACCAGGGACATAAAAACTGAGGATGTTATTCTGGTGGTCATTATAACATTGGGGGTCAGGTGATCGCCACGCTGGAGATGGCGTTAGTACCACTGCCAGGCCGGCAGTAATGACTGCCAAATAATGACCATGGCGGTGATCCCTCCCATAGACAGCCAATGTACCACCTCAACCGCAAGAGCGAGACGACCACTGAACACGGCTGTAGCAATCTCCAGGAAGGCAGAAGACAAGGATCCGCCCACCCTGTTATAACATAGCACACCACCAGGATTTCCAGGGCATTAGCAATGCCAAAAAAAGTCTGGCGGAAGCACATCATATAAAAGGAGACACTGACCTCCAGGGACACAGAGGAGTCTGCAGCCGCCATGGATCCAGAACTGGAACTCTTCCCAATGCTGTATCACGTCATGGCCGTCCTGGGGCACCAATGCTGACGAAGAAGACAACAGTGAAGAAAGCCGCCTCGCACACAAGGGAGGGAGGGAGGGAGGGAGAGTGACACACGCACTCACAACACACACCATACACACATACACCGCACACTCAGAACCATATGCAGAGTAAATTGACACTGACAGGACCCAGGAGCAAAGAAAGCCAGGACACATACCTCTGTTGAAACCACTGTAATCCAGTAGGATGAAGAGCCCAAATCCAAACAAATACTGAATTGCCTAGATACATGCAGGCCATTGGCCAGTTCAAAGTCTGAAAATGCCCACAGGGCAAAGTCCAAGCCCCAACTTGACTCCTGACAACATCGGGACTCCACTGTGCAGGGGCATCATGTTAGAAATAGGCAGGTACCTCAGGGGGCTGGGGGTTGGGGTGGGTTGTGGGGGCTTCTTTTTGGGAAGGGGCAGTTCTTTACCCTTCCATTCTGAGGGTGGAGGAGTGGGCTTGAGACGGGGGCCAACGTTCCATTCATGTGCCCCTTAGTGGTAGCTGAAGCCTAAGAGGGTGGAACAGGGCTAGATTTGGTGCTGGAGGTACTGGGTGGGGGGGTGGGACCTTTCTCTTGCAGGCAGAATGGGGGAGGGGCAGGGAAGAGGTCAAGGTGGGAAATGAAAAGCTTCCTATAACCAGTGGGGCAGGCTGTGGGAGGAGGTATGGGAGTGGAGGTAGAGGGAGTGGTTGTCGGAGGAGGAGGTATGCTGGACTTGGGTGCGGGTGCATGGACAGTGTGCGTGTGTGAGGTGAATGGCTGTTGAGGGTCTGAGTGCGGGTGTTTGTGTGCATTTGAAGGGGGGCAGACAGGATGGTGGAGGTCAAACAGGACATGTGGATGGATTTTGTGGTAGAGTATGCAAGTGAGGTGGGTGTGCTGCATGAGGTGGTGATGGTGGTGACTGCGCATGTGGTGTGTGGGGTGCATGTCTGCAGGTCTGCTGTTGTGGTGACTGTTGGCAAGGCTGTGCAGGTGGCAGGTTGATGGACTGCAGTGCATGCAGGTGTGAGTGCTGATGTGACTGTGAAGGAGGAGGAGGTAGGGAGACAGTGGAGGCATCTGTGTGTTGTCTGTGTGAGTGCTTGTGGACTGAAGTGTGTTGCCTGTGTTTGTCTGTGTGAGTCTTGTCTGTTGTTTTGGGTCCATGCTTGTCAGAATGTGTGCATGGAATGGGCTTGTGGAGAGGACACTGGGAAGTGGTAGTTGGAGGGAGGACGGAAGAAACTGGGACACAGGCTGCCATCAGAGAGGAGGCCAGAGCCTGAAACAATCTCTGTAGGGCTTCCAGGCCACCGTGAGTGCCCTCCAGGAAGGCACTGCTATGCTGCATCTCGGATGCTAGCCCCTGGATGGTATTCACTATGGTGGATGGTCCTACAGAGATGGATCTTAGGAGGTCAATAGCCTCCTCATTGAGAGCAGCAGGGCTGACTGGGGCAGGGCCTGAGGTGCCCGGGGTGAAGGAGACGCCCACCCTCCTGGGTGAGTGGGCACGGGCAACTCAGTGGGAAGCTACTGGGAGGGCGGTGCTGGTACGGGGTGGTGGTAGAACTTGTAGCTGGGGTGGTCCCAGAGGGGTTCACCACCACCAGGGAGCTCCCATCAGAGGAGGAATCAGAGTCAGTTGTATCAGCTCCTGTGCCCCCCCCGTAGTGCTCCCCTCGCCCTCCGTCCCACTGGTCCCCTTGGTGTCAGTGGACTCTGACTCTGACTCCTGAGTCCCGTGGGCTGCAGCTCCTTCACTTGCCGGTGCCCCTGCTCCTTCACCAGATGATGCTAATGCAACATGGACAAGATAACAAAAAGAGAGAGGGGGTAGAAAGAAAGGGAGCACAGGGTCAATCACAGCACCAACAGCACAGATGGCATTCACATCACTATAACACACAGAGACTAAGAATGGGCAGTATGGACCACACTGACATACCAATGGCTAGGTACCACAGCACGTAGGAGCCAAACACTGCCATCTGCGCACCAACTGGTACCAACTAAGCCCTGTCTGACATGGAAAGCCAGCTACTTAGCTATCTAAAATATGCATTACACCCAAAATACCTAAGATGGACCACACAGCAATGTCTAAGCTGGCATGTTGGGGTATCCACTGACTAGAACCCTGCACCTAAATCCCATGCCAGGCAACAGAGATGGTTGACACATACACTGTACTCACCACCTTGTGGCTGCTGTGATGCCCTGAAGCACCCATCCAGCTATGGGTAGGCCACCAGCAGCATACGGGCCATCAGGGGGGATCAGGGGATCAGATTCTGATGGGCACCCCTCCCTCGTTGGGAGGCCATCCCCAGTTGGGCCTCCACGGTCTTCCGGGCCCAGTGTCTCAGGTCCTTCCACTGTTTCCTGCAGTGGGTGCTCCATCAGCTATGGATCCCAAGGGTCCGCAACTCCTTGGCAATGGCATGCCACAACCCCTTCTTCTGATGGATGCTGTCTTGTCTTGCAGAGGAAATACAGACAGAGGGGCACCATGAACCACACAGTCCAGCCTGTCACACATATGGCCTATATACCGCATTTGCCCCTCATAAGGCACACATGTACCACTGCATTTAAACTGCCACCAGCCATACCCTCCAAATGACACACTGCCAGCACACACATACACATCTACATGCAGCCATGTCGCATGCAACATACCCATGATGTACTCACCTGTTGGTCTGGAGGCCCATACAACTGCCCATATAGGGGTAGGACCCCATCCACGAGCCTCTCCAACTCCCATCCACGAGCCTCTCCAACTCCTCCGACGTGAAGGCTGGGGCCCTTTCCCCTGCTGCACGGGCCATGGCAGGTTCCAGACACATGTCACAGCAGCACACGCAGTGGAGATGTGGTCCTGTGGAAAATCTAGAATCAAGTGAAGTGATGGACAGAAAAGGTCGGTCACGTTCGCGGCGGTGAACACCGTCACACCGGCGTTGATCATCATTGGCTCCTGTACTCTATAGAGCCCCATGTTAGCCAATGAAGAATTGCACGACGGTGCAGACTGCCTCCCTCCATGATGGCTAACATCTGCGGAGTAAGGTCATTTCCACCTGTCCCTGCATACAGGACAGGCGCTTGCCATTTTCTACTGCTACTATACATGTACTGATTTAAAAGTGCCTCATAGGTGTCAAATGTACACATCTAGACAATTCCAGTGTCCAACATACAAACATGCTCTGTGTACACTGATGTAGTGTGTCCATAGTTCCTGCTGTCACTCCCTTCTCACTTTTGGGTCACTTAGGTACCAATCACTGTGGAGAAATAGAGGGAGGAGGCAAGCTCTTGTATACAGACCTCTTGTGGACTTGGCAACACTTGAGGACAGGAAAATCATACTCACCTATCATCTGGACAGGGCCACAATCGCAGAGCAGTGACCACAATTTGAGTCTGATCTGCTACCTGCTATCTGTAGCACCATAGTAATACCCCCCCTTATGCAAGTACTATCAGTGCTCCATTTCTTGGCAACATGCTCTTTCCAGGTGAAAGTGGGCTTGACTGCAGGAATGTCACAGCCAATGTTCTTGATTGTGCTTGTAAGGGTTTTGGCAGCCTTGCCGAAACACATGTGCAGCTTACATCTCATTCCCCCAGGTAGATGAACTGCCCACTGTGAAGGCCGGATTCTATGCAATGGGACATATACCACATGTGATGGGGCCCATTGACAGGACCCATATTGCCTTGGTCCCCCCCAGCGGCCAATGAACAGGTGTACAGGAATAGGAAGAGTTTCCACTCACTCAATGTCCAGATGGTGTGCCTTGCTGACCAGTACATCTCCCACATCATTGCCAAGTATCCTGGGTCCGTGCATGATGCCTTTGTCCTGAGGAATAGCAGTGTCCCACAGCTGATAGCACAACTACAGAGACAGAGAGTGTGGCTTATAGGTGGGCCTGAGTCCCCACCCATTGTATGGCAGGGTATCCGTATGGTTTCAGGAGTCATACCCCATGCCATTGTGCAATCAGAGAACAGGGGCTGAGAATAGGTACAATGATGCTCATGGGCGTACCTGGAGGATTGTGGAATGGACCTTCGGTCTCGATCTGACAGGTGGATCCCTATGCGTCTCCCCTGAAAAGGTCTGCAAGATTGTTGTTGTGTGCTTCATGTTGCACAACTTGGCCCTCGTATGCAATGTGCCCTATCTGCAGGAGGAGGGGGTGACAATGCACCTGTGGCAACAGAGGACAGTGAGGAGGAGGAAAAGGAGGGAGATGTGGACAACAGAACACATATGATACAGCAGTACTTCCAATGTTCACATATTATAGATGGAGGGGCACCAACTAAATTCACAAATGTCAGAACATCCAAATATGTTGCTCCAGTACAGCTTTTATTTGTTTCAATATGCCAAATGGAAACCAACCAATGTGTTTCATTTACCATCTGTGAACTTCATGAGGGCACTGTAATCATATCAATAGTTCAAATAGCCATGATAAGCCATACTGCCAGCTCTCCAAACACTCAATGCGATGCCATAGAAAATTGTACTAGCAATGGCACTCAGTTAAGACTGTTGAACTAAACATTTCTCCATGTAAGTGCTGTGTGGTGTGGCCATGGCATAATACCAGTCACTACCTTTGAATCCCAACTGAATGTCACCCATGCATTTAGGTTTGGTAATTGGGGTGGTGCACTGTGTGGGATAGAGTGGGGTGATGGGAGTCAGGGTGAGGGGTCGTGGTGCCATGCAGGTATGGGGGGTGATAGGTAGTAAATGTTGACTCACCAGTGTTCAGTCCTCCGGCTACTTCAGTGAGTCCCTCAGGATGCAGTATTGCTAAGACTTGCTCCTCCCATGCTGTCAGCTGTGGGGGAGGAGGTGGGGGTCCACCGCCAGTCCCCCTGATAGCAGGCTGGTGCCTTGCTGCAATGGACCTTCCCCCATAGGTCGTTCCACCTCTTCCTTATGTCGTCCCTTGTGTGTGGATGTTGTCTAACAGCGTTCATCCTATCCACGATTCTCCACCATAGCTCCATCTTCCTGGCAATGGAGATCTGCTATAACTGTGCTCCAAACAGCTGTGGCTGTACCCTGACTATTTCCTCCACCATGACCCGCAACTCCTCAACCGGGAATGCCTTTGTGGGGACATTGGTCTTGTGTGTAGTGTTTTGTGCAGAGGGTGATGTGTGAAGTGGTGGGGTGTGTGGTTTGTGGTATATGACAGATGAATGAGTAGTTGTGATATGTGTGTGCAGTTCTTTCTGGGATTGGCATGGCAAAGTGTAGCATTCTTCTCATATTTGAACAGGAGTGTGGGTGATGTGGGGGGTTGTTTTATAGTGATGTTGGTGTGTGTGTGGGGTGTGTGTATTTGTGTCCGGTGTGTTTTTTCTCTTCTGGCCAATGGTTGTCTTGTTTTGTTTTTGGATGGCCATGTCCTCTGTGGCGGTGTGCACTGCCAATGTTTTACTGCCATTGAATGTCTGATGTGATGATTCATGGGTCATTATTTGGAGGACGTTGTTTTCGTAGCATAACGGAATGGGTGGTAGTACCGATAGTTCATCATGTTCAGTGGGTCTGTCGGATTTGTGGTTGTGGTTGTGGCTGTATTCTGTTGGTTTTGTGTGTATGTGTCATAATCTGCCAGCCGGATGTTCGCCTCCGCATCGGTATGTTGGTGGCAGTCTAAGCAGCGGTATTCGGTATTTACTGCAAATGTCATTATGAGGGCCTCTGTCTTGTCTCCAGTATAGGGGTACCTTTTTTGTAGGGGTGTGCAAAGCTGCTCAAATTTAGGGGTTCATGAGCTGCTACACGTGGCACTACTGTGATATTGGGTGTAAGGTAACCTAGAGAGCACGTTCCCTCCCAGTCATTGGGAACCACCTATTACCACACACAAAATACATGCCTCCTTGCACCTGGGTGTCCATCTCATAATATTCTCTTGCAGGGAGGCCCACCCCTTCTGGCACATCATGACAGAAGCTAATACACCACCTGTAGTCTCTCCAGGTTATTTTGAAGCCAATGACATTCACTCAAGGGGAAGTGTATGAGGACTGGGGCATCCAGAGTGGGAACACCAGGAACTTGGAGTCTATTTGTTGATGGGTAGTACTTCAACTTGGAGCTTGAATCAAGAGATCATATTTGGGCCCTTCAGGGGCTACCAGCAAAGTATCTTCGTCAATAGTCAGGTTCCAATAATGGACTGTGTTCTTAAGGATCCGTGACCCAGTCACAAGGTCCAATTTCTACTCTGTACCTCTCTCCCCTTTATCTCCCAGTTCCCTGTGACTACATCAAACTCCAGCATGTTAAGACACTCATCATCCTTCACAATTCCCAGATGCTGGGCTTCTGGGAAGCGTCCCAATGACTGATGTTAAAAGCACAATGGGAACTTGTCTTGGGTAGAGTTTTCTCCAGGAAAGGGGGACAACTCATACTGGGCCTGGACATTAGATTTCAAGGTGCAATGGGGTTGCTTTCCCTCAAACCCTGCAGCACACGTCCAGGTCACGTCTGGTACATTGCACACATCTCCTTTTTGATATTCTCCCATCCCCACAGGTGTAGCATATAGCCCTATAAGGTCCCCTGGATGCCTGGACAGTTGTCGACACATCGAACCGTTCTTAAGACTCAAAACTGTGGCTAGCTGCCAATGAGCCATAATCAAGGGGTACGATGCTGGTTTCTGCAACAAGTGGGTAACACAGGTAACCATTAAGCTTATCGGAGCAACACATTGCTGCCACCTCATTTTTATTATAATTTATTATCTCAGTAAATGTGAATATTCCCAAAAGTTGTACAAGTCTTATTATAGCAAGTACTATTGAATGTTCAGTCTTTACTAGTTTGGGTAACGGTAGAGCAGTTTTGCAATTAATTTGTTGTCATCTACTTCTCGTTCTGGTCCGTAGTCTTCTGTTTCTGAGGCGGTTTCCCAGACCTGCCCTGCAGTGTCCCCATCAGTCTAGTTTTCGTCAGGTGCAGACCAACAACCCTCTTAGAGATTTTGTTTACTAGACTTCACTCAACAGCATCTGGTGGTGCTGGACTCCTCTTACCATGTGTCAGATGAATCCAGGTTGGGCGTGTATCCACTTTGATCGCAGTGTGAGAGGTTAGGAGAACCTGGCAGTCTTTCTGTCTGAACTCCCTTACGCAAACCCAGTCCCGCTGTTGCAGATTGTGGGCAGGGACTGCAAGAGGGAGAGGTTGAGCACTTTTAGTAAGATCATGATATTTTGGTCAGAGCCGTTTGTATCCTTCTGCAACACTGTACCAGGATCCTCCTCCCCAATCTTGAGAGAAACATATGGAAGTCTAAAGTGCTTTGGGTGTGAAAAGGGTCTTCCAAAACAATTTTCATAAGGAGTCAATCCATGCTTCTTACTGGGGCTGAGTCTAATGTTCATAAGGACCACAAGGAGAGCTTCTGGCCATTTGAGTCCTGTTTCTTGATACATTTAGGCCAATGTATTCTTGATTTGCCCATTCATCTTATCAAATGACCCAAGGACTGGGGGTTATAAGGAGTGTGGAGACTCTGAGAAATCCCTAGACACTTAGAAATATACTTAAACACTTGAGCTATGAAATGGGGGCCGTTATCGGAGACTATAAATTCTGATACTCCAAAACGGGGGATGACATCAAACATGAGTTTTTTTGCAGTAGCTATTGCATCTGCTTTCCTGCATGAGAAGGTCTCCTGCCACCCCAACATTTTATCCACCATTACTAGCAAGTTTGTAGCCTTGTGAGGGTGGTAGGTCCATAAAGTCAATCTGAAGATGCTGCATTGGGCATTCTGCCCACTGCCTTGCACCCTCTCTTGCTGTTTGAGTGCCCCTCTTGGGTTATTCCTCCTGCATGTGATGCAGTTGTGGGTCACTTACTGCAATATCTGGTGTATCCCAGGGCCATACCAATCTTTCAGTTTCTCATTTGGAATTCCCCCCTTTGTGTGACATTGAATGAAATGCATGTGCCAGCTGTCATTGAAATATGGGAGTAATGGCTAGCCTGCCGTCATGAGAAACATACAACTGTGAGGCGGGGTGTAGGGTGCAGCCCTGGGAAGTCCAAAATGCTGTAATTTCAGTAGTGGCCTTCTGTTCCATTGAAAGCAGGTCAGGGATAGCATGAGACAGGAGTTTCTACAAAGCACCTAAGTAGGGGAAAGTGACAGCAGTCATGCAGCTGCATCTGCTCGGGCGTTGCCACAGTCTACATCTGACTGTTTTCTAGTGTGGGCATACATTGGATGACTGCCATTTCTGTGGGGAGGTGAATGGCATCAAGCAGAGCTTTAATAAGTACAGCATTTAAAATAGTGAAAGCAGAGGACATGAGAAGCCCTTTCATCTTCCATAGCTGACTAGTAACATGACAGACATCAAAGGCATGCTGTCAATCAGTGTAAACAGTGACCCGAGTTGCAGCAGACAACTCACATGCTCTAGTGAGAGCAACCAGTCCTGAAACTTGAGCACCATGGGCTTGTGGGAGGACAGCGGCCTCTACTGTAGTAGATTGTGAACACACAGCCTAGCCAATGCATAATGTACTAAAATCGTTCCGCAAAGCAAAACCATCAGTGTAGAGAATAGAGTCTGCATTGGGCAGCAGTGTGTCAGTGAGGTCTGGACATAGAGTGGTAGTGATGGCCATAACTTGGGTGCACTCATGAGGCTCTCCATCCTCGGCAGTAGGTAGAAAAGCGACAGGATTGAGAGGGGTATATCTAACTGTTGCGAGGTTTTTGTCTCCAAGAAGGGCCTGTTCATAGTGAGTTTGGTGCTGGACTGAGGGATGCTGGGTACTAGAGGGGAGAAGCAGTGCTGCAACTCCATGTGGTATTGCAAGAGTCAATGGATGTCCCAGGACAATATCAGCCATGCACTCCACAAGGGTGGCTGCTGACGTGACTACACAAAGGCACAGTGGCATGCCCCGGGCACAAGGTCCAGGATGGTAGAATAGTAGCCCACTGGTGTTTGTTTGTCCGAAAAGGGCTGTGTAAGGACACCAGAGGCCACTCCTTGGCACTCGCGGCAGTACAATGTAAATGGCTTTTTGTAATCAGGGTCAGAGCAGGGGCAGAGGCCAGTGCTTGCTTAAGAGCAAGAAAGGCCTCTTTCCCTAAAGGGGTCCATTTCAGTGGGTCTATGGCAATGTCAGCGATCAGCGCAAACAGTGGTTTAGCAGTCAGAGTAACATTTGGGATCCACAACTGACAATATCCAGCAGCACCTAGAAATTGGTGCACTTGCCACTTCCTGACAGGTTTGGGAATGGCGAGCACTGCCTGCACAGGGTCATGGTTCATAGAGGTGGACGCATAGGAGATGACATGACCTAAATATGTGACCTCTGGAAGTCTAAACTGACGTGGAGAGTGATGCTTTGTGGCCCCATTCAGCAAGCCTAGTAAGTAGGGCAAGGGTATCAGAACAGCAGACTTCAGCAGGTACGCTGGACAACCAAATATTGGCCACGTACTGTGTCAGGACAGAGCCCACTGGACGCTCAAGATCTTGCAAATCTTCTTTCAATATCTGAGAAAAAATGGTGGGACTCTCACAATATCCCATGGGAAGTCTTGTCCAAGAAAGCTGTTAGCTCTCAAAGTTGGATACAAAACTGAAAATCAGGGTGTACTGGGATAGAGAAAAAAACGAACAGCGAAGGTCAACCACAGTAGAGTGGGTAACATTTGCAGGAATAGTGGTAAGAATAATAGCCGGATTAGGAACCAACAGAGTGTGGGGGATGACAATTTTGTTCACTGCCCTAAGATCCTGAACAAAACAGTACTGAGGGGTGCAGTCTAGTAAGGGTTTTGGCTTCTTCACAGGGAGTATAGGAGTGTTACATGGTGAGGTACAAGAAACCAAAATACCCTGTTGCAGGAGAGACTTAATGATATGGTGTATGCCCCTAATTCCTTCCGTGGGGAGAGGGTAGTGTGGTTTGCAAGGGAATGGGTGATTAGTACAGTAGCTACTTTGGACAGGACGGGCAGATTTCAGAAAAACAACTTAATTTGGATGGGTAGACAATAAATAAACAGGTACACTCTCCAAATGGAAGGGATGGTGAGTCCATTATCTTCAAATGAGTTGGCTGCCAGTATGATGCAGAGGCTATGCAACTTATCACTGGTGAAGGAAAGGTATATTCGTTTAGGGTCACAAAAAATTGTTACTCTCATTTTACAGAGGAGATCACGTTCCAACAGGCTATTTGTGGCTTGTGGGCTAAGTAAAAACATGTGTGTATCTGATGGGGCCAAAGGAGACAGAAAGAGGTTCAGATAGTGGGAGACTGTTACTGCACATAGGTGCCTGATAGCTCAAGATATGTGTTTCTTCAGTTATAAACGCTTATGTTCAGTAATACTTCGATACTTTCAAGATCATAGTGCAAGTATCCATAGATAAAAACCATTGTTGTTTCTAACTTGGAGTCTGGGGGGCCTAGACATGAATGTTGTGAGACAAAGACACATAAAGTAATTTAAACCTAAATGCACAGATTATGCCAATAATCCAGATGCCAACGCTGTTTCTGTCAAGTCTGAATGTGATGTTAGTACTTTGCGTACACACAGTTGTGAAAAAATGGGGAAGACAGTGGAATAACAAACAATGGTAATTTGCCAAAGTTGTACACGCTATTAAAATTTGTGCACTTGTTAACCGGGTCAGTTATTTTCAGGGGAAAATGAGTAGTAAATGCCTAAACATTCATGAGAAGAGTGGAATTTCATGAACGGTGGGTCTTTAATTGAAAACAATGCTTTATTTCCAATGCAGTCCTTTATGTGATAACATATTTCAGTATATATTTCTTCTCAGAAATACAACACATTTCACCTTTTGTAACCAGTCATGCCGTTAGATGTTGTTGAGTGCTGGAAGTGGTGATGAATAAAAACTGCTCTAAGGAAACCATGAGTATTGTGGAAAGCCCACCATGCTACCTAATGCCACAACACCTTCTGAATCAATAGTTAGTTACTTCTCCTACAAGCAAATCAAAGTTTTATTTTAGTCACCTAGCTGCCTGGTGTACCCCTTCATTATCAAGGTCTTCAGGATCACAAGTTTTAAGTTTAAGTTTAAGGTCTGAGAACTAACGCTGTGTCTTTGGAAGGATGAGATTTACCTAAATGTAGAAAAGTTTATCTACTACACAGATATATATATACTTCTCTCCCTTCAGAAGGTGTAGTGAAACATTCTTTTCAACAATTCATGTTCTCTATATGACGCTCAACTGAATACTTACCTTTCTGTTTTAACTATATATAGAAAATGTGGGGATTTTTGTGATAGCTTGGCATTCAAGTGATTTGTTTCATAATGTAGCGCCCATGTGTTCACTTGACTTTAACCTCATTAATTTTTTTTTTCACTTGTTTCTTTATTTTTTATTTTGTTGTGACTACTGTATGGAAATTTCAAGGCAGTGGGAAAATGCTAAACAGCCTCCAAGTGCACGTGCGCTACACTTAAAAATAGTAAGCACTGATTGCATGGTTTGACAATTAGGTATGCCCATTGGTCAAAATGCACAATATTTGTTCCAATGGCTTAACCAGTTGGATGCCTTCGATGACGGTTACATCCTCGGCCACGGCGATTGTGTGCCGAGGACATAACCGTTATATCCTGTACCCAGCCCACGGGGGAATGCCAGCACTCCCCCCATGGGCCTCCCACCCCTCTCCCCTGGGCAGGGATGGAAGGGGAATCGCTTCTGAGGTTGCCTCCATCCCAGCGCGATCTCAGGAGACACTGATTAGTGTTTCCTCTGTACAGGGGCAGAGGAGGTCAGGAAGGCATGACAAGGAAAGGAAAGGCTTTTCCTTTTCATGTCTCTCTGAGCATTCCTGTAGCACAATCGCATAGTGATCGTGCTGCAGGATTGCCCATTAGACACCAGGTAGTTTGTTTACTTTTTGTAAACAAGTAAGGGGAGAAGCCCTTTGGGCAAGGGTCACTCCCCAAAGGGGGCAATTTATTTCTAGGCCATTTCTGCCCCCCTTTGCAGCAGATCGGCCTATTTTTATTAGGTAGATCTGTCCCCAAGGGGGGCAGAAAACACTAGACACCAGGAATCATTTTTTGTGTTTGTTTGTACAGGGAGGAGTGGCCCCTTAAGCAAGGGTTGCTCCCCTGGGGGCCAAATTAATTTTAGTCCATTTCTGCCCGTCAGGGGCAGATCGGCCTATTTTAATTAGGCTAATCTGTCCCCTTTGGGGGCAGAAACCACTAGGGATCTTTATTACAATTTTTTTTTTACAGATGGGGAGTGACCCCTTAGGCAAGGGTCGCTCCCCTGGGGGCCAATTTTATTTTAGGCCATTTCTGTCCAGCTTGGGGGCAGATTGGCCTATTTTTATTAGGTCAATCTGCCCCCAAGAGGGGCAGAAAGCCCTAGACACCAAGGATTTATTTTCTGTACCATTTCACACAAGGCCATTCCCCAAGGGGGCAAATTATTTTAGGTAATTTCTGCCCCTTGGGGGTACAGCGGCCTATTTCTATTAGACTCATCTGCCCCAAAGAGGGACAGAAACCACTTAGGCACCAGGGATGTGTTTTGTTTGGGGGGCAGTCCCTTGGGCAAGGGTCGCTCCCCATGGGGGAACATTATTGTTGGCCATTTCTGCCTCCCTTGCGGGCAGAGTTGCCTATTTTTGTAAGGCCCATATGCCCCCAAGGATGGCAGAAATCCCACTAGACACTAGGGAAGATATATATATATATTTTTTTAAAGAGGGTGGGGGTATGGCCATGCCCCCACCCCAAATATGCAGGGACAAAGATATTCTGCCCACTGTTAGGCAGATGGGGCAATTAACCCTGATCCACTCCCGGGGTGGTGGGGGGGGGAGCAGAAGGCCTACTAGATGCCGGGGAAGTAAAAAAACAAAATAGTGGGGTGGTGGCTACCAACCAGTATGGCCATGGTTATGAACCCACCCCAACTGAAGGGGGTAACAGTCTTTCAGCTCTCCCCCGCACACTAAAAGATCTTAGCCCAACAGCAAGAAAGAGGACATTTGATTATTTGGGGTTTTGATTTTACATTTGGGCCATGAGAGCTTGGCTAACTCTCAAAATCGTCCCACTTTGAATGGTGAGGGCTACACTTTTTAGACTTTGGGACTCTGCCATCTAGTAAAATCTACGAGACCTAGACACATCTGAAAACTAAACATCTGGGTGAGTCCAGAGTGATGTGCTTCAAGGGCACCCCACACCATTTTCTTACCTACGATGACCTGCAAACCTCCAACTTTGCTTGAAATCACACATTTTCCCCACATTTTTGTGATGCAACCTTTTGGAATCTGCAGGAATCCAGAAAAATCCTACCACCCAGCAATGTCACATCTATACTGATAAAAATTCTGCCCCATTTGTCAGCCTTAAAAACTTTTTTTTTTCAAACTGCCCTTTTGGACCAGCTTTGGTTCCCCCTCAATTTCGACATGTGTTTGGCTCTTTCCTGTCACAGGCACTTGCCCTACACAAGTGAGGTATCATTTTTATTGGGAGACTGAAAGGGAACGTTGGGTGGTAGGAAATTTGTGCTGGTGCGATGATCCCACAGAGAAATGTGGGGAAAATGTGATTTCTTAGCTAAATTTGAGGTTCGCTGAGGATTCTGGGTAAGAAAACACTGGGGGATCCACACAAGTCACACGTACCTGGACTCCCTCGGGTGTCTAGTTTTCAGAAATGTCTGGGCTTGGTAGGTTCCCTGATGGCTGCTGAGCCCAGGACCAAAAATAAAGGTCTCCCCACAAAAAGAGGTAGTTTTGTAAAATATAATTTTGATGTGTCCATGTAGTGTTTTGGGGCATTTCCTGTTGCGGGCAATAGTCCTACCCACACAAGTGAGGTACTATTTTTATTGGGAGATGTGGGGGAATTCTGGGTTGAGGGAAGTTTGAGGCTCTCCTCAGATTCCATAACTTTGCAGCACTGAAAATTGAGGAAAAAGTGCTTATGCCAAATGTTAAGGTTTGCAAAGGATTCTCGGTAATGGAACCTGGTGAGAGTAGCACAAGTGACCCCATCCTGAGTTCCCCTAGGTGTCTAGTTTTAAGAAATGTACAGGTGTTCTAGGTTTTCCTAGGTGCCAGATGAGCTAGAGCCCAAAATCCACAGCTAGGCACTTTGCAAAAAACAGGTCAGTATTCCTAAGAAAAATCTGATGTGTCCATGTTGTGTTTTGGGGCTTTTCCAGTCGCTGGCACTAGGCCTATCCACACAAGTGAGGTACCATTTTTATCAGGAGAGTTTGGGAAATGCTGGTTGGAAGGAAATTTGTGGCTCCTCCCAGATTCCAGAACTACATATCACCAAAATTTGAGGAAAGAGTGTTTTTTTTTTGGTCAAATTCTGAGGTTCGCAAAGGATTCTGAGAAACAGAACCTGGTGAGAGCACCACAAGTCACCCCATCCTGGATTTTCCTAGGTGTCTAATTTTAAAAAATGCACAGGTTTACTAGTTTTCCCTAGGTGCCGGCTGAGCTAGAGGTCAAAATCCACAGGTAGGCACTTTCCAAAAAACCACATCAGATTTCAATGTAAAAATGTGATGTGTCCATGTTGCGGTTCCTGCTGAGGGCACTAGGCCTACCCACACAAGTGAGGTACCATTTTTATCAGGAGACTTGGGGGAATACAGAATAGAAGAACAAATGTTATTGCCCCTTGTCTTTCGCTACATTTGTTACTTCCAAATGTAAGACAGTGTGCAAAAAAGAAGTCTGTTTGAGAAATGCCCTGTAATTCACATGCAAGTATGGGGATCACGGAATTCAAAGATGTGCAAATAACCCCTGCTTCTAAACACCTTATCTTGTGCCCATTTTGAAAATATAAAAGAGTCCTTGATATCTATTTTTCACTCTTTATATTTCACCAAATGAATTGCTGTATATCTGTATACAATGAACACCCATTGCAAGGTGCAGCTCATTTATTGGCTCTGAGTACCTAGGGGTCTTGATGAACCTACAAGTTCTACATATCCCCGTAACCAGAAGAGTCCAGCTGATGTAACGGTATATTGCTTTCAAAATTCTGCCATAGCTGTAAAAGGTTATAGAAGAAAACATAGACAGAAATGGCTCTTTTTTACCTCAATTTCAATATTTCTTTATTTTAGCTGTTACTTTCTGTAGGAAACCCTTGAAGGATTTAAACAAATGACCCCTTGCTGAATTCAGAATGTTGTCCACTTGTGGGATCCAGCATTGGTTTCACACCTATTTCTGTCACTTAATGGAAGGAGGCTGAAAGCACACAAAAAAGTAGAAATGGGGTATGTCCAGTAAAATGCCAAAATTGTTTTGAAAAATGTGATTTTCTGATTTAAGTCTGCCTGTTCCTGAAAGCTAGGAAGATGATGATTTTAGCACCACAAACCCTTTGTTGAGGCCATTTCAGGGGAAAAAAACACATGGTTTCTTCTGCAGCACTTTTTTTTCCATTTTTAAAAAACAAATGTTAGCTGTAGCAATGTTATTCTGTTACATGTGTACAGTTTGAGCGATGTTTTAATTACTTATTTTTACAGCATGAGTTGTGAACCAGCTAAACATGAAGAGTGTGGTATACAAAGAGACAAGTTACAAATAACAATTATCAACTTGCATCGAAGGGGGCCACACACTTCCAGGTCCAGACTCCGTTGCGGCAGGACACCGCTAGCATGGACATTTGCGTCCGGGGGCGCATGAAACTTGGCCGCACTTCCAGCAGGGTGGTACGCTCACCAGCTTGCATCAAAAGGGGGACCATGCACCTCCAGGCCCAGACTTCATCGCAGCAGGACGCCGCTAGCATGGGCATTTGCACCAGGAAGTGCCTAAAACTTGGCATCACTTCCCACAGCATGGGACGCTCACCAGCTGGCATCAACGGGGGCCACACTTCCAGTCCCAGACTCCATCATGGCAGGACACCGCTAGCATGGACATTCATGCCCGGAGGTGCAGAAAACATGGTCATACTTTGCGCAGTGCGGGACGCTCACCAGCTAACATCAAACAGGGGCTATGCACTTCCAGGCCTAGTCTCCATTGTTGCAGGACGCCGCTAGCACGGACATTCACGCCCATAGGTACATAAAACTGACCTGCACTTCCTGCAGCACGGGACGCTCACCAGCTTGCATCAAAAGGAGGCCAGGTACTTCCAGGCCCAGATTCCATTGCGGCAGGACGTCACTAGCATGGACATTCATGCCCGACGCAAATAAAACTTGGCCGCGCTTCCCACAGTGCGGGACGCTCACCAGCTCACTCCAAGGGGGGCCATGCACTTTCAGGCCCAGACTCCATCACGGCAGGACGCCGCTAACATGGACATTTGCTCACGGAGGTGCATAAAACTTGGCCGCACTTCCTGCAGCATAGGACTCACCAGTTGCATCGAAGCGGGGCCACGCACTACCAGGCACAGACTCCATTGCAGCAGGACGCTGCTAGAACGGACATTCATGCCCGAAGGTGCATAAAACTTATCCGCACTTTAAGCGGCGCAGGATGCTTGCATCGAAGGGGGGCCACAAACTTCTAGGCCCACACCCCACCATGGCAAGATGCTGCTAGCACAGACATTCATGCCCGCAGGCGCATAAAACTGGCTGCACTTCCCGCAGTGTGGGACGCTCACCTGCTCACATTGAAGGGGAGCCACGCACTTCCAGGCCCAGACTCCATCGTGGCAGAATGCCGCTAGCATGGACATTCACAACCGGAGGCACATGAAACTTGGCTGCACTTCCCGCAGTTCAGGACGCGCACAGAACAGTCCTGGCACATGCCCGGGTGAAAATCAGGCCAAGACGGGCCTGTTTTAGCCCTTCAGAGACCATCAGAGGCTGGGCTGGGCCAAAGCTCTTTAGATTTTATTTCTCATGTTTAATTCTGGGTTATTTGTGTGGTAGGTACCTTTAGCTCCCACCCCTTCTTTATGGAGTTGAGTCATAATGGGGAAAAGGAAGGTGACCATGGGCTCTAAGCCCACCCTGCAATCTCAGCCCTGGCCCTCCATTGACAATTGTTTGGTACACAAAGTGGATTTTGTGTCAAATCAACTTAAATTGGCAGAGTGCCTCCTTTCTCCAGTAGTGGAAGATTTTGAATCTAGGCCCCCCAGTTAGCCCTTGAGCCCTGTTCTTATATGTAATACTGTTACTGCCAAATACACATCGCATGATATTTCTGCTGCAGCTCCTGTCATTCAGACCCATTGTTTGGATCTAGATGGAGCCGATATGGGCAACTTAGTGGGGGATGTAGGCCTGAATACTGATGAGTGCCCTGGTGCTCTAGATGCCTTGAGTGGCTCCCTTGACTCTGGCCCACTACCAAAAAGGAGAAGGAGAGTCGCTAAGTTAAAATCTAAATCAGCCTCAAAATTACAACCCCTGAATAATGACACCTCTGTTAGCACTGTGCCTTAATGCCCCCTAAATGTTGATTATTGGGTACCGCTGGAGATCTGGTTTAATGACTTACTGGACTCTAAGCTACAACAAATCCATAGCTGACTAGCGTCACTAGAATCCAGTTTGAGCAATTTAATCTCCATGGAAGAGAAGGGCCCTGTGCAAGCCCAGTCCTTAGGAACCCAGTCAAGGACCTCTGATTGCCCTCTCCCAGGGTGATGGCCCTGGGACCTAATCACTCTCCTGGAGTAGTTGCACAGAGTCCCCTCCAGGCCAACAGAATGGGGTCAGAGAAAGCAGCACAGCTAACCAGCTGGCCACTTTCTCTGCCAATTCCCCAAAACAGAAATTTACTTTCCAAACCACAAATAAAATGTCACATTCTAGCAGCCAGCGTAGACAAAGGGCTGAGCACCCCTAACCCCAGCTACGAGTCAAAGATCTGCCACCAGCTTCATGCCCATATGTGGTCATCTTGGACAATGTGCCTAGGCTTCAAGGCCCCATAATGGAATCTAACTCAGGTCTTAAAAACAAAGTCATTTACTGGCTAAACACAAATGTACAAATGTACATTGTAAATGGGACCTTTTTAAAGAGATCCTGTTCATCCCCCCGGTGGCATAGGCCCATTAAGGAGGCAAGCACCTGGTGACCTTGTAATTATCTAATTTCTTGATCCCAATGTTGCTAGGGAAGTTCTAGTGCTTGCAGAAGTCAGTATGGTAGAGCTTAAGCAGATCAGAATCTTACCATTGGGCTTTTTTACAAACACCTAGCCCCTATGGGAGATGCTGATAATACTCAAACTTCTCACCATGTTCCCTTACGGGGCATAGGGAGTCATTCTCATCGAACTCATCTTCCACTCAGTAACCACTATTCAGTCTTGAATGAATTGGAAGATGTGGACTGACAATCATCTATAATTTCAAATGTGCCCAGTGTAGTCACTTGGTGGGGGAGCTGGTGGAGGAGGGATATATCATCGCCACACCGACTGGGTCTGAGACTAGTCAACCCGTAAATGCCTTTGGGGAATTGGCAATTTTGCCATCTAATCCACTTTCACCAACTAACAAGATGCTGCATCGGAAATTTCTCAGCTGGAATGTGTCTGGTTTGGCCTTAAAGTTAGAGGTTGAGGTTTGGCGGTTGTTTATATCAAATTTTTATATTATTTTTATGCAGGAAACCTGGGCTGTTTCGGACCTGGTTCTTGATGGTTATACCAGTTTTAGTAACTTTGCTACCCCCTCAGCCTCAGGTTGTGCTAAAGGGGGTTTGGTGGGGTGGTTCAAGGTTAACATTGGTATAAGGTCTTACCAATAGTAACAGTTTTGGGTGGGATTCAGGCATTTGAAGTCAGTTGGGGCGGCAAGTTAAGAATTTTTATGGTGAACTACTATAATAATGATTTCATATCTACTAACAATTCCACCTTTCAAGATCTCTCTTTAGTTATTAGCTCTTGGCTAATATAGCTCATGCGAAAGGTGGGGCTTTTAATATTAATATTATACGGCTTCCTCTTGGCACATCACTTGGTTAGACCTATATTTAGCTCAGATACCATGGTGGCACCGACCTTTACTGAGCGGGGATGTAGTTCTACTATCGACTATGTTTTCGTCTCTCAGAACCTTTTAGCCCTGACTTATGGGATAGAAGATATCTCATCAGTCTTTAATGATCACAACCCCCTGGCTCTCCACCTCAAAGCACCTTCCCAGATAGGGCTGATAAAGTCTGGCCTCGAACAAAAATTAGGGCTAAATGATAACAGTAGGAGGGTGGTCTGGCACTCTGCAAATCTGGCATCTATTATGGATTAGGGGCAAAGCACCTGTCCATTTCTACCAATAATATGCCAACTAGGCAGTGGTGATGCTGCCAATTCTTTGGCAGGTTTTGTCGAGCTTATATCTCGTACGACAGACCTCATGAGCAGAACAATAAAAAATTGCTCCATGACTGGCTGCTCGTGTTTTGGCAGATCAAGTAGAATAGGGAATGAGTCCCTGCATCAGGCACTTAGTCAAACTCCTAAAGATCAGGCTACTGTCATTGCCTGTAGAAAGGCATATGCCCAGGCCCTGAAACAGCAGAAGGCCGAAGTCAAGGTAGAGCAGGGGGGAAATATAGTGGCAGCCTGCCAAAAGAAGGGCTCCCAGGCTTTTTGGTGGGGAGTCCGAGCTGGTCTTTCAAATAGCAAATCCCCAGAAGCTGTCACAACGCATATTTCCTACATATTCACATTAGCTCAACCATTTTCTAGTATTGATGGGGCTGATGAGGTAAGGGGTGATTCTGCACAGATGACTTTTCCTCTGAACCTCAGTCCCACCTTTTTAGAGATCGAAGTTTCAAAGGCAGTTCGTGATAGCCTCCCCAGTAAGGTCCCTGGCACGGATGGGATGCCGATGGACCTTTTTTCTAAATATCCAGAATTCTGGGCCTCTCTTTTAACCAGGATTTTTAATATGGTGTGTGGGGTTGGGCCCCCTACATCTTGGGAAATGTCTGTAGTGGTCCCAATTTTTAGAAAGGGCAATATTTTAGATCCTAGGTGTTATCAACCAATCTCACTGCTTGACTCCTCTTCAAAATTAATTGGGTGTGTGGTGTTGGAACGCTTGATCTCTTGGGTGCAGGAAAAATAAAATTCTGTCTCAGGTCCAATACAGATTTAAGAAAGGTCTGGGTACTATTGAACAGTGCCTTACCTCTACTTCCTCAAGGCAAATATAAGTACGTGAACGGTGCATCCATTCACTTAGCCTTCATAGACATGTCGAGTTAGTTTGACTGCATCAATAGGGAAAAGAACTGGGCAATATTTTCGTACATGGTTCTTGATGGTGGTCTAGTAGATCTCCTGAGACTCCTCCCCTAGGGGCAGAGGCTAAAAATAAGGTATGGGCCAAGTGGTAACACCACCTCTCTTTTTGGTGTCAGTCGGGGTGTATGCAAAGTGCGTGTTCTCAGCTCTGTCTTATTTCTCCTATCTATTAATGATCTAGAGAAATCCTTGGTCTCCACAGGAGCTAATGTCCCCTGCATCCATAATAATGGCATCCCAGCTCTATTGTACACGGATGATGCAGTCTTACTGGCAAGGACAGCAAATGGGCTCAACCAGCTAGTTGATAGTTTTGTTGAGTTCATGAAAAACTTGGACATCAAAACCAACTGCTCAAAGACCTTTGTAATGCCCTAAAAATACTAAGACACTCCCTATGCACATAGGAGGACATACCCTGACAAAAGTAAGCTCCTTTCCATACTTGGGGCTAGAATTTGACGAAGCATGTATCTGGTGCCCCTGCCTGAAAAATAGGGTCTCACGCTTTTTGCGCACAGTAGGCATTACCTACTCCTTCTCTGCTAATATAGGGAGGAAGCCAGTTGCCCCCATACTGGAGGTCTATAAGAGAAAGTGTTGCCCGACTGTGACCTATGGTATAGGGCTGTGGGGTTATAAAGATGTTGGGAGCCTTCAGGTAGAGGAAAATCAATTTTGTCACCCGCTGCAGGGCATCCCACCCTCCACACCACACATTTTTGTTCACCAGGAATTGGGTCTTGAATACTTACAAGGTAGCATTAGTATCGCTCCGCTGGAGCTATGGTGCGTGATCTGGCTTAATAAGTTAGCCACCCTCCATACCCTGATTATTAAGGACTGTCTTGCTAGTGATCTTGCCTGCTCAATCTCATGGTTGAAATACATTAAAGCCTCTCTGACCGATATGGGCTGCCCGCATCTGTTCGAGAATCCACATCTTATTACCAAAAAAGATAAATTGTGGGTTTGTGATTCCTTTCCTGAGCTTAGACGGGCAGCCCGAGAGACAAGCAAAGTGCGTAAGGCAACTGTTAAGGATTATTGTATGACTCAAATGTACTTGGGCCCGGCCTCCTATTTATTGTTTGTCCTAAATGCGTATGAGCGAATGCTCTTACCCCGCTTCAGATTGGGGTCTCTTCAGTGGATGCTGTCCTTTCCCCAAAGATAATTTTCTTCTAGTGTTATTTGCACCTGCCCCTGTGATGAGAACTCACCACAAATGCTGTTGCACTTTGTGTTTTTTTGTAAGTATTATGAGCCCTTTAAAAATTTGTACTTGGTACCGCTGTTACGAAAACAAAACTTCACTGTTGAGCCGCCTTGCTCTTCCTTAGCCAGTTAAATGATTATGATGTTTGCTGCTCAGTGGGCTACTTACTGAAAGGAGCGGTGCCCTGGCGTAAGAAGATGCTGTTTTAATTTTTTATGATAACAAGATGAGATGTTTTGTTTTTAGGGGGGGCTTTGGTCGTTTGTTATGGATTATGTTTTTTGTATATTTTATATGTTTATATACTTTGTATTGTATGTGACTCTTTTATGATCTATTTATTTGATCGAATAAAAACTATTCATTCATTTATTCAAATAACAATCACAAACTGCACACCAACTAGTTACAAACTGTCTCAAATTTTGAAAGGTGAATTTTGCGAGGTGGTCTATGTACTAATAGGTCGCTCACAAAATTTCCAGTTGCAGGGTTCACCAAATGTATTGCCTAACATTTATTATTTAGGTAAATGGGTATTTGTGGCACCTAGTTGTTGGGGATCTGACACTGAGTGTAATCACAGTCTCACCGGTTCAACCTGGGCATTAACAATCAACCACAGGCAAGGTGTCCGTTAAAAGCATCATACGTTTACTTAATTGTACAATGCAGTATAACGCCCCCGCATAGATACAAGTGCGTGTCACCCCGAGTGCTTCTCTGAGCTCCTATTTATACTCATTTTGCAGGTTACATTTGGTAGGCAGGAATGTGCAAGAAGAGAGATCAGACCATAAATCAAACATATCTTAGAAACGAGAGCAACAGAGAGATGGGCTCTGGCATTTTCTTGTGACCTTTAAGAAACCCCAGAGCCTGTTATTCCTCTTATCTGATTCAAACCACATCACAAGCAGTCCAACACCTGCCGAACCTGTCGGTTTCACAGGGCCGAAGGAAGGCAAAGAAAGGCAGATGTGTGTGTGCTCATCCATTCATCTGCACCTAGTCAAAGGTTCAATAGGTCACAGTACCAAAAGTTCAGTCAATAGTTCCATAGTTTCACTGTAGCAGGGTTCAGTAGTTCATTACACCGGAATTTGATATTTAATTTCATTTTCCCTCTCAATTTCCCTCTTTTAACCAAAGGAGACTGTGCTCCTGATGGCTCACACTAACACATTTATTGACATTAGTTCATTGATTTCTTGCCTTTCATGATGTTTGTCCTCCTGCATCCTTTGATACATGCGAGCCATCTTGTGCTCCATTGGTGGCAATACCATGGCTGACAATGAAGTGAATAGACCTTGTCAGCAGAGCTGCTGTAGCAAAGAGCAACAACATTGCAATATGCACAATCCCAGGATGATGGCTATGACGATGCCTACAATTGCCACCACCACCATTTTTATCCATCCTATGGGAAGCCAGGACTACAACCATGAAAAATCAAGGCCCTCAAGGTTTCCCTGTCCCCACTTTGTGAACACTTTCACGGATCACTTTATTATAGTGATGTCGGTCTCCACATTTCCAGATTTGTTGATACAGTAACAACAACTTTAATTGATGAGTCCGCAGACCTCCCCCCACTGTGATGTTAATAAAACAAGCTCCAATCTGTTCTGCACTGTCATGGTGGTTACAGAGTTAACTCCCACCTGCAGTCCTTCAATAGCATTCCTGGTGGCATTGAAGGCAAAGGCTGACTCTGTATAAATGTTAAAAACAGCTTGTTCTAAGTCATATATCCCCAAACCAGGGACATAAAAACTGAGGATGTTATTCTGGTGGTCATTATAACATTGGGGGTCAGGTGATCGCCACGCTGGAGATGGCGTTAGTACCACTGCCAGGCCGGCAGTAATGACTGCCAAATAATGACCATGGCGGTGATCCCTCCCATAGACAGCCAATGTACCACCTCAACCGCAAGAGCGAGACGACCACTGAACACGGCTGTAGCAATCTCCAGGAAGGCAGAAGACAAGGATCCGCCCACCCTGTTATAACATAGCACACCACCAGGATTTCCAGGGCATTAGCAATGCCAAAAAAAGTCTGGCGGAAGCACATCATATAAAAGGAGACACTGACCTCCAGGGACACAGAGGAGTCTGCAGCCGCCATGGATCCAGAACTGGAACTCTTCCCAATGCTGTATCACGTCATGGCCGTCCTGGGGCACCAATGCTGACGAAGAAGACAACAGTGAAGAAAGCCGCCTCGCACACAAGGGAGGGAGGGAGGGAGGGAGAGTGACACACGCACTCACAACACACACCATACACACATACACCGCACACTCAGAACCATATGCAGAGTAAATTGACACTGACAGGACCCAGGAGCAAAGAAAGCCAGGACACATACCTCTGTTGAAACCACTGTAATCCAGTAGGATGAAGAGCCCAAATCCAAACAAATACTGAATTGCCTAGATACATGCAGGCCATTGGCCAGTTCAAAGTCTGAAAATGCCCACAGGGCAAAGTCCAAGCCCCAACTTGACTCCTGACAACATCGGGACTCCACTGTGCAGGGGCATCATGTTAGAAATAGGCAGGTACCTCAGGGGGCTGGGGGTTGGGGTGGGTTGTGGGGGCTTCTTTTTGGGAAGGGGCAGTTCTTTACCCTTCCATTCTGAGGGTGGAGGAGTGGGCTTGAGACGGGGGCCAACGTTCCATTCATGTGCCCCTTAGTGGTAGCTGAAGCCTAAGAGGGTGGAACAGGGCTAGATTTGGTGCTGGAGGTACTGGGTGGGGGGGTGGGACCTTTCTCTTGCAGGCAGAATGGGGGAGGGGCAGGGAAGAGGTCAAGGTGGGAAATGAAAAGCTTCCTATAACCAGTGGGGCAGGCTGTGGGAGGAGGTATGGGAGTGGAGGTAGAGGGAGTGGTTGTCGGAGGAGGAGGTATGCTGGACTTGGGTGCGGGTGCATGGACAGTGTGCGTGTGTGAGGTGAATGGCTGTTGAGGGTCTGAGTGCGGGTGTTTGTGTGCATTTGAAGGGGGGCAGACAGGATGGTGGAGGTCAAACAGGACATGTGGATGGATTTTGTGGTAGAGTATGCAAGTGAGGTGGGTGTGCTGCATGAGGTGGTGATGGTGGTGACTGCGCATGTGGTGTGTGGGGTGCATGTCTGCAGGTCTGCTGTTGTGGTGACTGTTGGCAAGGCTGTGCAGGTGGCAGGTTGATGGACTGCAGTGCATGCAGGTGTGAGTGCTGATGTGACTGTGAAGGAGGAGGAGGTAGGGAGACAGTGGAGGCATCTGTGTGTTGTCTGTGTGAGTGCTTGTGGACTGAAGTGTGTTGCCTGTGTTTGTCTGTGTGAGTCTTGTCTGTTGTTTTGGGTCCATGCTTGTCAGAATGTGTGCATGGAATGGGCTTGTGGAGAGGACACTGGGAAGTGGTAGTTGGAGGGAGGACGGAAGAAACTGGGACACAGGCTGCCATCAGAGAGGAGGCCAGAGCCTGAAACAATCTCTGTAGGGCTTCCAGGCCACCGTGAGTGCCCTCCAGGAAGGCACTGCTATGCTGCATCTCGGATGCTAGCCCCTGGATGGTATTCACTATGGTGGATGGTCCTACAGAGATGGATCTTAGGAGGTCAATAGCCTCCTCATTGAGAGCAGCAGGGCTGACTGGGGCAGGGCCTGAGGTGCCCGGGGTGAAGGAGACGCCCACCCTCCTGGGTGAGTGGGCACGGGCAACTCAGTGGGAAGCTACTGGGAGGGCGGTGCTGGTACGGGGTGGTGGTAGAACTTGTAGCTGGGGTGGTCCCAGAGGGGTTCACCACCACCAGGGAGCTCCCATCAGAGGAGGAATCAGAGTCAGTTGTATCAGCTCCTGTGCCCCCCCCGTAGTGCTCCCCTCGCCCTCCGTCCCACTGGTCCCCTTGGTGTCAGTGGACTCTGACTCTGACTCCTGAGTCCCGTGGGCTGCAGCTCCTTCACTTGCCGGTGCCCCTGCTCCTTCACCAGATGATGCTAATGCAACATGGACAAGATAACAAAAAGAGAGAGGGGGTAGAAAGAAAGGGAGCACAGGGTCAATCACAGCACCAACAGCACAGATGGCATTCACATCACTATAACACACAGAGACTAAGAATGGGCAGTATGGACCACACTGACATACCAATGGCTAGGTACCACAGCACGTAGGAGCCAAACACTGCCATCTGCGCACCAACTGGTACCAACTAAGCCCTGTCTGACATGGAAAGCCAGCTACTTAGCTATCTAAAATATGCATTACACCCAAAATACCTAAGATGGACCACACAGCAATGTCTAAGCTGGCATGTTGGGGTATCCACTGACTAGAACCCTGCACCTAAATCCCATGCCAGGCAACAGAGATGGTTGACACATACACTGTACTCACCACCTTGTGGCTGCTGTGATGCCCTGAAGCACCCATCCAGCTATGGGTAGGCCACCAGCAGCATACGGGCCATCAGGGGGGATCAGGGGATCAGATTCTGATGGGCACCCCTCCCTCGTTGGGAGGCCATCCCCAGTTGGGCCTCCACGGTCTTCCGGGCCCAGTGTCTCAGGTCCTTCCACTGTTTCCTGCAGTGGGTGCTCCATCAGCTATGGATCCCAAGGGTCCGCAACTCCTTGGCAATGGCATGCCACAACCCCTTCTTCTGATGGATGCTGTCTTGTCTTGCAGAGGAAATACAGACAGAGGGGCACCATGAACCACACAGTCCAGCCTGTCACACATATGGCCTATATACCGCATTTGCCCCTCATAAGGCACACATGTACCACTGCATTTAAACTGCCACCAGCCATACCCTCCAAATGACACACTGCCAGCACACACATACACATCTACATGCAGCCATGTCGCATGCAACATACCCATGATGTACTCACCTGTTGGTCTGGAGGCCCATACAACTGCCCATATAGGGGTAGGACCCCATCCACGAGCCTCTCCAACTCCCATCCACGAGCCTCTCCAACTCCTCCGACGTGAAGGCTGGGGCCCTTTCCCCTGCTGCACGGGCCATGGCAGGTTCCAGACACATGTCACAGCAGCACACGCAGTGGAGATGTGGTCCTGTGGAAAATCTAGAATCAAGTGAAGTGATGGACAGAAAAGGTCGGTCACGTTCGCGGCGGTGAACACCGTCACACCGGCGTTGATCATCATTGGCTCCTGTACTCTATAGAGCCCCATGTTAGCCAATGAAGAATTGCACGACGGTGCAGACTGCCTCCCTCCATGATGGCTAACATCTGCGGAGTAAGGTCATTTCCACCTGTCCCTGCATACAGGACAGGCGCTTGCCATTTTCTACTGCTACTATACATGTACTGATTTAAAAGTGCCTCATAGGTGTCAAATGTACACATCTAGACAATTCCAGTGTCCAACATACAAACATGCTCTGTGTACACTGATGTAGTGTGTCCATAGTTCCTGCTGTCACTCCCTTCTCACTTTTGGGTCACTTAGGTACCAATCACTGTGGAGAAATAGAGGGAGGAGGCAAGCTCTTGTATACAGACCTCTTGTGGACTTGGCAACACTTGAGGACAGGAAAATCATACTCACCTATCATCTGGACAGGGCCACAATCGCAGAGCAGTGACCACAATTTGAGTCTGATCTGCTACCTGCTATCTGTAGCACCATAGTAATACCCCCCCTTATGCAAGTACTATCAGTGCTCCATTTCTTGGCAACATGCTCTTTCCAGGTGAAAGTGGGCTTGACTGCAGGAATGTCACAGCCAATGTTCTTGATTGTGCTTGTAAGGGTTTTGGCAGCCTTGCCGAAACACATGTGCAGCTTACATCTCATTCCCCCAGGTAGATGAACTGCCCACTGTGAAGGCCGGATTCTATGCAATGGGACATATACCACATGTGATGGGGCCCATTGACAGGACCCATATTGCCTTGGTCCCCCCCAGCGGCCAATGAACAGGTGTACAGGAATAGGAAGAGTTTCCACTCACTCAATGTCCAGATGGTGTGCCTTGCTGACCAGTACATCTCCCACATCATTGCCAAGTATCCTGGGTCCGTGCATGATGCCTTTGTCCTGAGGAATAGCAGTGTCCCACAGCTGATAGCACAACTACAGAGACAGAGAGTGTGGCTTATAGGTGGGCCTGAGTCCCCACCCATTGTATGGCAGGGTATCCGTATGGTTTCAGGAGTCATACCCCATGCCATTGTGCAATCAGAGAACAGGGGCTGAGAATAGGTACAATGATGCTCATGGGCGTACCTGGAGGATTGTGGAATGGACCTTCGGTCTCGATCTGACAGGTGGATCCCTATGCGTCTCCCCTGAAAAGGTCTGCAAGATTGTTGTTGTGTGCTTCATGTTGCACAACTTGGCCCTCGTATGCAATGTGCCCTATCTGCAGGAGGAGGGGGTGACAATGCACCTGTGGCAACAGAGGACAGTGAGGAGGAGGAAAAGGAGGGAGATGTGGACAACAGAACACATATGATACAGCAGTACTTCCAATGTTCACATATTATAGATGGAGGGGCACCAACTAAATTCACAAATGTCAGAACATCCAAATATGTTGCTCCAGTACAGCTTTTATTTGTTTCAATATGCCAAATGGAAACCAACCAATGTGTTTCATTTACCATCTGTGAACTTCATGAGGGCACTGTAATCATATCAATAGTTCAAATAGCCATGATAAGCCATACTGCCAGCTCTCCAAACACTCAATGCGATGCCATAGAAAATTGTACTAGCAATGGCACTCAGTTAAGACTGTTGAACTAAACATTTCTCCATGTAAGTGCTGTGTGGTGTGGCCATGGCATAATACCAGTCACTACCTTTGAATCCCAACTGAATGTCACCCATGCATTTAGGTTTGGTAATTGGGGTGGTGCACTGTGTGGGATAGAGTGGGGTGATGGGAGTCAGGGTGAGGGGTCGTGGTGCCATGCAGGTATGGGGGGTGATAGGTAGTAAATGTTGACTCACCAGTGTTCAGTCCTCCGGCTACTTCAGTGAGTCCCTCAGGATGCAGTATTGCTAAGACTTGCTCCTCCCATGCTGTCAGCTGTGGGGGAGGAGGTGGGGGTCCACCGCCAGTCCCCCTGATAGCAGGCTGGTGCCTTGCTGCAATGGACCTTCCCCCATAGGTCGTTCCACCTCTTCCTTATGTCGTCCCTTGTGTGTGGATGTTGTCTAACAGCGTTCATCCTATCCACGATTCTCCACCATAGCTCCATCTTCCTGGCAATGGAGATCTGCTATAACTGTGCTCCAAACAGCTGTGGCTGTACCCTGACTATTTCCTCCACCATGACCCGCAACTCCTCAACCGGGAATGCCTTTGTGGGGACATTGGTCTTGTGTGTAGTGTTTTGTGCAGAGGGTGATGTGTGAAGTGGTGGGGTGTGTGGTTTGTGGTATATGACAGATGAATGAGTAGTTGTGATATGTGTGTGCAGTTCTTTCTGGGATTGGCATGGCAAAGTGTAGCATTCTTCTCATATTTGAACAGGAGTGTGGGTGATGTGGGGGGTTGTTTTATAGTGATGTTGGTGTGTGTGTGGGGTGTGTGTATTTGTGTCCGGTGTGTTTTTTCTCTTCTGGCCAATGGTTGTCTTGTTTTGTTTTTGGATGGCCATGTCCTCTGTGGCGGTGTGCACTGCCAATGTTTTACTGCCATTGAATGTCTGATGTGATGATTCATGGGTCATTATTTGGAGGACGTTGTTTTCGTAGCATAACGGAATGGGTGGTAGTACCGATAGTTCATCATGTTCAGTGGGTCTGTCGGATTTGTGGTTGTGGTTGTGGCTGTATTCTGTTGGTTTTGTGTGTATGTGTCATAATCTGCCAGCCGGATGTTCGCCTCCGCATCGGTATGTTGGTGGCAGTCTAAGCAGCGGTATTCGGTATTTACTGCAAATGTCATTATGAGGGCCTCTGTCTTGTCTCCAGTATAGGGGTACCTTTTTTGTAGGGGTGTGCAAAGCTGCTCAAATTTAGGGGTTCATGAGCTGCTACACGTGGCACTACTGTGATATTGGGTGTAAGGTAACCTAGAGAGCACGTTCCCTCCCAGTCATTGGGAACCACCTATTACCACACACAAAATACATGCCTCCTTGCACCTGGGTGTCCATCTCATAATATTCTCTTGCAGGGAGGCCCACCCCTTCTGGCACATCATGACAGAAGCTAATACACCACCTGTAGTCTCTCCAGGTTATTTTGAAGCCAATGACATTCACTCAAGGGGAAGTGTATGAGGACTGGGGCATCCAGAGTGGGAACACCAGGAACTTGGAGTCTATTTGTTGATGGGTAGTACTTCAACTTGGAGCTTGAATCAAGAGATCATATTTGGGCCCTTCAGGGGCTACCAGCAAAGTATCTTCGTCAATAGTCAGGTTCCAATAATGGACTGTGTTCTTAAGGATCCGTGACCCAGTCACAAGGTCCAATTTCTACTCTGTACCTCTCTCCCCTTTATCTCCCAGTTCCCTGTGACTACATCAAACTCCAGCATGTTAAGACACTCATCATCCTTCACAATTCCCAGATGCTGGGCTTCTGGGAAGCGTCCCAATGACTGATGTTAAAAGCACAATGGGAACTTGTCTTGGGTAGAGTTTTCTCCAGGAAAGGGGGACAACTCATACTGGGCCTGGACATTAGATTTCAAGGTGCAATGGGGTTGCTTTCCCTCAAACCCTGCAGCACACGTCCAGGTCACGTCTGGTACATTGCACACATCTCCTTTTTGATATTCTCCCATCCCCACAGGTGTAGCATATAGCCCTATAAGGTCCCCTGGATGCCTGGACAGTTGTCGACACATCGAACCGTTCTTAAGACTCAAAACTGTGGCTAGCTGCCAATGAGCCATAATCAAGGGGTACGATGCTGGTTTCTGCAACAAGTGGGTAACACAGGTAACCATTAAGCTTATCGGAGCAACACATTGCTGCCACCTCATTTTTATTATAATTTATTATCTCAGTAAATGTGAATATTCCCAAAAGTTGTACAAGTCTTATTATAGCAAGTACTATTGAATGTTCAGTCTTTACTAGTTTGGGTAACGGTAGAGCAGTTTTGCAATTAATTTGTTGTCATCTACTTCTCGTTCTGGTCCGTAGTCTTCTGTTTCTGAGGCGGTTTCCCAGACCTGCCCTGCAGTGTCCCCATCAGTCTAGTTTTCGTCAGGTGCAGACCAACAACCCTCTTAGAGATTTTGTTTACTAGACTTCACTCAACAGCATCTGGTGGTGCTGGACTCCTCTTACCATGTGTCAGATGAATCCAGGTTGGGCGTGTATCCACTTTGATCGCAGTGTGAGAGGTTAGGAGAACCTGGCAGTCTTTCTGTCTGAACTCCCTTACGCAAACCCAGTCCCGCTGTTGCAGATTGTGGGCAGGGACTGCAAGAGGGAGAGGTTGAGCACTTTTAGTAAGATCATGATATTTTGGTCAGAGCCGTTTGTATCCTTCTGCAACACTGTACCAGGATCCTCCTCCCCAATCTTGAGAGAAACATATGGAAGTCTAAAGTGCTTTGGGTGTGAAAAGGGTCTTCCAAAACAATTTTCATAAGGAGTCAATCCATGCTTCTTACTGGGGCTGAGTCTAATGTTCATAAGGACCACAAGGAGAGCTTCTGGCCATTTGAGTCCTGTTTCTTGATACATTTAGGCCAATGTATTCTTGATTTGCCCATTCATCTTATCAAATGACCCAAGGACTGGGGGTTATAAGGAGTGTGGAGACTCTGAGAAATCCCTAGACACTTAGAAATATACTTAAACACTTGAGCTATGAAATGGGGGCCGTTATCGGAGACTATAAATTCTGATACTCCAAAACGGGGGATGACATCAAACATGAGTTTTTTTGCAGTAGCTATTGCATCTGCTTTCCTGCATGAGAAGGTCTCCTGCCACCCCAACATTTTATCCACCATTACTAGCAAGTTTGTAGCCTTGTGAGGGTGGTAGGTCCATAAAGTCAATCTGAAGATGCTGCATTGGGCATTCTGCCCACTGCCTTGCACCCTCTCTTGCTGTTTGAGTGCCCCTCTTGGGTTATTCCTCCTGCATGTGATGCAGTTGTGGGTCACTTACTGCAATATCTGGTGTATCCCAGGGCCATACCAATCTTTCAGTTTCTCATTTGGAATTCCCCCCTTTGTGTGACATTGAATGAAATGCATGTGCCAGCTGTCATTGAAATATGGGAGTAATGGCTAGCCTGCCGTCATGAGAAACATACAACTGTGAGGCGGGGTGTAGGGTGCAGCCCTGGGAAGTCCAAAATGCTGTAATTTCAGTAGTGGCCTTCTGTTCCATTGAAAGCAGGTCAGGGATAGCATGAGACAGGAGTTTCTACAAAGCACCTAAGTAGGGGAAAGTGACAGCAGTCATGCAGCTGCATCTGCTCGGGCGTTGCCACAGTCTACATCTGACTGTTTTCTAGTGTGGGCATACATTGGATGACTGCCATTTCTGTGGGGAGGTGAATGGCATCAAGCAGAGCTTTAATAAGTACAGCATTTAAAATAGTGAAAGCAGAGGACATGAGAAGCCCTTTCATCTTCCATAGCTGACTAGTAACATGACAGACATCAAAGGCATGCTGTCAATCAGTGTAAACAGTGACCCGAGTTGCAGCAGACAACTCACATGCTCTAGTGAGAGCAACCAGTCCTGAAACTTGAGCACCATGGGCTTGTGGGAGGACAGCGGCCTCTACTGTAGTAGATTGTGAACACACAGCCTAGCCAATGCATAATGTACTAAAATCGTTCCGCAAAGCAAAACCATCAGTGTAGAGAATAGAGTCTGCATTGGGCAGCAGTGTGTCAGTGAGGTCTGGACATAGAGTGGTAGTGATGGCCATAACTTGGGTGCACTCATGAGGCTCTCCATCCTCGGCAGTAGGTAGAAAAGCGACAGGATTGAGAGGGGTATATCTAACTGTTGCGAGGTTTTTGTCTCCAAGAAGGGCCTGTTCATAGTGAGTTTGGTGCTGGACTGAGGGATGCTGGGTACTAGAGGGGAGAAGCAGTGCTGCAACTCCATGTGGTATTGCAAGAGTCAATGGATGTCCCAGGACAATATCAGCCATGCACTCCACAAGGGTGGCTGCTGACGTGACTACACAAAGGCACAGTGGCATGCCCCGGGCACAAGGTCCAGGATGGTAGAATAGTAGCCCACTGGTGTTTGTTTGTCCGAAAAGGGCTGTGTAAGGACACCAGAGGCCACTCCTTGGCACTCGCGGCAGTACAATGTAAATGGCTTTTTGTAATCAGGGTCAGAGCAGGGGCAGAGGCCAGTGCTTGCTTAAGAGCAAGAAAGGCCTCTTTCCCTAAAGGGGTCCATTTCAGTGGGTCTATGGCAATGTCAGCGATCAGCGCAAACAGTGGTTTAGCAGTCAGAGTAACATTTGGGATCCACAACTGACAATATCCAGCAGCACCTAGAAATTGGTGCACTTGCCACTTCCTGACAGGTTTGGGAATGGCGAGCACTGCCTGCACAGGGTCATGGTTCATAGAGGTGGACGCATAGGAGATGACATGACCTAAATATGTGACCTCTGGAAGTCTAAACTGACGTGGAGAGTGATGCTTTGTGGCCCCATTCAGCAAGCCTAGTAAGTAGGGCAAGGGTATCAGAACAGCAGACTTCAGCAGGTACGCTGGACAACCAAATATTGGCCACGTACTGTGTCAGGACAGAGCCCACTGGACGCTCAAGATCTTGCAAATCTTCTTTCAATATCTGAGAAAAAATGGTGGGACTCTCACAATATCCCATGGGAAGTCTTGTCCAAGAAAGCTGTTAGCTCTCAAAGTTGGATACAAAACTGAAAATCAGGGTGTACTGGGATAGAGAAAAAAACGAACAGCGAAGGTCAACCACAGTAGAGTGGGTAACATTTGCAGGAATAGTGGTAAGAATAATAGCCGGATTAGGAACCAACAGAGTGTGGGGGATGACAATTTTGTTCACTGCCCTAAGATCCTGAACAAAACAGTACTGAGGGGTGCAGTCTAGTAAGGGTTTTGGCTTCTTCACAGGGAGTATAGGAGTGTTACATGGTGAGGTACAAGAAACCAAAATACCCTGTTGCAGGAGAGACTTAATGATATGGTGTATGCCCCTAATTCCTTCCGTGGGGAGAGGGTAGTGTGGTTTGCAAGGGAATGGGTGATTAGTACAGTAGCTACTTTGGACAGGACGGGCAGATTTCAGAAAAACAACTTAATTTGGATGGGTAGACAATAAATAAACAGGTACACTCTCCAAATGGAAGGGATGGTGAGTCCATTATCTTCAAATGAGTTGGCTGCCAGTATGATGCAGAGGCTATGCAACTTATCACTGGTGAAGGAAAGGTATATTCGTTTAGGGTCACAAAAAATTGTTACTCTCATTTTACAGAGGAGATCACGTTCCAACAGGCTATTTGTGGCTTGTGGGCTAAGTAAAAACATGTGTGTATCTGATGGGGCCAAAGGAGACAGAAAGAGGTTCAGATAGTGGGAGACTTATGAGGGCACCAGTAAAGCCTTCAACAATGTTGTTAATATTTTCCCATCCCCCAAAGAACTCAGTGATGCCCAGGTGTTGACCAACATTTCATAGGGATGTCCATCAATAGTGACAGTAATCTGGGGGTCCTTACAACAGTAGATCATGGTGTTAGGTACCTGAGGGGACGGGTAAGACTGCCAGGAGCTAAAAGGGTACATGGCATTGGAATTTCCAGAGTGGTCTTGCTGGGACTGGTCATGCTGGGGCTGGTTGCACTGGGGCTGGGGTGCATCAGATGTATTGTCCCTATTTTGTTTCTTGAGGCAGGACTGTACCCAGTGTCCCTTCCCATGACAATACCTACACTCATCATCTGGACGGGGTCGTCACTGTCCCGGGCCATTTGGTCTTCCTCTACACGCTGGGCCTCACTGTCTGCTCTCCATCCCTGCCCCCTGTACAGTGGATTACAGGTCTTTAAGCTGAAGTGCACGGGCTTTACTCTTCTTATCCACCTCCTTCAACTAATCTCTCTACTTTCTCTGCCACAGGTGAGCTGCTATGGCAATGAGCTGTGGGAGCCACATACCCTGCCACCCCATGCTTTGTTCCTCAATGTACCCTCTAAAGTAGGGAAGTGAATTTCTGACATAGATTCTGACCACCAAGGGGGCCCATGTGCTCTAAGGGTATCCAGTACTCTAGAAGCAAAATTAGTTGGGTGTTGATTTACCCCCTGCAAGCATGAATCAACTCTAGTCCAATTTACTTGTGGCTTTCCCCCTCTTCTATTGCCCATAGGAGGGCCCTCCTAGCATTCCTTAAAATGCCCAACTGGTCACTGTCTGCTGCTCGTTTGTCCCACAGAGGGTCCTGTGTGGGCCACACCTGTGCAGTATTATCAGTGTCGTGAGTCTTAACTGGGCAACTACTGCTCGCTTCTCTGCTAGAGTAAGAAAAGTGTCTAATATAATTTCAACATCGGCCCAATTTGGGTTTTGTGTGTGGCAAATTATCTGAAATCACCTGATGAAATTACGGACGTCTTCCCAAAACTTGAGAAAAGTCTGCTGCCAGTGGATGAAGTCAGAGGTGGTCCATGGAACGTGAACTAGTGTGGTACATCCCCCCTCAGCAGCCAGTGGATAAGCCCTAAAGGGTGCGAATTTCACTGGATTGACCCCACTTTCCAATGAGCCTTTCCCTTTTACTGGCAGTTTCCTATTCCTCAAAAACGTTCCCTCATCTCCGGTATCCAGGGTATCTTCGTCTTTCCTTTCCTCCTTTCACTCACAATGTACCTGATCTTTCTCAGAAGGCCCCACCTGAGGTTCTGAGGTGGTTGCTGGTTGAACATTCGGTAGGCCCCATAATGCCTGTGCTTGAATTTGGGGAGGATTGGGAAGAATTTCTGTGTAGGAGTCCAGTACATCCTCATTGTATGGGGGTGGTCTTGTTTCCCTCTCTTTAACAGGGCCCTGCAAGGCAACCCCTGAAGGTGAGCTGACATCCCGTTTACCCTTGTTAGTCTCTTGCTTGCATTCCTGCAATTTTGTTTCACGCTTTTTGTTGTTGTCCTGTAAACTAGCACTAACAGATTTATCATGTCTGCGTGAAGCCTCATTGTACCACAAATAACAATAGTCAATTTGCCCTGGATGGGGCTGTTAGACCTGACATCCTTGGTGTGGTTTCCCTTTTCACTATGCTTCTGCTTCCTGTATTTTTGACTGTGTGCGGGACTTCGTTTTTGGTACTCTGAACACTCTTCCACTGCTGACTAGTGCTAAAGTGCAAATGCTCCCTGTATAAATTGTGATTATGATTGGTTAGCCCTGATTGGCATATTTGATTTACTAGGAAGTCCATAGTAAAGTGCACTAGAGGTGGCCAGGGCCAGTAAATTAAATGCTACTAGTGGCCCTGCAGCACTGATTGCGCCACCCACATGCGTACCCCTGTACACATCTCAGACCTGCCACTGTGTGTGTGTGTGTGCAGCTTTGCACTGTCAATTTAACCTTACATGTAAGTCACTCCTTCCTTGGGCAAGGTGCAGTGTATTTAAAAGGTAGGACATGTACTGGTGTCTCTTGCATGTCCTGATAGTAAAATACTGCCAAATTCAACTTTCACTATTGCAAGACCTATCGCTCGCATAGGTAATATGGTGAGTGCCTTTAAATAACTTTTAAGTGCAGTTTCCCATTTGGAGCAGATGGAGATGTGGAGTTTGGTGTTTCTGAACTAACAATTTAAAAATACATATTTTGGTACAGTTGGATTTTAGTTTGTCTGTTTGAAAATGCTATTTTTCGAAAGTGGGCCTGTTCTTGCTTAACTATTCTGTGCCTCTGCCTTCTGAATCCACATCTGGGTCACACTGACAGTTGGGCTGTTGTGAATTCCCTCTAGACAGTGATACAAAGGGAACTGAGGTGTGTCCTGCATATCCTGATGAGTCTCCTGGACTAGAGTGGGGAGGGAGGAGCTGACACACCTGAAAGTGCCTTGCATGGCTTCCCACAAAGCAGTCTCCAATCCCCTGGTGTGTTTCTGGGGCCAGGCCGGGGCAAGGCAGGATCTTGTGAACAATAGAGGCTTTCCTTTGAAGTTTGCCTACTTCAAAGGCAGACATGAGTATAAGTAGTTGACCAAAAGCTCCAGGCTTTTAGAATACTTCTGGATCAAGGGGAGCCTCTGCCAAGGAGAAGAGCTGAAGAACTGGAGGAGGAGTGTTGCCCCTTTGCTCTGTGTGCTTTGCTGGGTTGGCCCGCGGTTGCTGCTTCTACCTTAAAGAGGAAAAAAAGACTGGACTTTTCTGTGTGTCTGCTTGTGAAGATTTGCCAGGGCCTCAGACTGAGCTTGTTCCTGTCCTGAAGTCTCAGGGCCATCAAAGACTTCATCTGCCAGCACCCAGGCTCTCTTGCTGAGACCTATACACTGCCAAGTGGTGCCACATTCAGTCCCTGGACCCTTGAAAGGAGAAACTGTTGAACCCAAGGAGAAAATCCACACACTCGAGCCGAGCAGCAGAAAAATGTACATATTGCTTGCACAGTGGTTGAAAAAACAATGCCTACCTGGTAAAGTTGACAGCTCGCCAGCTCAGCGCAGGCTGATGGCTACAGTGAATCTGAATTTTCCATGCATCGTCCGTAGGCAATCTGGTCATGCTAGACCAAGTGAAATCTGAAAAGTTAGGCCGACAGTGATGGAGCACGGGTCAGACACACGAATCAGCCTTGGCCCGCTGAAACAGTACTTTGGTGTGTGGTTGAATCAAAATCTTCAAGAACAAGGTGTGAGGAGAAAAGGAGCCAATGTTTTGGCATTGATCTCGAGGATGTAGAGGATGCGTTGGCTCCTAGCTGCGCAAATTCAGAGATGCATTAGAAAATTAGGCAATGCTCCATGCAGTAGGCAATGCAATGTTCCTGATCCTCTCAGCAGAGGTGATTCGCCAGCATTAACGAAGACACAGTGTCGTCAATCCTTACAGCAGTGGTGATGCATCAGCTCAATGGAGATGTTTTCAATCTGAGACGCGCAGTGAGTTGAGGCATGGTTTGTAGAAGTTGAAGCACTTTATACCCATTGTTAGACCTGACAGCCTTAGAGTGGCCACCCCCAACTTTTTGCCTGCCTCCCTCCACTTTTTGACACTGTTTTTGCTGGTTTTAGCACTCTGCCCACTTTACTAGTGCGAACCAGTGGTAAAGTGCATATGCTCTCTCCCTTAAAACATGGTAACATTGGTTCATACACAATTGGCATATTGATCTACTTGTAAGTCCCTAGTACAGTGCACTACATGTGCCCAGGGCCTGTAGATTGAATGCTACTAGTGGGCCTGCAGCACTGGTTGTGCCACCCACATAAGTAGCCCTTGAACCATGTCTCAGGCCTGCCATTGCAAGGCCTGTGTGGGCAATTTCACTGCCACTTTGACTTAGCATTTAAAAGTACTTGCTCCCCCTTTTCTACATATAGGTCACCCCTAAAGTAGGCCCAGAGGGCAATGTGCTGTGTAGGTAAAAGGCAGGACATATATATGAGTGTTTTATATGTCCTGGTGGTGGAAAACTCCTAAATTTGTTTTCCACTGCCTTGAGGCCTGCACCTTTTATAGGCTAACATTAGGGCTACCCTCATAAACTGTTTGAGTGCTAGATTCTGATTATAAAGAGGCAAACAGGTCATATTTAGTATGGCCAGCATGGTAATATAAAATCCTGCTGACTGGTGAGTTTGGATTTCATATTACTAGTTTAGAAATGCTACTTTTAGAAAGTGAGCATTTCTCTATACTTAAATCCTTCTGTGCCTTACAGCCTGTCTCCAATCCACATCTGGGCTGGGCGGATTGAAGGCTCCCTTGTACATTTCACCCAGACAACCACAATCATAGGATGTTCAGTCACACCAGCACACATATGCATACTGAATGGGTCTTCCTGGGCTGGATGGGTGGAGGGCCTGACACTTACATTTTAAAGGACAGTGGCCTGTCCTCACACAAACGACTGCCAAACCCCCTACTGGGACCCTGGTAGACAGGATTGTACTGAAAGGGAACCTTGTGCACTTCAAAACCACTTCAAAGGCACTTTTGGGTACATAAACTGGGTCCTTGACCCTACCAAGGCAGACATTTCTTGGGACAGACACGCTGCACCAGAACCTGCACCCTGCCAAGAGAAGCTGCCTGGCTGCCCAAAGGACTCATCTGGACTGCTTTGCTGCAAAGGACTGTTGCCTTGCTGTTGCCCTGCTGCCTTGCTGGACTCTGGCTCTGCCGAGAAGTGCTCTTCAAGGGCTTTGATTGAGACTGCCTCCTGTTCCTGAAGTCTCAGGGCCAAAAAGACTTCATCTCTGCAAGAAAACACACAGCCTTCCTGAATCAATGCACAGCCTATCCAGAGGTGAGAAAATCACGCATCACTGAACCAGAATGATGCAGCCCGGCTCCCCCAGTTGAGATCGAAGCAGCGCCAAAGTTGCGACCAGAACTTCGACGCACAGGCCATCAGATAGACATATCGCTGGGCCAGCATGACGCAACCCAACCTCCTGTGACAGAAATCGATGCAGCGCCAGCCATGCTTCAGAAATTCTACCGCATCACCAACCTGATCGATACAACAGCTGTGACTTCGCCCCACACGCCCAGGATTTCCACGCATTGTCCCTGGGCAATAAAAGACCCCACAGTGCACAGAGGATTCAAGCCTGCACACGGGAAATCGACACAAAGCCCTGGCCGCTTGGAAAAGAATTGATGCATTGTCTGTGTGCGCCCGGAAAAGTGACGCACACCTAGCTTTTTCCACGCATCTCCTCCTCTGCAGTCTCCATGTGTGCAATTTTGACGCATCCCAGGTACTTTGTTCTTGCAAGAGACAATTGTTGCTTTTAAGAACTAAGGACTCTTCTTATCATTACAAAATTGATATTTTAACTTGTGATTATCAAATCTTGATCGTTTTGACCTTAATTTAATCAGATAAATATTCTACATTTTCTAAACCTGTGTGGTGTCTTTTTTGTAGTGTTCTCACTGTGTTATTGCCTGATTTATTACACAAATAATTTACACATTGCCTTCCTAGTTCAGCCTGACTGCTCGGTGCCAAGCTACAAGAGGGCGGGCACAGGATAATTTAGATTGTGTGTGACTTACACTGACTAGGATTGCGATCCCTATTTGGACAAGGGTGTGTACCTCTGCCAACTAGAGACCCCATTTCTAACACCCACCTACAAGGGCCCAGGACTGGATTGGCACCACTTGGCATGGCAAGACTCTCAGACTTTCAGATCGCAGAGTCCAGATGCTGTAGGTGACGAGTTGGAAGTATTTTGTGTCTCTGAGACTTCAGAAGAACTGGAAGCAAGCCAGCAAGTCCTTGGAATCAGTCTGGTTATGGTTTCAAGTGTTGTGGGTCCAGTCCATCTCACCCAGACAAGGAGGGCAGCAGACGCCAGGTCAGCACAGCAAGAAAGCAATTCTTACAGAGCAGCAGCTGAGCAGAGTAGAAGTCCTTGTAGCAGCACAGCAGTCCTTCTTCCTGGCAGAGTATCCACAGATCCAGAAGTGTAATCAGTTGGTAAGGTCAGAAGTCCAGCTCTTTTACTCAGTGGTGCCTTTAAAGTAGGGGAGACTTCAAAGAAGGACTTTGAAGTGCACAGATGTCCTCCCTTCCGACTCACACTCCAAGGTCACTACAGGGGGTTAAGCAGTCCTTTGCATGGTGTCAGGACACAGCTTATTCAGGTTTAAGTGTATGGTTGTGGCCAGCTCCTCCCTCCCATCCTGCCCAGGATGGCCCATCAGGATGTTGATGGTCCATCATTCACACCTAAGCTCCCCTTGTGCATGTGACTGTGTAGAGGGAATGCACAAGTCTAGATGTCACCCTACCCTAGACGTGTATTGGAAACTAGGCTTGGGTGGAGTTCACAGAGTTCAGTGAGCCGTGAAGTCCTGAATGCACCCGATCTCATAAGCGCTAAGCAGGGTTGGGCCCTGATAGCCAGGCCCGACCCTGCTTAGCACTTCCGAGATTGGGTGCATTCAGAAGAGGGCCGTAGCCAGTTAAAGCTGCTGTTTCAGGTCTCTTGTGCACTGGCCTGTCCCAAGGGGCCTGAAACAGCAGTTTTCACTGCCTAAGGCCCTGGCCTGAATTCAAGCAAGGGCAGTTTCAGGCCTTTTGTGCACTGGCCTGTCCTGTGTGCAGTGCACACAGGGCAGACCAGTGCATAATAGGCCTGGGCAGTTCGCTGCACAAGATGCTTGAAACAGCAGCTTTTGCTGCCTACGGCCCTGGCCTGAATTCAGGCCAGGGACCTAGGCTGCGAAATCTGCCATTTTAAGCCTCATGTTCACCAGTGTGCACATAAGAAAAAAAAAAAGGACTTACCTGAGTCCTCTCCCAGGTGGTCCTCATTGTCAGGCAGCGGCCTGGCTCTCTGCCTCCACTGACGTCTGCGCATTGCAGCCCAGGTATGGGCCACACTGCACAAGAGCAGACTGACTGCTCTTGTGCTGTGTAGCCCATAACTGGGCTGGAGCACGCACATGGTGAAGCTCCACTCCGCTGGCAGGGCTAGCGGAGTTTTGAGTGAAATCTGTGCTCCAAGCTGAGTGCGGAGTGCCCAAAACTCTGTTAGCTCTGCCAGCAGAGCAGAGCTCGCTGCCCACCGCTATTGGAAACAGGCTGCAGGCACACAGGGCTAAGAGCAGGAAAATGTCAACTTTCTAAAAGTGACACTTTCAAAATTGTAAAAATAAACCCGACTTTACTATTACAGAAGATTTCTTGCTACAATTCCATAGGTACTAAACATGACGGGTCCACCCCTTTCCAATTAGGAATTACAGCTTATTGAATGTGATATGGAATACTTAATGTTATCCTATAGGAAGGATAAGGCTCACAGTAGTGAAAAATACATTTGAGAGTGTTTCACTATCAGGACATGTCATTACAAAGCCCCCTGCCCTATGGGCTACCTAGGGCTACCTTAGGAGTGACATATGTAATAAAAGGGGAGTTTAAGGCTTTGCAGTGTGCTTTTAATCCTGAGTCGATATGGCAGTGTAATACTCCATTCAGGCTGGAATTGCAGGCCAGGGACATATTTTAAAGTGCTATGTAAGTGGGTGGAACAGGGAGTGCTAAAGGCCCACTAGTACCATTTAATTTACAGGCCCTGGGCACACATGTTACTAGGGACTTATAAGTAATTAAATATGTCAATTATGGGTATACTAATAAAACCATGTTTTAGGGAGAGAGCACGTGCACTTTAGCATTGGTCACCAGTGGTGCAGTGCTCTGAGTCCTAAGGCCAACAAAATGAAATCAGCAAAATATGAGGCAAGCAGGCAAAAACGGTTGAGGGAAGACCACCCTAAGGCTGTCAGGTCTAACAGCAGGTTAAGATGCCAGGGCACTTTCTTGTTCAGTTAATATGTGGGCTTCGAAGGAACCCAGAAATCTGGCCTTGAAGACAGTTAATTATGATTGTAAAAGGGCTCTGTTCATAGAACTGGGGCTAGAAACTCCATGTGGCATCCATCCATTAATGATGGATAGGATGTGCTAGTATCCACCCTCACATTGAGCAGGCACAAGTGAATGGTTACTAGGATCTATGATATAAGTCTTCCTTCATGCGCCATGGTTTTCTGTACCTACATCTACAGGGAACAGCATGAATTAATAAACTTTAGAAGCATCAATATTCACTACTAAAGTTAGTGAGGGCTGGAGGGTGTCTGGGCCTGCAACTCCTGGTAATTAGACGCTGTTTAGGCACTGTTTGGAGTTTGGTGAACATTGAATCTATCTGTTAGATGCACTAGACCCTCCCCCATAATTGGACAAGATTCCTTAACTACTCTATGGCCAGTAAAGAGTGAACTGGCTGTGCTGCTCTTATGGCAGGAGGTGCACCAGTCAAGATAGCAACTGACTCTGCCAAGGCCTGCTTGTGTGAGGCTGAACAGCTTGCTAGTGGTACATTTTGTTCTTCACTGCATGGCTGGTCTCCAGTGCCCTCCCTAAAAAACTCTCCATGCAACATTACTGTTTTGAAGTAGGTTTTTTATTTATAAAATAATGGGTCTGATTCACAAAGGTGAACTTTGACCAAAAGTCTAAGTTTAGACCAAAAGTCTAACTTTACTAAGAGTAATGTTTGATTTCTGATTCAAGTTTAGACTTTTAGTCTAAACTTAGACAAAAAAAGTCTAAACGTAGACCAAAAGTCTAACTTTACTCTGAGTAAAGTTAGACTTTAAGTGTAAACTTAGACTTTTGGTCTAAGTTTACCTTTGTGAATCGGGCCCAATAACTCCTGATTCCACAAACACACATTTCTTGTTTTGGTATTCCATTCATTCATTTTACATTTTACAAACTCGAATTGGGGTGATAACTTTTTTTGTTTTTCAAACATAATGTTGCTGTGGTGATGCTAAAATACTTTATAAATATTATCTCCAAAGGAAGTCTGTTGCTTGAGACATGGCTGCCAGGGGTAAGCTAGGATTCATCATTGAAATCGAGCATGCTTATGCTGTTGGAGTGTGGCTTGCTTAACTTTGTCCCAGAGACGTGTAAGGCATGGGCAAAGCGGGCTCTGCACAGGGCCCCAGCCAATCAGCCTCCACCTCCACCCATAGATCCAGCTCTGTTCTGTAGAGAATCTTGCCCTGATGACATTCAATGATTCTTAAACAGATTGCTTTCCATACCGTTTTCCTTTGCTTTAGTTTCAAAGTGGGTGATGTATGAGTGTCTATTACAGACTTTTTGTAGATATATATTGCGTTTGTGTTACATGCAACAGCCATAAAAACGTTTCTTTTAGATGAAATCAGGACCTCACATATGAGAAATGGGAGATTGTCAAAGGGTTTATTTGCAGTAATATTAGTGTGCAGCCCTTGTGTTACAGTATTGAAAACACACATCGCTATCCCTGAATATTACATGTAAAGACATTTAGAATTTGCTCTGTGTGCATGTGCACTGTCAGTGGCCCCTCGAAAGAGGGCATGAAAGAGCTGAAATTGGAACATAAATTCAAAACTGTTCCTAACAGGCCCCCAAAATATGCTTGGCCCAGGGCCCCCACAATCCTTAAGATGTCCCCAGCCCCACAATTTCCAATTTCTTATAATTAGCTTTTCTAGATTATTCCCTTTGTAATTCACTCAGTTTATGTTTTTGGATTCCACATAACAGGTGATATTATTTCATCGTAAAATTCTCAGATGTCGTCGCTGTCTTGTTTGCACTAAATAAAACTACAAAAAAAAAAAAATGACTGGCCATGGGATTCGTAAAAAAAGTATTTGCTAACTGATTACTTGCCATGATTTCCATTCCCACGTTATATTTTCATGATGTCCTTTTGGTACTGGGCAAGGCAAACAGAAAGGATATCCTAAATGCATTCAGGATGGTAGGCTTCTTTGGATGAACCCATATGGTTGGTACTTAAATTATGGAAATTGTAAATAAAGAAGATAGATGCTTGCCACTCATTTACGTTCTTTTAGCTAAATAAGTGATATGTAAGTCCTCATACATATTTAAAAAATTCTAAGAATGATGTTTGAGAATGTCGACCTTGATTCTTGTATTTCCATCTAATCTCCATAATTACTGCTTGGTTACTCATTTGCTTTTCCTATGGTCAAGATGACTACTTCACCAAACACGTGCGAGTACAGTACGTACGGTCATATCCGTGCATTAGCACCTTTCCGCTTTGGAAAGGGCGAGAACAGATAGCTTCTGGCAGCTGACAGTAGAGACCTTGCAGAATGGGAAAGAAATACGCTGTGGGGGAAGGACTATATTGTGGCGTAGTGGGGGAAAAGATGAAGGTATCGGCGGGGAAGATATTTTCTAATTGTATACAACTATTCACTCAACAGATGTCACTCTGGCATGATCATGTCGTAAAGCACGTCGGAAAAGACGGTTTGTGTACCACATCTGATTCAGCGGGTGGATATCCTACCTCCTCACGTTTCAAAAATGTTCACGTGCTCGAAAAAACACTGTAGTTATGTACAGGTCTGTGACATGTTTACGTGTGACAGAGAGAAAGACAGGATAAGAAGGGCCTGATTAAAAAAAAGTCGGTGACGAGGGAACGTGAGTAAAGACTAGGGACAGAGAGAGAGAAGCGACATATACTGAGAAAATGGCGGAAGGGCGGGGTGGGGGGGTGAAAGGAGTGTCAAGGTTACCTTGTTATTCCTGGAGGTGCATAAGGGAGGGCAGATGAGCTGCTCCCTCTCTCTATCTGGTGTTTGAAGCGCTGAGAGCGAGGCAGCCTTTTCCTGCTCAAGCAGACACACATATCACTTTGAGAGATTAAAGCATGAAGAATGTAGTGATCTGTCTTGCATGTTAGCTTTACTCTGCAGAAAGAATGCTAATAAATAATCTGTGGGACTGAAAAGTGTGCCAGTATAAATAAAGTGGCATTTCAAAGCCTCGCGGCAAATATAATTGCGTTGTTCAATGTTAAAACAGTGTATGTTTGTGCTAAATTGAAAACATGCTTGCCATCACTTGAAAACCCTAAACACTGAATAGGGTGTATTCTATCTCACGTGTGTGCATTCAGTAGAATCTTTTTAAATATATAATATTACCCTTACTTATTAAAAATGCTTATTTTCCTGAAAACAACTCTCTGTCAATCTTTGTTGTCGAAAGTGCAAATATGTCTTTTTGAAAACCACGTCGACGAGGTGTTTCAAACATATTCATTGTACAAGCACAATATGGAGAATTCAATCCATTATAACTCTTTGTAATGATAATAAACTGAGTGAGCAAGTAGCCTAGGGAAGATAGGGTGGTTGGTGCCTTTAGGCTGAAACAGAATAACATCTGCCTGTATATTTTTACATTAGAACGATGACAAGGTTCTCGGTGACTTTGAACTTTCAGCACTTTCGCTGCCACACATATTCTGGATATCAATCAGATATCTGATTGTCTTTCATCATGCCGTGGAACTGTATGAAAACTGCTACAAGATCATGGGGAACTCATGTGCCGTTTACATACAAACGTCTCTTATCCGAAATAGGCCTTGAATGTGATATCTAATAATAACAAATTAAAAGTAACACCATCCTCTTCCACAGCACTAACCACTCTGAAATGGCGTCAGAGCGCCTCAGTAGGTCCGTGTAGGAGGAAGTGGCAGATTACATTGTGATGCATTGCAAGAAGCAGGTGATGGCCAGTCAGTCACTCATATGAAACGGATGCAAGATATCATCGTTTTATATCTTATCAACGTAATGGCAAAGCCTTGAAGAAGAGCAAGTCGCCTTAGTTTCGAGTGAAGAGGCACAGCCAGTATTAGGCATCAAACCGGGCAGGGCTTCATTATAGTAGCCGGAGCAGTTATTTTAATCTATTGAAGAGGTAGTTGTGGTTGAACACTGGCAAATGGTTGAGTGAAACTCTACAGTAAGGAATGCTGCAATGTTTGTGCAATTAATTCCTTTGTTTAAAGTTAAGACTGAGACTATCAATGCCAATTAAAATTAATGAAACCTCGAAAGAATGTGGCTGGATCTATGACAAAGCATATTTGTGTAGATGCCTCTGTTACCAGTACTGGGTTTCCAAACTGGTGTTAAAAGCTGCAGATATAGTCCAACTTGTAAACAGAGGGTGGTGACAATGGCATGTTTTTCTTTTTGCTGAAAATATATCTCTGCAAATGCTAAAGAGTCAATGAACATTACACTGTTTAAAACTTAACATTTTCAAATAATTTGCTATTTATGGTCTTTTTCTGTGATTTGTGCACAAAGAGAGGGATGAAACAAAATCCAAGTTACCTTAGAAAGTACAATGACTCAATAAAAATTATTCTGGGAACTTTACCTACAAACTAGATGGTATGGATGGTGGCTTTAACCATGGAGATCTGCTAAACTCCCCTTAACACGTTAATCCTACTCCACCTGTCTACAGCACAGTTGACTTGGATCTTACTGAATCACCAAGCAATGCACATGACCCCTAGGGAGGACTCAAGCCGGCATAGATAAAGTTTTCATGCTACTAAAGGCACAAGGCCAGATGTACACAGCATTTTAATGGTCATAAACATTCAAATTCAGTGTTTGTGAATGTTAACATGATTTGTCCTATGTACTAATCCTATTTTAGAAGTCAGTAACTTGTTCCAGCTCCTACAATTGGATTCTGAATGGGTAATCATTTGGCATATAGAATGGGAGTGTTGTATCTCCTCCAAATCCAGAATTAATATCTTATCTATCAATGTTTTCCCATTGAGCTCCAGTCGCAAAACATTGGTATTTCACAGGTACCTCAAATAGTTGATAATGCATTCACAAAAGGGAGGAGAACTCTTCTCCTTTGTGAATGTAAAAAAAGCTTAAAACGCTGAAGGGTAGGCTGTGGTTGAGAGGACCACTGTCAACTCCTAAACAAACACAAAAGTAAACTTTTCTTGTTAAATGCAGTCATAATGAAGGAAATGAGCTGCATTTAAAAAGATAGATTGTCTTACAGAAATTTTAATAACAGATAAGGTGTTCTGCTGACCAGAGCAGGCCACCAGTCTTGTGACAGCCTTCCATCATAGAGAGATGCAATTTACAATCTACCTCATTATATTCATGAGGAAGGTTAGATTCCAATGGACTATGATTTAACATTTTAGGAACTGACCTATTACTTCATGTATTGTTCTTAAAAATCTTTATTGGTCACAAAAATACTGGTCACAACTTGTAACCAGATATTTGTACATATAGCTGATAGCTCAATGTTCACCTGTTTTTGACAGATGGAACGCTCTCTGGGTGGTGGACTCTCGCAATCGCCCAACCTCCAGACTCCCTCCTTCAACCACCTTGCTCCTTCATACTACTTATTGTGGCTGCAATTCTTGGACTCTGGCACTGGACTAAGTGATCTGTCAAGATTTCCTGCTGACCAACAGTTTTGCAGCTCAAAGATAAGTGCAGTAATATGAAGGCCATGATCAATGCAATGTTTTTTTGAACAGACAAGACTTCACTCCACTATTGATGTTTAGTCAGTGACTCGAGGAAGCACAGAGGTATGGTAACTGGACCCAGAAATATAATATTTTACAAATCTCAGCGTGCTTTAATCATAGGGTTTCAAGTATGCTCAGAAATGTAAAATAATCTAATTGTTGGAATACAAAAAAAATCAGTTTTCATTGTAAAGGGCCTTCTGATATGCCACAGAACATATTCTTTAATCTTTGGAAAAACTTGAGAGATTTGCATATGGATCTGCTAATGAATTATACTGACGGCAGGCAACACAAGAGCAAACTGAATAGACATCAGTTAGGATAGCGTGTACCACAAGGTAGAAATATAATGATGTCCCTTGAATTTCAATTTAGGACAGTGACAATTTACAAACAACTGTGTATAATCAGGAAGATCTCACCAATCCTGCCAAGTCACCATTGGGCATGGGTGAAATTTTATTTATGCCAAAAATGAGTTGGCAGAATTTTGGTAATTTTGCATTATAAACTTTACGCAAAATGACCAAGATCACTCCATTATGCCACCTCTCATGATTTCGTTGAGTTGTAACATTCTGCAAATTTTTTAACATGAGCAGCATTTCAGATATAGTTTTACCTGAGCAGATTGTTTGGGTAATTTTTGAGCATGTGGTTACAAATCCGATCAGGAGCGGCAGTGTTTTGAATGCAAGCAGTATTTCCTTTAATGTGAGCCATCAACATATATTTCAGGTAGATGTTCTACCTGAGATGATTGGGCAACTCTGCAGTGTAAAACTATAAATCCAAATTCGAGCAGCAGTGTTTTCAACATGAGCAACTGGAAATCAACTTGAAATTACATTTTAGAGTTGAAGTTTTACCTGAATAGACCACTTGATTAATTTTTGAGTTGGAGATGCATTTTGCAGTATTATACACAATTTTCCATAAATGTTCAATAATTCTGCATAGTGTTTCAGTAATTTTGTGCAATTACACTAGAGCAAATTATACACGATTTGCACACCCCCTAACTTAATAAGTTGCTATTGCCATCACTTCAATCTCACATTGAATATAAGTAAAACTGAAATATCCATACATAGGCATCTTGCTAAACTAGTGTGGAAATGAAGTAGGGCAGAAGATGAGAGACTCCATGCTAGATGCCTGTAAGAAAATTAAATACAAAATGCTTTCCTTTATAGAACATTCTGAGGTCCAATTATCTTGAAACAAATGTTGATAAATCAAAATGTTCGCCTTTAATGTGCTAGGAACACAAGCATCATTTGTTCATGCCAGATGGTACAGCAAAATGTGATGTGGTGATTTATTTATGCATGTGTAGTAACTTACCTTATAAGTCTGCAGTTTGTTTCGAAGTGTGAGTGTGCCTGATTACACTGTTGGGAGTCATTTTTTCATAAAAGCCTAAATACCTCTGTTGGTGTCATGTTTTCTTTCATTAGTCTTCTTTTAAAGAGAAAGGGATCGAAATTTGCCAAGCAGACTGCAGAAAATACCCAGTGGCATTGGAATTTCACAGCCTGAGTCTGCCTCGCTGCAGGCCAACCCCTGTTTGATTAGAAGCTACCTGTGATCACCTGTTCTTCAGAGCTAAAACACACGAACATGCTGCTTACTCCTGTACAAGAATAGAGCACCAATTTCAAAGAAATAATAGATGAGTGATGGGAGAACACTCAGCTCCTTCTTCTCATAAAGCTTCTCCTGGGCAGAGAATGGAAACATTCCATTTATATAAGTCCAAAAAAACAGTATCATATGCCAATATCCAAGCAAAAAAATACTAAAACGTACAAATAAAATTTCCCCAAAAAACAAAGTTCAACACAGATAAGGTTTATTAACATGTTAACAGTTGTGTTGCCATAAAAAAACGAAAAGCCATAAAATTTCCAACTTAAGGTGCGACCACTATCACACATCACAACCCTATTGTAGCAAGTTACATTTACCAACAACCCACAGCATACAGTCTTTGCAATGTCACACACATTTTCAGATTTGAACACAACATAACACATCATTAACTAGATAATATATCTATGCACTCACTGTGATATCCCTAGAAACCTACCTTTATACGTATGTCCACCCCTCATATCATATGGCAATGCATAGACCATCATGTGGTCACTTACCCAATATCCTATGTGATCACACATGCACCATTGCATCTCCACACAACAACCAATGTCCACCCTCAGAATACCTCACAGTCACATTTATACCCCCAGACCCATTAACATTCATACATACACTCATCATCAAATAACTATATCAACCACAAGGACCACTAGTCGCCATTATAAATCAAACCTTTCTGTGCTTTAGATCCACACACCCATTATCAATTATGTAGTCATGGCAGTAAGCTCACACCCACCAACATAATTAATTATATATTGACTATCCAAAGTCAACATACTCACCATACTATGCCAACACACCTACCATCAGACATCCAACACTGTCCATGCTAATTTCCAGCATCAAATGTATCCAATTACCACCCATCCTATGTCAACACACAACCCAACATGCTCTCACAAGAAATAACAGAGATGGCACTGAAAGTTGACTTAATAGTGGAAGTATGGCATAAGGTGAAGTTAACTCAATTGAAGTTAATGATTTTGCAGTCTTTATGGTTAAGCTGTTGAGGAAAAAAAAAATATATATATATATACATATATATATATATATATATATATATATATATATATATATATATATATATATATATACACGTGTATGTTCCCATAGATATAATATTTTAGTTCCAATTCTCTCCGCCATTACCTTAATCCCAGTAAGCTATTTCTTCTTTTCTCTTACCAAAATGCTTGCTCTTCTCAGTCACAGAATGGTTCCACTCATCCACATTACGATTTTAGCACTGTCCCAAGACTTCCCTGCTGACCTCTCTGACTCTCTGACACCTATGCTAACTGTGCAAACAAACCTCTCCGAGCCACGTTGTAAAGTTTAGCTTGGTCTCACACTTGAAGTTCAGCCAGTCAGTAAACCAGCCCGCCTTTTTCTTACAGTCCACCTCTTGTCTGTTCACTTGTTTCTCTCACAATGCATTATGTACAGTTTAACTCTGTGGTCTTGAAGTTTTGTATATGCAGCATTTGTTTTGTATATGCTTGACAATGTTTGGACTGTGTCCCCTTTTGTGATTTTGCTGTGACAGCATTTACAAACATATATATCTGCCTGATGTCTCAGGGCAGAAGATGCTTTCTTGTAAGATGTACCGCTGGGATGTGCGTCTACTTTCTGCCGTGGCCTGCCAATAAACTTTGGTACCTCAACAAACATTTCATCAGTTCCGGAGCCTTGCCTCTCGTTTGTATTTTTTTTGTGTCACTTTGAGGAGGGTTGGAAAAATAGTTTCCCTAACAAATGGCGTCAGAAGTGGGATGCGTGAGATGCCACCACGGTAAGTAAATTAAATGCCTTGCTGTTGTGGCCTTTCGTCGCTTACAATGTAGCTGATAGTGAAACTGGGGGTTGAGGTGTAAATACAAATATAGCTGGCAATTAAAAAGGGGACTGAGGAGTAACTAAGTTATCCGTATCATTATGTTAAATGATAGTGGCAAATTCCTACGGGAATAGTAGGCCCTGGAACACAGGGAAATGATTTTGAAATATGCACAAACAAAGAGTCTGTAATTGATCAATGGCTGTATTTGAATTTTAAGTTGATTAAGTGTAAATGTGCCACTATGCTTCATTGCAATGTTTCTTTGAATTATATGTAAAGTAGAGCATTGCTGCATTAGAGAAGAAAAACTGTTTATGTGGTGTCTCTACATTGTCAACAGCTCTTGATTTTCTCCACCTCTCTCTATTCACCACTGCCTAACAATTTTATTTTCCTGCTTAACAAATGGTTTTGCAGGATACAACCATTGTGTTTATTTTTCAGGTTGTAAAATTGTGAGGGAATGGCACAATGTGCAGCGGCAAGTCTAAAGGAAACGTAATGGTGGTAAGCCCAGGAATGCTGAAAAGGACTAAAAAGTTGTTTAAACAGCTGACAAGAGAGAAACGTTTTAGCCAGATAGCCCTAAAGATCAAGGTAAGAAGGACACAGATTGTCTAACATGTGTAAAGTAGTTTGCGCGCTAATGTGGACAGAGAGAGGGAAAGCACTGAGTGTAGCTTTAACAAAGCCTGGGTATTAAAGACAGGCTGCATTCACACAGTACTGTAATAGTAGAGAAATATCTACATTTTAGAAGTGACATTTATAAACTACTAATGATAAAACTAACTTTAATGGTAAAAAGGCACTCAATATAAGAGGAGTAGACCTCACATTAGTAAAGAAAATTAAAATAAAAAGTGTATGTGACACCACCAAGACATGTAAACCTAAAAGTAAATGCCCCACCTTTTCCTTATACAGCACCCAGCCGTATTAGCTACCTAGTGCCTACCTTAGTGATGACTTGTATGTAGCAAAAAGGTAGTCTTAAGGATTGGCAAATAGTTTAAAGGCCAAGTCAAAGTAGCAGTAAACTGCGTACATAGGCTGCAGTGGCAGGCCTAAGATAGGTGTGAAAGGCTACATGTGAGGGTGGCACAACCAGTAGTACAGCCCACTAGTAGTATTTAATTTACTGACCCTGGCCACATGGTATACTACTTTAGAAAAATACCTTTCAAGTACATTTGCAGTTCAATGGGAAAGAATTACTTATTTCTAAAGTGTAAAATAATAATTTCTAGGTTTCAGTAAAGGATCATGTTCGCAGCACTAAAGAGGTCAACACAAAATGTAAGTTCTGAATAAAGACATGTTACAGTGTGAAGCTACAGCTTGAACACCCCAAAAACATTATTCAATAACGACCAGAGCTAAATATGGTCTACGACCACAAATTGTTCTCAACATACGTACATGTAAACTATTCTTACAATTAATTTTACTAAAATCGTTTTTGCATTTTGATGATGTTTATAATGTCTAACATCACTACTGTAAATATCAGCTATGTAACCAATTCACACAAATGTTTGCACTTCTTTCTTTTCATGGTGTACTACAATGTAGGGCAACAGAAAGGCTAGGTCACATCATTAGAATTGCATTATTCTCTCAATATAATCATTTTAGATTGTCCTTTACATAAGCATTCTGTTATAACATCTTATTAAGAAGCAGTTAATATTTTGCATTTAATTCACTCTCTTTCTATGGCTTCAAGGACACTTTTAAGGTGCTGTTACTTTTTCTGTGTCAGTTTTCACAACATGTGCAAATTACACACTCAGCTTTCTGTGTCTAAATAGGTAAATGTCTTGTGTACAAAATCGGATGATTTTGAGCTCTAAGAATGCCAATATTCCTGTATTTTAGTGACAAAATTAAAATGTGAGCTTTAGTTTCAATGTGGCCTTATGGCTCCAGTGTGTCTCAAATATCCCAGCTCCTTGCCTGCCTTTCTGCACAGGATTTCTATATGCATACTGCCATTCTAAATTTTCTTGAGCCAGTTCATTGGAAGGTTATTTTTCCCTACTGGTGTTAATTGGTGCTAGAGAGTGCACTGCTGAGAAATACAAAAATAGCATCTTATAAATCCTACCTTTCCACAGACTGGAAATGTGGGTGCAGAGCCATATTCAGTCCTCAGTCATCCTTCTGGCCCTACAGAGCTCTGATGGGACTCTGACATAGGTCAAATACTAAACAGCAGCTGTTAACTCTGCTGAGACAGGGGATGTGAATTTAGGACAGCAGGCTTAAGTGTCAGATGCTAAGCTTCTGTAGTTAGCACTGACTGGCACTACTGTGACGAAAAATACTCAAGGGTAGCTTCAAATGTTTTCTCATCCAAAGTTATGCAAATAAGTAATGACAGCTGTGGTGACAGTCCTTATTTTACACCAGTTTGTTAGCAGTACACTGATTAAACTGGTTTTATCTAAATGATTTGAAAGGATCACACACACAAGATTGCTGGTGCAAGGTAAAGGCAGTATTTGAAAAACATAAATGTAGGTGAGAACATTTCAGAGCCTCTTTAAAGAAAAAAATGTGGTTGATTTCAATTTTTATTATGGCTCCCATTTGTTGTGGTGGCTGTTGGAATGGCTTCAAAACTTGGCAACTGCTGAAGAGTCTACGTTAGACTGTGAAAGCATGACTGCAGGTCATCACCATATTTTAAATATGAGATACATATGTATATATACATGTACATTTTTAATTGTGTTAATGCAATTTATACATTTAGTATATAAAACTTGAAATAATAATAAAGCAAATAAAAAGGGTGAGCTAGATTGGAGGAGAGGCTATTTCTTTTCAGCAGTTTTGCTTCTATTCCTTATGGTCTGCAACTGATGCTTTGTGTAGGGAAGCTTGCAGAGTGTCCTCTTTTGAAACAGCTGTCTCTTCCACACAAGTGCAAACAGTATAGTGTCATGTTAGCCCTCACCAAACTGAATGAGCACAATTTCCTAAAAGTTAAGAAAAGGCACACTTGAGTGCAACTTGTTCTAAATAGACACTGTGAAGGAAAGAAAAATATATATAATGTATGCTTGTAATTTTGAAGAGTAGTTTAGGAATAACTCAATTATTTTGTATTACATTTCCTAAATATTCCATGGTAGGAGAACCCACTACGAGTAATATATAAACAAGAACATAGTAGGTAATGGTGCTAATATATGAAAATGTAAAAAAAAAAAAAAAAAAAAACTTGCTTCTGATAATGTCTTGGGGCTTTCATGTGCTTAGTAGAAAGAGAGTCAAATTGATGTTGAATACATGTAAACTGTTTTAGGATATCATCATTAGTAATTTAAATACATAGGATGACGTAGAGAGAGATGACCCAAGCTGCAGAAAAGCGATGAGCCCGGTGCTTTATGATGAAGGTATCTGACACACCTGAAGAGAATACAATGTTTCCAACTAAGGTAGGAGATAAAATGGTTGATTTCTTATTTTTAATACGGATGTGCCCCACCAATTTGCTGGGGAGATACCACATCTACCAAACGTTTTGCAACAGTATGTGCTTCAAGAAATGGGATTTTCTTACAAGCACCTGACCACAGGTTAGAATTGGTTAACATAGCACTAACTGCAGCAGTGAGCTTTGACCTAGGACCACAGGAAGGGAAAATCTTTTAGTGCCAGCTTCAGAACAACACATGTCTATAGCTGTAGTGCCAGGATTGTACCCTAAAACTTTGGGCCCCATGGTCAAACATCTCCAGGACTTACCAAGAACTAAGGATGTTACATTTCCTTTGGGAGATGTGTCTGTGTTGGGAGATGGAGAAGGATGGTGTTGGATGTTGTGTATGCTCAAAAATGACAGAGCTGCAGTTTTTGACAAGCTTGAAAGGAATATGGCTTTACAACTAACTAAAAACAAGGTCCTAGAACAAATAAGCTCAAAAGGTTTGGACAAATGCAAAAATTAGGCAGAATTGTTAAAAACTTGCCCTCTACATAAAGTGGTGCTTAAGGAAAACGCAGAACTGCTTTATGTGCGTCACTGTAGACTGTAATCTCAGGCAGAGGAGGGAATAAAACCTGTGATTGAGTATCTCTTACAACAGGATATCAATAAAATGACCAATAGCCCCCGCAATAGTCCAGTAATTCCATCGCCCAAGGGCAACACTGGGCACTATAGGTTTATACAGGCTTTACGCCAGATAAACAGCATTGTGGCTCCCCTAGCACCTGTTGTGCCTGACACCAATACTATATTGTCTTCTATACCTGCAGAAACAAAATACTTTTCAGGTTGGTCTCACAAGAGCATTTTTCAGTATCAGAGTCCATCCAGAGAGTTAGTAACTCTTTGCCTTCACAATAAAAGATACCCAATATACATTCACAAGACTTGCCTAAGGCTTCACAGAGAGTCCCACGGTCTATGCACAGGCAGTAAACAGAGATCTGGACAGCCTACACCTGGAAGGCAGCAGGGTCATCTTGTAGTACACTGATGATCTCCTTGTGGCATCTCCATCACTTGAAGCTTGTGAAAAAGACACTGCAGCTCTGCTGATGCACCTACAAGAAAGAAAACACAAAGCCTCATTGTCAAAATTTCAGTGCTGCCAAAAAGAGGTGAATTACCTTGGTTCTGTGGCATCCAAAGGTACATGCTGCATATCACCTGACAGAATAAAAATGATTCGAAGCATGCAGCCCCCATCCACCATGAAAGGAATGATGTCCTTCATGGGGATAATGAACTACTGCCACCAATGGATCCCGCAGTACAGATCCCATGATGCATTCTTGAGGAAATGCACACTACAAGATGCACCCAACAACATTGTATGGACTAATGAACTTGCCAAATGTTTCAAGAAACAGAAAGAGAAATTGGGTACTGCACCAGCATTGGGGCTTCTTGATAACAAACTACCCTTCCATCTCTATGTGTCAGAGCACAATGGCATTTCAAATGGTGTGCTGATGCAGCAACAAGGCTCTGGAAAAAGACCTGTGGCGTATTACTCTGTGACTTTGCCTTCAGCAGCAGCTTGTTTGAGAGCAGTGACCGCAGCCTCTGTGATGGTAGAGAAGGCGGCTCCCATTTTGATGGTCTACCCTTGTATTGTTTATGTGCCATATTTGGTACAGTTATCAACAGCAACACAGCATTTTACGGCAGCCAGGTGCACAGGTTATGAGGTGGCGTTGTTGTCTAATACTAATATAACCATTAAAAAATGCCCACCTGTTAATTTGGCAACATTACTACCTGCAATAGGTGATTCTGATGAGACCCCTGACCATGATTGTGCTGAGGTTGTATAAACGTGCACCACATCCAGACTAGATTTACAACAGATACCATTAGAAAAGGCAGACTATGAGTGGTACACTGATGGTTCCTACAGCAGACTAACAGATACTGATTACAGAGCAGGGTATGCTATAACAACAGTAGACCCCATAATTAAAAGTGCAGCTCTGCCCCCTGGAACATCTGCCCAGCAAGATGAGCTGTATGCTATCACAAGAGCACGCATCCTAGCAGAGGAGAAAACTGTTAACATTTATACTGACTCACTTTATGACTTTGGAGTTGTCCACAATTCTGGCCAGCTGTGGTAGTAATGTGGTTTCATAACAGCAGCAGGTCACCACATTCAAAATAGCTTTTTGGTAAAGAACTTGTTAAAAGCAATACTACTACCCAACAGCAAAACAGTCATAAAATGTGAGGCCCATACAGGAGCTAATACCAAGATAGCCAGAGGAAACGCCATGGCTGACACAGCAGCAAGAGAGAGCATGTTACAGCCAGTACAGATGGTGCCCCTAATGGCAAAATCATTCTAAAAATTCAGCTTATTCAGATACAATTGTTGATAGCTGATGTGTAGGAAGCACAATGGTCTGCAAAACCAGCTGAGGAAAGAGTGTGGATTGATACTTGGTGTTAGAAATGGGGTCCCCAGTTATTCACCCTTGTCCAAGTACAGACCACAATCCTAGTCAGGGTAAGTCACACACAATACAAATTATCCTGTACCAACCCTCTGGTAGCTTGGCACTGAGCAGTCAGGCTTAACTTAGAAGGCAATGTGTAAAGTATTTGTGCAATAAACCATGCAATAACACAATGAAAACACCACAAAAATACACCACACAAGTTTAGAAAAATATAAGATGTTTATCTGAGTAAATTAATGCACCAGTTAAAATATAATTTTTGCTATGATAAGAGTCTTAACTCTTTAGAAATCAACAAATGCCTCATATGTGCACAAAGTACCTGGCATGCACCAAATTTGCACGCACGGAGACCGCAGAGGAGGAGATGCGTGGAAAAAGGAAGGTGTGCATCAGATTTCCAGATGCGCACTGATGATATGTTGATTCTTCGCACGCTGTAAGGGCTTTGAGTTGATTTCTGGAGTGCAGTCTTGGATCCTCACTGCGATGCAGGGTCTTTTGATGCCCAGGGACGATGCATGGAAATGCTCGGAAGGCAGGACAAAGTCACAGGTGCTATGTCGATCTGGTGTGGTGATGCGTCGGAGTTTCTGTCACACGGCAGGCGCTGTGTCGATTCCTCATGCAGGAAGTCAGGCTGCGTCATTCCAGCTCGGCGATGCGTCAATCTGGTAGGGCTGTGCATCAAAGTTCCGGTCACAACACAGGTGCTGTGTAGAGTTCCACTCAGGGAGCTGGCTGCATCGTTCCAGTTCGGCGATGCAGTGATTCTTTAACTGCTGGGCGGGCTGTGCATCGATTCCAGCAGGCTGTGTGTTGATTTTCGCCACACAAAGAGTTTCCTTGAAGAGAAGTCTTTTTGGCTCTGAGACTTAAGAAAACAGGTGGCAATCTCAATCCAAAGCCTTTGGAGAGCACTTTTCAGCAGAGCCAGAGGCCAGCAAGACAACAGGACAACAGCAAGGCAGCAGTCCTTCAAAGCGAAGCAGTCCTGGTGAGTCCTTTGGGCAGCCAGGCAGCTTCTCTTGGCAGGTTGTAGGATCTGGGTCAGAGTGTCTGTCCCAGGACGTGTCTGAGTTGGTGGGGTCAGGGAACCAGTTTATATACCCAAAAGTGCCTTTGAAGTCAGGGAGACATCAAAGAGTGGTTTTGAAGTGCACAAGGTCCTGTTTCAGTACAGGTCTGCACAATTCTGCTTCTAATGTCTTGTCTGGGCCCAACATACTAATGGCAAGTCCCCTGCTACATATGATCACTTACCAGTACCACAGGGACCCTTTAACAACATCCAAATAGACTTTGCCTATATGACTCCAGTGAATGGATTCAAATATTTGCTGGTGCCATTTCAAAATGGGTGGCGGCGTTCCCCACAAGGAAGAATGATGTGGCAACTGTTGTGCGATGCTTGATGAAAGACATCATACCCCGATTTGGGGTCCCTAGGGCATAAGTAGCGACAGAAGGGGTAAATATGTGGCTGCAAATGTGCAAAAGATGTGTGAGTGTTTGGGAATAAAGTGGAAATGGCATGCCCCTAACCACCCCCAAAGTTCCGGACAGGTGAAGAAGATGAACTCCACAATAAAAAATAGATTAGCAAGAGCAACAGATGCAACAGGCCTGAAATGGCCTGATGCGCTGCCTTTAGTGCTTCATGCCATAAGGGCAACACCTTCTGGAACAACCCTTTTGTCCCCCATGAGGTACTGATAGGGCGGCCTATGTCTGTGGGGTTGACATTGCGCCTCCCAGCATCTCAAGCAGCACTTCTGTGGACACAAATGAAAACATTTTTGACTATGCTATAAAGTTGTCAGCAGTCTTGAGGCATCACCATCTCCAGGTGAAGGAATGTTTGCCCCATCTGTCCTCAGAGCCCACACACTCTTTTAAAGCTGGAGACCTGGTCATGGTGAGAAAAATAAAAGATGTTTCTCTTAGTTCTTGGTGGACTGGACCACACCTCATGCTACTGGTGACGCGGACGGCGGTGAAGGTACAGGAACGTCCTGAGTGGATTCATGGCACTAGGCATAGAACCACACCAACAACATCCGAGAAAGAGGTGCCTGTAATGGATGAGCACTTGCAACCAGTGAAGCTGTGCAACAAACCAGAAAAAGGGAAAAAAGACCAGACCATTCGTAAGAGCCACGCTGAGAGCCCCTCATCAAGTGTCAGGTGACACCAACTGCTGCAGTTGAGTGAATGTTAGAAATGGGGTCTTTAGTTGGCAGTCAGGTTACCCCCTGTCCAAGCAAGGACCCTCACTCTAGTCAGGGTAAGTAACACACAGTCCAAATTATTCTGTGCCCACCCTCTGGTAGCTTGGCACTGAGCAGTCAGGCTTAACTTAGAAGGCAATGTGTAAATTATTTGTGCAATAAAACATGCAATAACACAGTATAGCACCACACAAATACACCACACAGTGTTTAGAAAAATATATAATATTAATCTGATTAGATGTAGGTCAAAACAATTAAAATACAATACGTATATGTTGGGATATCACTGTAAAAGTGATATAAAGTGTTTTTAGCCTTTTAAAAGCAATAAATGTCTCTTTCAAGCACAAACTAAATGGTTAGCATTCTAAATCTCCGCAGAGGAGGAGATGCGTGGAAAATAAGGGGTGTGCGTCGATTTCCCGGGTCGCACACAGCGCTGCGTCATTTAGTTCTTACACAGGGATGGCTGTGCGTTGATTTCCGGGGCTCTGTCGTGGATCCTCTTTGGGTTGCGGGGTTTTCGGATGTCCCAGGGACCATGTGTGGATTTCCGTCACTGACAGGACGAAGTTACAGGGGCTGCGTCGATTTGTTGGACATTGCATGGAAATTTCTACTGCACGGCAGGCACTGCATCAATTCCTCACTGGAAGTCGGCTGCGTCATTCTGGCTCAGCTGTGCGTCGATCCAGAGAGCTGTGCGTCAAATTTCCAGTCGCTATGCAGAAGATGATTGCTTGTAAGACGTAACACTGGGAGATGCGTCTGCCTTCTTCCTTGGCCTGCCAATAAACCTTGGTTTCTCAACATACATTTCATCTGTTTCAGAACATTGCCTGGTGTTTGTGTTTTCTTTGAATCACTCTGAGGAGGTTTGGAAAAATAGTTTGCCTAACGTAAGCCATATAATATATATTGTTATTATCTTACATAATGGTCAAAATACACCAGTATCTTTTTCTCCTGTTGTGTTATTGCAGGAAACTACAGATATTTATTTTCTGATTGCATATCCTGTAAGTAATATTTTTTCTATTGTTGGTAACGTTGAACTATAGTACTTAATTGATTTACTTATCTATTAAATATGATGACCTAAAACACAAAGTATTTTTTTTAAAAGTAAAAAGTACTGTGATATTTTTGACATAGCTTGCTTCAAAGTCTTACAGCCGATGAGCATCAGAAGGTGTGTCAATCTGTCTCTTTAAAATGGATGATCCACATACGAACTTTTACAGTGCCATATGTGGTTTGTTAGTAAGTTCTAGCTCCAAATAAGCATAACACTATTATGATAAATTAATTTAATGTGTTAACTTGTACGTATATCTTAACTACTCCCGATACCACTGAGGAAATATCACCTCATGGATAGGTTTCAGCCAAAAACTAATGGGATCTCCATCAGAACAACAAAAATTATAGTGATGTTGCACGTAGCTCAGCAACCTCTCAGTAATAGCTTGCCAATAGCCCCTAAATGAAATATTTCTGTTTGTTTTATATTTAAAAAACACCTTTTTGGCTTTTTTACTCATACATTTTTATTGTTTTAAAACAATTTGAATATGTTCTTTGTATTTATTGATTCATGGTGGAATCCAGAACCAAATTCAAAATATCCTGAGTCATACATAAAGCATATTCTGGCTAAGATCCTCGCGACCTCCAAAAGATGTCTCACTATTAAGTACCAGCCAGGAAGCTTCAGTTAGATTTAGACATGGGCATAATTTTGTTTATGTTCGTACAACCTCACAAAATTTCCAGCTTTTCACCTTACGCTTGCTACACAAAATGCCTGAGATTATGCCACATTACATAATTGAGATTTCAGTAAAAATCATGTTGAGGGAGCATGGGAACAACATGAACGGGCAAATTAAGCAGCTGCTGTTCATGTCATGTGTGCATTTGTCCTATTTGACCACAATACACATGATGATGCATTTCACACTATAAAATAGCACAAAATACCAAACAGGCATTACATGTAATAACTAGACCTGGGTGGAACTTGCTGAGTTTTTCTCTGTGGAATTGCACAGAGTTGCACAAAAACTCAGCGAGATTCTGCTGAGTTCCGTGACCAGGAAGAATTGAGCATGTTGCGCTACTCGTGCTGATTTTTTGCATCAGAAGTTTCTTCTGCATTGCCAAATCAGCATGAACTGCAACCATGTAACATGCCAGAGGGCACTGCTCCTTTTTGCCGCTCGAGTAGAATGTGTACACGAGCAGCAGCTTGCTCAACACAAGCGGTTGTGACTGCCCACAACTGCCCGTTCGAGCGCCTGAAAATCACTGTATGAGATGCAAATTTGTTTTCGTGCTCACCAACTTAATGTGAGTGAAGAGCACATGAGTACAAAACTCCACCACATGGTGGTTGGCAGAATTTTGCTGGAACACCATGCTGCAAGAGGAGCATGGAGTGGGCAGAACACCGCAAACTCTGCCGGCCGAGTGGAATTTTTCGCCTACCCCTAGTAATAACTTGCAAATTTACATAGCTTTCTTGGAATTATGTGCAATTTTAAACAAAGGAAGTTACATAAACTTCATCCAGGCCTAGTTAGCATCTTTTAAGCTGATCAAAGAAATTTGAGTTCAGTAACTTCTTATACATCTGACTACTACCTAGCCCTTTCAGTACATTTTTTCTCTCCCTTCTTCAGCTTGGTTTCTAAAATTCCCAGCATTTACAGGTGACTTAATGAGACATCAGCAACTTAAAAAGCTATGTACAAAGATAAAGAAAAATATGTATATAGATGCATATGTTTATTTATCTCAGTTTCTATGCATGTGTGCTTTTGTGAAGAACTGCATTCCACATTTCTGCTGATTCAGAGTGCTATAAGCAATGATATAATGAAGAATGCCAATGTCATGGAACAGACTGATAACTGAAGTCAAGGTTGGAGGTGGTGTGTGAAAGTAGTTTAAAATTCATCTAATGTAAAATATAATAATATTTATCCTTATATAACTTGGATATAAACAACAGCCTTAATGAGGTCCCAGGATGGTGAAGCTAGGTTTAGACATAGGACTGGAAGATGTACAGGAAATTTAGGGGGGGGGGCATTGATGTCAAGATAATGACCGATGCAGGAGGACCGTAGACCACTTCTAATATGTGAGTGTTAAAAGCTACAAAGGTTGCCTCAAGTCTTTTACAAAGATCAATCACTTTCATTTTTAGGCATCTCTCACTTAATCATTTCAGGTTGGGACCTGAAGGAACAGCTGACTGGAAGGTTCTGAATAAGTTAAATCATACAATTAAATATGGTACCAAACATAATTGATTGAGGAGATATGATCTGAAAGCTTACTACTAGAACTGGATAGATGCGATGTTTTTGGTGCATTTTTATCTTTTTGGATATAAGAGAGCTTGAGTAAACCTTGTCACCAAGGAATCTCATTTGGAAACCTAACTGCAGGACTGTTTAACTCAACTATTGAAAATGGTTACTGCAAGTGTTGTGTATGGTTATATTAACTTAAATTTCAGTCAGGAACAATAGGCTGTGGTAGAAATTCATACATCTTTTTAAAAGTGACTTTGCATGTGTGTAGGAAAGTACCATCTGGCCTGGCATGTTACCCCCATTTTCACTGTATGTATGTTTGTTTTAGTCCTTGTGTCACTGGGATCCTGCTAGGCAGGACCCCAGTGCTCATAGTATGTGCCCATTATGTGTTCCCTGTGTGGTGCCTAACTGTATCACTGAGGCTCTCCTAACCAGAACCTCAGTGTTTATGCTCTCTCTGCATTCTAAATTTGTCACTGCAGGCCAGTGACTACATTTACCAATTCTCTTTGGCACACTGGTACACCCAGATAATTCCCTTGTATATGGTACTTAGGTACCCAGGGTATTGGGGTTCCAGGAGATCCCTATGGGCTGCAGCATTTCTTTTGCCACCCATAGGAAGCTCAAGCAATTCTTACACAGGCCTGCCACTGCAGCCTGAGTGAAATAACGTCCACGTTATTTCACAGCCATAGTTCACTGCACATAAGTAACTTATAAGTCACCTATATGTCTAACCCTCACTTGGTGAAGGTTGGGTGCCAAGGTACTTAGTGTGTGGGCACCCTGGCACTAGCCAAGGTGCCCCCACATCATTCAGGGCAAATTCCCCAGACTTTGTGAGTGCGGGGACACCATTACACGCGTGCACTATACATAGGTCACGACCTATGTATAGCGTCACAATGGTAACTCCGAACATGGCCATGTAACACGTCTAAGATCATGGAATTGTCACCCCAATACCATTCTGGTATTGGGGTGACAATTCCATGATCCGCCGGGTCTATAGCACAGAACCCGGGTACTTCCAAACTGCCTTTCTGGGGATTCCACTGCAGCTGCTGCTGCTGCCAACCCCTCAGACAGGATTCTGCCCTCCTGGGGTCTGGGAAGCCCCAGCCCAGGAAGGCAGAACAAAGGTTTTCCTCTGAGAGAGGGTGTTACACCCTCTCCCTTTGGAAATAGGTGTGAAGGGCTGGGGAGGAGTAGCCTCCCCCAGCCTCTGGAAATGCTTTGATGGGCACAGATAGTGCCCATCTCTGCATAAGCCAGTCTACACCAGTTCAGGGATCCCCCTGCTCTGGCGTGAAACTGGACAAAGTAGCAAGACGACCACCAGCAACATTGTAGCGCCTAATCCTGTCTGCCTTCTCGACTGCTTCCTGGTGGTGCATGCTCTGAGGGCTGTCTGCCTTCAACCTGCACTGGAAATCCCGAAGAAATCTCCCGTGGGTTGAAGGAGTCTTCCCCCCTGCTAACGCAGGCACTAAACTTCTGCATCACTAGTCCTCTGGGTCCCCTCTCATCTCAACAAGCGTAGTCCCTGGAACACTGGAGCTATATCCAAGTGACCCCCACAGTCCAGTGATCCTTCAGTCCAAGTTTGGTGGAGGTAAGTCCTTGCCTCTACACGCTAGACTGCAAACCTGTGTACTGCGTGATTTGCAGCTGCTCTGGCTTCTGTGCACTTCTCCAAAGATTCCTTTGTGCACAGCCTAGCATGGGTCCCCAGCACTCCGTCCTGCAGTGCTCAACTCTCTGAGTTGGACTCCGACGTCGTGGGACCCTCACTTGTGACTCTGAGTCTTCTCCAGTGCACAAATCTTCTAAGTGCCTGATCCAGTACTTTTGCAGGTGCTGCATGCTTTTGTGGGGGCTCTTTGAGTTGCTGAGTTCCCCCTCTGTCTCCTCCTCCAAGAGGCAACATCCTGGTCCTTCCTGGTCCCCAGCAGCACTCAAAAACCTCTACTGCAACCCTTGCAGCTAGCAAGGCTTGTTTGTGGTATATCTGCATGGAAACACTTCTGCAACCTTCAGCACCCCGTGGGACATCTTCCATCCAAAGAAGAAGTTCCTAGCTCTCTTAGTTGTTGCAAAATCCTAGGCTTCTTCCATCTGGAGGCAGCCTTCTTGCACCTTCATCCGGGGTTTCCTGGGCTCCTGCCCCCCCGGACACTATCGCAACTCTTGGACTTAGTCCCCTTGCTCTGCAGGTCCTCAGGTCCAGGAATCCATCTTCAGTGCTTTGCTGGTGTTTGTGGTTCTTGCAGAATCCTCCTATCACGACTATTGTGTCCTATTGGGGTAGTAGGGGTAATTTACTCCTACTTTTCAGGGTCTTGGGGTGGGGTATCTTGGACACCCTGACTGTTTTCTTACAGTCCCAGTGACCCTCTACAAGCTCCCATAGGTCTGGTGTCCATTAGTGATTTGCATTCCACTTTTGGAGTCTATGGTTTGTGTCGCCCCTAGACCTATGTTTACCTATTGCATCCTATTGTAATTATACACTGTTTGCATTACTTTTCTTACTATTACTTACCTGTTTTGGGGTTTGTGTACATATGACTTGTGTATATTACTTACCTTCTAACTGAGGGTACCCACTGAGATACTTTTGGCATATTGTCATAAAATTAAAGTACCTTTATTTTTAGTAACTCTGTGTATTGTGTTTTCTTATGATGTTGTGCTGTATGATATAAGTAGTATAGTAGGAGCTTTGCATGTCTAATAGTTCAGCCTAAGCTGCTTTCCCATAGCTACTTTCTATCAGCCTAAGCTGCTAGAAACACCTCTATTCTACTAATGAGGGATAACTGGACCTGGCACAGGGTGTAAGTACCAGAAGGTACCCACTATAAGCCAGGCCAGCCTCCTACAATGTGTGACTGCAGTTCTACAACACCTTGATTTATACGAATGTGGATTATGGTGGTATAAGAACAAAATCTCTTGTCTGAATGCATTTTGATTGGTTGTGACTTTGACAGCTGGCTGTCTTGAGTTACTTGTACTAGGACTCAGAATTCATCGGTTTCTTATATCTTTGCTTCCTTTCCATAAGGGTTGATATCTCATATAGTACCTCCTTGATTACACTAATGGAGAAGAAGCTGTGTCACTGCAGCTGCTTGTAATGATGTTTTAGAGAGTTAAAACATTGCTTCTGGCATCCCTGTTTGGCAAACTCCTACAATTTCAAAAGATGTGGTCCCATTTTGATAGAATTACTAAATTACAAATCCCAGGGATATACATTCAGTCAGTGAAGAAAGTTATGCATTGGTTACCAGCGTTGTATGTTATACGTCAGTTGATAGTGTACTAAAGAATTCAAATATTAGAGCTCTACCTTCCTTTACACCCCAGTGATCTGTAGGTGATCAGCCTGGAAGACTGAGTCCTGACTTTCAAAAGTTGGACCCGAGTCTGTTGGACTCAAAGCATCATCAAAGTGCAGCCCAGCATGGAAGTTAATCCAAGTCAAAGGCAATCACTGGTTTGCTGTAACTGAAGACAGTAGACCAGTGGCAACTGTCATGGGACATTGAACCCTAAGGCCAAGGTCATCACCCAGGTGCCTGGGAACCAACTGTTGGCCACAAGAAGATCCCCAATAAAGGCACAGTACCCTCTGCATCCTTAAGCATCTTTAGCATTTTGCATACCTTGCCTCAGGGCCAATCTGTTGACCTGGGAATGGATTGAAGAATGCTTTAAGAGGGAGCAGTTCAACGGGACCTGAGTGGTCCCTATGACTAGCTCCATATTGGAGTTGGACCCCACAATACAGTAGTGTCTTTGTATTGTGAGGATGCACAACCACACCATATAATAACCACTTTCTTGAAACTATGGGACCAATGTATTAAAATATATGTAACTTTTGCAAAATCTTCTTCCCTTCCTGAGCAACATGTTTTAGGAGATATTTACGAAACTAACCTTGCATGAAGATTTAGCATATGATTAGAAGAACGAACAATCTTACATTTGTGGAATTTATTAAAGAGGCACACTTACACCTTATTTCCCGTTCTGAAATTTGCATATTTCACGCATTGAGTAGAGTAGTTTTTCAAGCTATGAAAAGTAGGAGAGGCATAAATACCCTGGATCACTGAAGTGTGTAACATTTACTCATGAAAAATGTAAACTGTGGGGAAAATTCAACATATGTAAATGTGACACAAAAGTGCATTTGCCAATGTAAACTGTCTTTCTATTTCTCTAGTGGAATAAATTGACCACAGTAGACAAGACCCTTCCTCTACAGACTTCTACATGGCAATGCTTCTTATCCTCATCATCAAGACATACTTACACTTGCCTTTGACAGGAGTACATTTCCATGTAATTCTGTGGATGGAAATTATATGTGCAAAGGAAAATTTGACACCGAGGGTGGCCACTAGACTCACCCAGAATGTTCTTCAATCCAAATTCTAAGCCCAAACACATAAAAGCATTCATTCTGCTTCACAAGTGATGTAGGGGTAAGATTTCTGTGTTTGTAGGAATGTAAAGTTCCATGAATTACTTTTAGGTGATATTGGGAATTTACTTTAAAAACGTTCTTGTTTAAGCCCTTGGGATTAACTACATTACTAATGATGAATATATATGAATACAATACATTATTTGCATCCCTCCTCATATTGAGCTAGTCATTGCTGTGCAATGTCGATTAGTGCAAATGTGCAAACTGTCGAATTTCATTTTGGCATACATGTTTCTGCTACGTAAATGAGCAGTGAAAATTACGACCATTTAGACACGTGCACTTGAGGCCAAAGAATTAACATTTTTTTCTCACATGTCATTCACAACAAAATTGTTTGTGTTAAGTGTCATTCACTGGCCACCTCCCTCAAGCCATACTAGGAACCTTAAGTGAAAGATCAAAGTTGGCGGGTTCAGTGCATGCTGACTCATGTGTTTGCAATGTGTATCACTTTTTTCAGTGTATCTCTGTTGCTTTGGTAAACAGGATTTCACAGGAGATGCTCTTTAAAGACCACCGCTATCAGGTGGCATTACATAGCCAGGAAAGTGTGCTTTCCTTTCCCGGCATGCCTCCATCAACCATTGTTCATCATGCCCTTTACCAGGAAAGCAGGCACACCAGTGCTCAGTCCAGGTGCTCAATTTTTTTTTAGGAGGCCACACCCACTTTCCCCAGCCCCACCCACTTCCTCCACTGGCTCCAGCCACTTCCTCAATTGGCTCCACCCACATCCTCAACTGACACTGCTGAAAGCCAGATACAACCCGATCTGAATTTCAGCAAGGGAGCCTTCTCCAAGTGAGCTCTTCCCTACACCGTCAGCCCCAAGGCCACACCCGCAGTATTCCCTCTTCATCTCCTACCCCCTGTTCCCTTGCCTTATATTTTACACCTCTCTGTTCTCCCGGCATTTTCTATCTCGTGCAGGCTCCTACTCTGACTGAGCTTCCTCAGTCTTTCCCTCTCGGGTGGCCCTGAGGTGGGAATGTGCAGAGCCAAGATGGGTCTGTGAGGAGTTGTCGACCCCTGAAGGACTACCTGGCTGTGGTACTGTACAACAATGCCAAAAAGCCATCCCTGCCCCTCCCCCAAGAAGTGACACACTGTGTGCGCTACAGACAGAGAACATAGAGCTTTGAGGACGCAGACCGGTCCCTGTTTAAGGAACATTGGGTGCTCTGTCACTGCACAGATACATTGGGTGCCAGCACCTTGAGGAGCATCATGTAGGGCTTCAACGCCAGTCTGACTCTGATGGACACGCTTCAAAACACTCGAACCACATTTTTACCTACGAGGTGCATCACGCATTTTACATGTAGTGCTTCGATGCCATTGTGCCAGACTGTCTGATGGACAGTAACAACATTTACCAAGTACGATTCGGACCCTACATCACAAGGGACCTCTCATCCATTCCACGTGAACATTTATTACCACATGGAACAGTAACCATGCTTCAATTCAAACAAGACATTTTTATTACACAGTACTTGGTCGGCCCATTCAAAACACAATTGTGATGCAGATAGGTCCTTTACTCAGTGACTTTAGCACATAGAAATTTGCCACACATCAACGACGGGTTCTGCTTTACCACATGGAACTTAATCCTTCCACTGGGAACTTTACCGTACACTGGCATTTGTCAGCCTTACCACACGTGTGTATCTTACCATGACGAGACCTTTACCGTCAGAGGTACATTATTACAAAGTCCTTAGCTATGTGGGACTTTGATCATAATATTATAAGACTGTTTCATGGGACCTTTGCTACAGACGTAGGACACCCGGCCTCTCCCTCCAAGAAAGGAGCATCAATGGAATTCAGTTGCAGGGCCGAAGGCTCGCACTGTCAGTCACAATATCATAATGAAGTTGGCTACTCACTGTACGCAGGCAGGGTACACATCAACAGGCCAAGGGAGGCAGCTCACAAATTTAGCATCTCCTCACCAAAAATATTCAAGCGCCTACTCAGTGGTGTCTCAGGTGAAATGATCATTATGCAAATAGAGTTCAGATTACTTGAAAGCTGTACATGTCCCCTCTACCTAGGGTCAGCCCCTATTTGATTATACAAAAACACTTCTGTCAGTGAGCAACAATAATACAAACTTGCTTACCCAACCATTCAAATAAAGTTAATGGAAGCTTACAAACCTAGAGTGTTTGATTGCCATCTTGTGATTTAGTACTATATAATTCTTATCACTGGTCCTATAATGCACTTGTGAAGTGCAGAATCTGTGAGGCTGTACTATCACTATATCTTCACACTCCACCTGCCATCAACTTCCATAGCCTTTGTCTCCAAACAGACTGGATAGTTTAGAGTTTTTCCACTATGACAAAAAAATTGTATGATACACCCATGTGATAGCACCTTATCCAGGTCCGTAGACAGGGTTCTGCATAACATTGTTATATAGAACTCCTAACTTATCAGAGCAGGCGAATTCTTCTACCAGTTTTGGCAGTGTTAGTCTGAATAGTAAGGTAGTTCCATTGGGATATTTTTGCTGACTCAGATGAGTAAACAGCCATTAGAAAGACTCAGAAGTTATCTGTATCAAATATATGTATGAAAATCAACTAATAAGTGAAAGGATATTTGCCACTGCTTCGAAGTACTAGCTGCCGACCCCTTATGTTCTTCTTCAAGGATATTGCTTGGCTCATGTTATAGCAATTGTAGGGCAATCCTTGTGTGGTTTTACTGCTAAGGTGCACGTGAATTTGATAGTACACTTTGGGTATGGATAAAGAGCGTATACGATGCCTCCTTTTAAATCATACCTTGATAGGCATTTATACTAAAGATGTAAACAAATTATTAGCTCCATGAACTTCAATGAATACTCAGAGACCCTCCCACCAAAGATAAATTCGGTATTTTAGACAGTTTGGGGAGGGTGCAAGCAGGTTTGCTGAGCAGAGAGACCAGTAAAGGAGACAAGTGAGTATTAGGAAGAAAGGGAGAGAATGAAGGGAGCTAATAAACTCAGTAAATCTATTTAAAGGAAAGGCTGGGGTGGGCGGATTCAGGGAAGCACTTAGCAGAGGGCTTGGTTAACCCTCCCTCCCCCCCCCCCCCATCCCTGAATACAGCAGCCCCAGCATGGCCCCACTGTAGAGAACAAGACATTATTGATAATATTCTAGCAACTAGTAGTAGAACTACTACTGGTCTCACCTGTAACCTGCTGCCTCGGTGGTACTGGCAGGTGCAGACCGCTGGCAAATTACGCAACTTCTCCTATCGCTTCTCCCACGACACGTGCAGTCTACAATGCGCATGATACAAACGTCACTCACACCTGACGTGCCCCACCTTCAAGGCCGCACAGCATGTGCAATGTGTAATTCATGACATGGTGTTAGCTGGTCACTGTCCTGCGCAGAATGACTTGTGCGCTATACTTCTACAAGCCTGCAGTGCTACCCAGTGAGTTACTCCCTGTGTACTGCCACCAGGCTCATGCAGCACAGGCTGCACAGCGCAGCAATCATGGGTGTGTGGTGGCAATTTTATTATTACACATCATGTAGGCGAGGTCTGACAAGGACTGCCCCTCTGTCTATTGGAGGGCCCAGGCAACAGGCATCAGAATGCAAGTCAAAATGAATCATTTTGGCCTACAGCTGGACTCAGTTCAGTGCGTGCAAACTGTTAAAACAGTGAGCTATGCACTTTTTAATTGCTCCGACACATTACATACTTGCAATATGTTTGTCCTTCCGAGATGCACAGACCAGCTTGTCTCGACCCCAACCCAACTCACGGCACCCATCAGCCCCCACCGCCCTCTACCGACTGTAATTAACCAATGGGAGTGACATGAACCTTGAAGGATAGGCGTACATTTGCACTGACATCATTGCTGGATGTGGGTGGGCCATCCTCTGAGGCATACCACCAGGCAGACATGCATCTAATTCCGAATCCAAGGAGAACAGAACAGGTAGGTAGTGGTACATTTATTTTTAATAATTACTGGGCCGATCGCACAGAGGAAAATACTTTAATAGTCCCGGCCCTGTTAAATACGTGCCGGTACTAAGCACCAGAAACCAGTGGCACAAATTAAGCACGGGCACACCTCATAATTCTGCGTAGTTATTAGGGAACCAGAAGAAAAGCTTAGGTGTAGTGGGCACTCTGTTCCGTGAGGTCAAGTGATTGGAACCATACTGTTCGCAATTCAACGCAGTGTTAATGTCTGCAGAGGTCAGGGACTCGGCAATCTGCATGCAAACCAGTTTAAACAGCAGGCTACAAAAACTGTAAGATGCTAGATAGTTTCTGCACTCGTGGAACGTTATAAAGCACGACAGAAATAGAAACCGTCCGTTTAACTCTAGATATTTATTAACTATTACACCGGCTCTTCCCTAGTAATTATTCCCGAGTTTCCATTAAAACTCATTATTTCCATTTCCACTTTAAACTGAATGCAGCGTAACTTCGCGCCACTAAGAATGAATGATGACCGGACCATGAGTGAACACCAGATGACCCTTGCTATATATGTGGGAGCAGAGACTCTCCTAGACAGGAATGCTGGCGTTACAATTAAACGTAAGAGCCCGCAAGTGTAGGAGTAGTTACGCATGAATCTTCTATCCACAATCATTTGTCTCGTGTCACTTCAAAGGCAGTGAACTTGCCAAAGATCAAACACATGTTTCCTTTAAAGAGTTCACATTGTAAATATTCTAGCTGGTGTTCGTTTTCTCTCTGTTCTCGCGCTAAAGCTCACATATTTACTATGCTAGTAATGTTTGGGATTTTATCTCTTGGGATTAAAAATGTCCTGCTTGTCTGCGGAACAAGAGCACTTCAGTCGCGTCAGAATTAAAATGGACACAATGTTCAAACATTTGAAGCGAACATAGATATTTTTTGTGCCAATCTATCTTGTCCTTTGCATGAACTCGAGGAAGTTAATTTTAATTATGATCGAGTTTGGTGATTTGCCTTGCTTGGTCAATGGTATGCCAATGGTATGCCTTGCATTTATTCACAGAAAATGCAAAGTATTATCCTTTTTTTCCTCAAAGTAAAGTCACCAAGATATCAGTGGAATTACAAAGGCGAGCTCCACCTCCCCCCCTCAGCACAGTACACTGTGCGCGGGGAGCAGACCCCTGACTCTCTCCAGGGGGAATGGGGCCCCTACAGGTACTTAGCAGAGGGGCCCTCCTTAAATTTCGTTATGCTACTGGGAAACATACTTTTACCTTTGTAACCTTTATATCTTATAAAATTGGAAAAAGTAGTTTTAAATGTCTGGGAGCGACACTAAATGACTCAAGAAACGTATTTAGCCAGTAAAGCTCAGTTGCTAGATGTGTAAAAGAGATGTCCCTTGAACTGTGTCCCGCTGTTTGATCAATTAACGCCCCAATTTTACCACACTCATCTTTCTCCTCTGGCTTTCTCTGCCCAGGGTGAATGAAATGCTCTAGCACCCCAGATTCTGCACACCTCACCACCTCTCAATCACTATTTACTCTCTATTCTCCATGACACTGACCCTCCCAGATCTTCCACTTCTCCTTCACCCAACCGCAAATTCTTCACTCATTCTATTTCCTCTTAACATGAACTGATCCATGGTAACTATACTGCTCAATGCACCCAACTTTAGTGGCTGTCACACGCCCTAAGAGACTTACACCTTCCCTTTTGCCAGCCTCCTTCCTTCACCCATCTGTCAGCTTTTTTTGCTCAATACCGATGCTCTGCCACTAAAAAGAGCACCCCATCCACCAGACTGCTTTCTGACAGTTTTACTGAAAGAGAAGAGGTGCACACTTGTCCTTATGTCATGTGAAATAACACATGCTAAGTGCTTCAACTGAGCACAAGGAAGACTAATCCAACAATGCCTGACATCTTTGTGTTAAAAATTCTGAGTAACTTAATCTAAAATGTCTGTTGCTATACAAAAGTCCACCTGGTGACATCTCTCCCTCCAAGCTGCTGCAAAACGTTTGGCCAACATTGATACACTTACTGACACCACTTTTTAAGGAAATTTTACTACACAATGCAATTTGCTTGAGACTCCCAGTATTTATTTTACATATTTACTCCCACTACACCATGCACAGAGCCCTACACCAATCCAGCAATTTCTTCACTCAAGTAGAAATACTAACTGAACTCCACAATTGAGACACATCCCCTAAATCCTGGAACACTGACTACCTGGAAGCATATAAAAAGCGTTGTCAAGGCCACCACAGCCATCATGTTGCAACCTCATAACTCAAACGGTTGTTGAATATACTGAACATTCCTATTCTTAGTCACAGATCAGTTTATGGCACCCACAATTTCTTCAATTTCTCAGCCAAAATCCCCATCATCTGCACATCCACATTTACCACCCTCTTCGTTGCCTCCCCCGATTCTCACTCTCGTTTTATCACCAACTTTCCATTTGTCTCATTTCAGCTCTTCTCCTTGCCTATTCTCCAGCCAATCCCATCAGCTTGCTCAAATCTGTGAAGCATTCTTTTGATGTATTTAACTTATTCATCCCTGAAACAACAAGGCATTATCACTCTCTTCAGGGGTACTGTATTGCTTCTCGAAATTGCTCAATATTCTTCAGACAAAATCTTCTTTTCTACTCCTGTCCTTGATATGCTTGCTACTCTGTCTCCTGACGTACAGCACAGCAGAGGATTGGCTTTCTTCCTATCTTAGTCCTCCAGATTATTCTCACAAACCCTCTGCTGTATGAATATTCTATAGTCTATCTTGTGTTCGTTTACTGTTCAGTGTCATTCTATCCGCACAAGATACTGTGTGAAGCTGACTGATGGGAGTTATAACAGTCAGGAGTTCTAGGAAAACATTTACGAAAGAACTCAAGACCCCGAACAGTTGGTGTCATTCAGTGAACTATGCTTTTAATTCTGAAGTTGTCTTGCCATCAACAGGAAATGCAATCAATGTGGTAGGACAGGTCATTTTGTGAAAGTATTTAAAAGCAGCCTGAAAACCACACCTCTGAATACTGTGCAAGAATGGGAAAATTAGAGTTTTGTTAAGCACAATTTAATGTTGTCAGTTTGTGAAAGCCATGGGAAGTACAAACACGCATTTGCAATGCAACGGGTCTAGCATTTGCTCGAGTTAGAACTATTACTGTTGTAAACTCCTAACTGGACTTTTCTTGCCACATAAATTGAGAGAAAAAAAATGAGTGTAATCGCGCTGCATGGAAAATAAAAAGACAAAGTAGTGCAGAAACCAGGCTGAAAACATTGAGCCTCGCATGTTTTCAGTAGTTAGCTGGTGTGCTCGAGGAGGGCTAAACACTGAAAAAGGCATGACATATGCATGCCTTTCACTAATGAAATTAAACAAATTTTAAAAGGCAAGCCCACAAACCAATTAAAGTGACAGGCATGACATGGGTGTGGTTAAAAGCCCAAGGAGAGATTACAACAGGGACAGAGTGCTTGTGCGCTCGACCCTAAAAAAGAGCCTGAAGTTCAGCATGTCAGTAGTATTTCTATTGATACAATAGAGTTAACCGTGTATTTTGATTCAGAGTCACCTATTACTATCATTACTATCATTGAATAGCAATTGTTTTTCGAGAAATGGCACAATATGTTTCATCACACCTGATGTCAACCCAGTAACCTTTGCCACTGCAATGATTGATACACTGAGATATTTCTGGGAGGATGTCATATAGAATGACAGGGTCATTCTTGCCAAAGTATATGTGACAACACAGTATGTGTGGCTACGTGAGGTTACAGTTTATTGGGGTGGCATGACCAAGATAGGTTTGGCATGCTTTTGAATTCTGGTGCCAAGTGTTCAATTCCTCTAGTTACATTAGAGGAAAAAGAACAAGAAGCAGTGATTATTGTGCAATTGGATGTGTTCAAGGACAATTTGGGGTGTGTGAAAACCTATGAGTTATTTTGAAAACAGATGCCTAACAATGTTTTATACAAAGTTTATTCAGTTAGACTGAGTGGATTGCCCCTGTAGTCATGGCAAAAAAGGAGTGGTCAATATAACAGTGTGCAGATCTCAGGTCACCGAATAGAAATATTCTAGTTGATCATGATCCCTTTCCTAATATTCTGGAGAACTTTGCACAGATAGGAGGAGCCACATTTTTTACCAGTATTGACCTGAGTTCTGCATGTCGTCAGGTTAAGCAGTCAGAAAAGTCTTAGGACTTGACTCAGAGTTTATTGGATGGTTTAATCTGTCGAAAAGTAATGGATAGTGTAGAAAAGTACCATCTTTCTTGTCATGTTACCACCAATTTCTGCCTGTTTGTCAGTATGTTTTGCCTGTCTCACTGGGATCCTACTAGCCAGGACCCCAGTGCTCATAGTTTGTAGCCTAATGTGTGTGTTGTTAGTAGTGCTTAACTGTGCCACTGATGTTCTGCTAACCAGAACTCCAGTGCGTATGCTCTCTCTACTTACCAAATTAGTCACTATAGTTTTGTGACTTCATATTCCAATTCCAATTGACACACTGCCCCCCCCTTATAAGTCCCTAGTATATGGTACCTAGGCACCCAGGGCATTGGGGTCCCAGGACATCCTTATGGGCTGCAGCATTTCTTTTGCCTCACATAAGGAGCTCGGGCAAACCCTTCTTTAGGACTGCCACTGCAGCCTGAGTGAAATAGTGAACACACTATTTCACAGCCAGTTTCACTGCACTTAAGTAACTTATACGTCACCTATATGTCTAACCTTCATTTACTGAAGGCTAAGTGCAAAGTTACTAAGTGTGAGGGCACCCTTGCACTGGCAGAGATGCCCCCACACTGTCCGGGCCAATCCACCATGGACCCTTAATACTGCCAAACCAGCTCTCTGAAGTATGCACTGCAGCTCCAGCTGCTACTACCTCACAGACAGGTTTCTGCCCTCCTGGGGTCTGAGCAGCTCAGTCCCGTGAAGGCAGAACAATGCATTTCCTTTGGGAGGAGGGTGTTACACCCTCAGCCTTTGGAAATAGGTGTTTCAGGATTGGGAGGGGTAGCCTCCCAGAGCCTCTAGAAATGCTTTGAAGGGCACAGATGGTGCCCTCCTTGCATAAGCCAGTCTACACCAGTTCAGGGACCCCCCAGTCCCTGCTCTGGCGTGAAACTGGACAAAGGAAAGGGGAGTGACCACTCCCCTGTCGATCACCACCCCAGTGTGTCTCTGGCATTAGCTATCTTGGATTTCAAGGTTTGGGGACAGTCTGGAGACCTCTGAGTGGCCAGTGCCAGCAGGTGATGTCAGAGACCCCTCCTGATAGGTGCATACCTGGGTAAGTAGTCAATCCCCTTATCAGGGCTATTTAGGGTCTCTCCACTGAGTGTTTCCTCAGATTCAGCTTGCAAGACTCCTCCAGGAATCCTCTGCTTCCTTCTGACCATCGGGTCAACCGCAGACTGCTCCAGGAACAGCTGTAACTGCAACACAGTTCCCAGGAAGACTCCTGTGACCTGCAGCTTCAGCTCCAGCCAGCATTTGACACAGTTTCCAAGTGTGCACGCTCTGAGGACTCCCTGTCTTCATCCTGAACCAGAAGAAACAAAGGAATCTCTTGTGGAGTCACTTTCCTGCTCCTGCAGGCACCCTTCTGCGACAACGACCGGTTCTCTGGGACTCCTCCCCTGATGATGAGCATGCTTCCTGGAACAGAGGTGGTGGACCGACATGACTGAGACTGTCCTAAGGTCCAGCTGTCCAAATTTGGAGGTGGTAAGAGCTTGCCTTCCCAGTTTGCGACAGTACCCCTTTGCATCACATCATCTACAGCTCCTTGGGCTTCTGTGCACTTCTTCCAAGAATCCTTCATGCACAGTGTAGCCCAGGTCCCCAGCACTCCATCCTGCGTAGCACAACTCACTGAGTTGTTCTCTGGTGGTGTGGGACCTTCTTTTGTTGTGCTACACCAACATCAATTTGCATCCTTTTTGTCACTGTGTCCTGGGACTCCCGTGGGTGCTGCCTAGTCTTCTGTAGGCTCTCTCCAGTGCTCCCTCTGCCTCCTCAGTCCAAGTTGAGGGCCCCAGGTCCCTCCTGGGTCCAGGCAGTGCCATTTTGACGCAAACTGCGACCTTGCTTGAACCAATGCTTGTTGAACGAATCCAGCGACGAAAACAGCCTGCATCCAACATCTCAACATGGGACATCCCCTGCATCATGCAGGAACCCGCAGCCATCTTCATTGGTGCTCTCCTTCACACTTCTTCTAACCGGAAAAGGCACTTTTGCACCATCTTCTAGGTTGGCAGGGGCTCCTGTCCTTCCTGGAATCTTCTGCGACTTCTGGACTTGGTCTCCTCTCTTTACAGGTCTTCAGGTCCAGGAATCTACCAATTGTTGATTGCATTCTTGCTTGGTTCTTGCAGTGTCTCTCATCACGATTTGTAGTGTGTCCCGAAGAAACTTTCAGTACTTTACTCCTACTTTCCTGGGCTCTGGAATGGGGTATTTTACTTACTTTGGTGTTTTCTTACACTCCCAGCCCCCCTCTACACACTACACTTGCCTATGGGGGACATCGTGATTTGCATTTCACTTTCTTAGGATATGGGTTGTGTTGTCTCTAGGCCTATTGCATTCTATTGTATGTTCTACTGTTTGCACTATTCTATGACTATTTACTTACCTGATTTTTGTCTCTAGTATACATATTATGGTTTATACTTACCTCCAGAAGGAGTATTGTCTCTAAGGTATTTTTGGCCTTGTGTCACTCAAAGAAAGTACCTTTATTTTTCATAACACTGCGTATTGTCTTTTATTGTGTATAAGTACTGTGTAACTATAGTGGTATTGCAGGAGCTTTGCATGTTTCCTAGTTCAGCCTAAGCTGCTCTGCTACAGCTACCTCTAGACAGCCTAAGCTGCTAGAACACTGCCTACATTTCACTAATAAGGGATAACTGGACCTGGTATAAGGTGTAAGTACCTTAGGTACGCACTGCAAACCAGGCCAGCCTCCTACATTGGTGGTGCAGCAGTGGGATAAGTACTTGCAATTGTTTTACAACTTTGTTACTGGTGCTTTTCACAAGAAACATATACTCCAATACTTAGAGCTATACATAATTGTACCTAGCAATAATTTTTCACTTTCTAAAAAGTCCTTTAAAACTTTCTGAAAGTTTCAAAAGATTCTGAAACGTTTTTTCTTTTCTCAAAATATTTAGGTCAAATAGTTTGCTAACTTTTTACTCTTCTCCCTAACCTCTTTCTTTCACTATGTCTGTTGTAGAGGCTGCCCCCAGGGTTGTAAAGACAAAATATGAAAGTTTGAATTTCAAAAGTTTGAGGGGTCTCTGCTTAGAAAGAAGTTTAGGAATTGGGAAGACCCCAACAAGGGATTTCTCTTACAGCTCCTCCTGCAGGATGACCAGGGACCAGGGACATACCACTGGTCAGGTACAGTCAGAGAGGGAGGTAGAGGGAGATTCCACCCAGGTAGATTCAGGAGTTCATTCCAAAGATCATAGTGTAGCTGGTAGTAGGAAGGGGTCACACCCAAGTGGGGCACCCTTCACATCTAGAGCCCAGGTAACTAGAGTTACTCCAGTTAGGGAAAGATCTGCCTCTGCCAATTCCCACATCACTTCTGTCTAAGAGGTGTCACACACATCCTACCCTGAGGACCAGTCCCTAGATAGGGAACTCAGAAAGCTGAGGTTGGAAGAGGCCAGACTTAGGCTACAGCATCAACAGTTGGCCTTAGACAGGGAATCCCTGGCTGTGGAAAAAGGAAAGGCAGGGGTTTGGTTAGTTCCCCATGTTGGCAGCAGCAGCAGTTTCAAGAACCTCAGTGTTAGAGAACATACATTTGATTCTAGAAATCAGCAAAAAGTAGTCCCTCCTTTCAAGGATGGGGATGACATTTATAAGTGGTTTGCTGCACTTGAGAGGGCCTGTAAAGTTCAGATGGTCCTTCAAGAACAGTGGGCTGCTATCCTGTGGTTGTCTTTCACTGGCAAGGGGAGAGACAGCCTCCCAATTGTCAGGGAGGATGACTCAGACAACTACCATGTTCTGAAAAGTGCACTCTTGGATGGTTTCGGCTTAACCACTGAACAATATAGAATCAAGTTCAGAGAGATCAGAAAAGAGTCTTCACAGGATTGGATAGACTTTGTAGACTGTTCAGTGAAGGCCTTAGAATGTTGGTTAAATGGGAGTAAGGTGACTGACTATGAAAGCCTGTATAATTTAATTCTGAGAGAGCATCTACTTAACAACTGTGTGTCTGATTTGTTGCACCAATATCTTGTGGACTCAGACCTGATCTCTCCTCAAGAATTGGGAAAGAAGGCAGACAAATGGGTCATAACAAGGGCGAGCAGGAAAGCTCATACAGGGGGTGACAAAGACAGCAAGAAGAAGGATGGTAAGTCTCATGACAAGGGTGGGGACAGAGATAAAAAAATCTTCTGAGTCTTCATCAGGCCCACCAAAATCCTTTGAGGGTGGTGGGTCCAAATCCTCTTCAAATCAGGAGAAAAAACCTTGGTGTTATTTATGTAAGCATAAAGACCATTGGGCAAGTGACCCCACTTGTCCCATGAGAAAAACCAAGCCACGCACCACCACAATCCCCACTGCTTCCACTAGTGCCCCTAGTAATAGAAGTGGTGGTTGGAAAAAAGACTACTGAGGCTGTTTTAGTCTCTGATGGTGGCATTGACCTTATTACAAATGTACCAGATCCAATGGAACTTTTAACAAGATGGACAGGCTATTTGTAACATTTGTTGATTTTGTTTTACATTTCTGGGATATATATAAGAAATACGCTATTTTCCTAAGTTTTTATATAAACAAACATCAGTAATGCAACTAATTGGCAGTTCATATAAATATATGAGGGATTCATTAAATAACGTTCATATATCCAAATTAATTATATTAAAACTGCATGTAGTGGTAATATAAACATTTCCTACAAATTAAGATCTTTCTGACTTGAACCAGAATGAATTCTTCTTGTTGTTTGTATCCTCACAAGCACTCACATATAGGGGTACCGAAGCACAAAGAAAAAAATAAGTCCAACAGTCATATAGTCAAATTTAATAGAAATGCTAGTTTGTTTCTCAAGTTTCCAAAAGAATGCTAGTAAGCTTGACAATGTCCTCACAGAGCAGGAGCTGACACGCATTTCGTCCTTTGGACTTTTTCAAGGCTGCAAATAATATATATTCAAGATCCCATGTCACTTCTGAGTGTCACTAATGACACAATAATAGACATACTATGTACAACAAGTGATAAACCACACTGTAAAACTAAACAAAATATTGTAATAAAAAGTCAGATTGTGTTACCTCCTACATTAATCTTCTGGTCTGGAGATTCCAGGTCAGACATCCTTCACCCATGGTGGCAGGGTGATTTGTAACGGGCGAGCACCTACTTACATCATATTCACGGATGTCACAGAAGTTCTTTTGTGAATACTTAACTGTATTACACTGGACTACTGTTGAAAGTGTGGGCTTTTCAGCATTGTCACAGATTTTTGTGATTGTCGGAATTGAGTTAGACCTCATTTTTTTGGAATAATAATGAATGAGCAATGAGAAGGGAAATATACAATAATTTGCAGCACTGATCTGAAGATTTTCAATGGGGTAAATACCCCAATAGAACCATTAAGGAATCTCAGTTTATTTTAATGTTTAATTTATTGTTGCAATAATGAAAAACTGCATTCCAATATATATTTAATATAGAGCTGAAGAGAGTAATGTGAGACCGATTTCCAACTTCCAAGGAGTCATAGTTGAAACAATTAGGTAAATATTTCTAACTGATCTTATTTAAAAATGTCAGCATGTAATAAAGTAGCCATTTTGCATAAAACCACATTTAACAATAATTGCCCCTTCTTAAGACTGACAAATTCATGCAATTTATTTTCATCCAATAGAAGGCATTTTTAATATTAACTTCCAATATTTTCTCAGTCTCTCATTTGCAGAAGCTTTTAAAAAAAAAACAAATTTCTTTCACACCTGTGAGATGTTTTCTTCAATGTTCTACAGACCTCTGGTACGGATTCTTGATTAAATCCCTAATAAAATCTACATTGCTCTTTATACTTATAGGATATATGCTTAGTAAAATATGGTGAATCACATTGTACAACCATAAACCACCAAGATACACTAGCAAGCCCAATCCTCCAACTGCATCTCCCCTTGTCTGGGTTATTTAATAACATTGTGCTCCCACCCAAAGCACCTGATGCTTCCAAGGTGCAACCAAACAATCCCAAGTTTATATAGTACAGCTGGAGAGGCAGCAATAAATCCTGGAAAACTTTTACATGGCCAATTATGTCATTGGAATATGTCCTTTATTTTCCACCACTTATATAAAGGGGAACAGCCAATGTGTTTTGTTCACCACATGTGAAATTCCTGAAAGCATTGTTATTTTCTAATAATAAGGAATGCTACAGTCATCAAGAGTATTGACCTCTGCAAACTATACCGATTATGTCCCGTTGCGATATCCATGTACCTTTCGCATCACACAAGATGATTCCAATTTAAGTCGTACTTAATGATGTGCTGCCTGATAAGCTGCTTCCGATGGTTTAGTGAAACACCATGATAGGCTCAGCTCCTCTCTCCTCTGCATCTGGTTGAGCCAGATGCAGGTCCCTTTTAACCTGTCTGTCCTTGAACTCCTCAGGGGAGAGGGTGTGCAAGGAGACATTGCTCCCAGCAGTAGATGCAGTAGGGGACTCCCACTCCGTGGGTTCACCTCTCGCCTCTGATCAGGGTAAAGGAGTGACACAGCTAAGATAACCCCTGCTCACCCACTTGTTAGCTTGGCTCAAGCAGTTAGGCATATCTCAGAGGCAATGTGTAAAGTAGTTGTACATACACAAAATAACACAGTACAAACCGCACAAAAGTACTTCACACAAGTCCTTTAGCCAATATTTATCTGGTGAAAACAAGACCAAAATAGCAAACATTCGTCATACACAAGTAAAAATACTAATTTTCCAAGATTAAAGGTAGTATAGCACTTAGAAATACAATCGCTCCAACTGGCCTGACGGTGTCGCTTTCAAAAGTCTGGCATCACCCACGAGGGAGAACATTTGGCCACGGAGTCAATTAGACCCCGGTTACAATACCTTGGAAAATGATGAGGAAACAAAAATGTTGCACAGAGTCGGGGAGGTAAGGCGTCACTGGAGCTGGTGCGGCATGAGTTCCTTACTGCTTCTGGGGAGGTGAGGCATTGTTTCATTACTGCTAGGGAGGGGAGTGTTAGGGAAACTACTTTTCCAACGTTCCTCAGAGTGAAGCAAAGAAAACACAAACACCAGGCAAGGCTCCAGAACAGATTAAATGTTTGTTGTGGTACCAAGGTTTATTGGCAGGCCAAGGCAGAAGGCAGACGCACATCCCAGTGTTACTTCTTACAAACTTGCATCTTCTGCCCTGAGACAAATAAGTCAGGCAGATATGTATGTTTGAAAGCGCTGTCACAGCAAAACTCTAAAAAGGAAAACAGTCCAAACATGGGCAAGCATAGACAAAAAGAAATGCTATATATATAAAACTTCAAGTCCATAGAATAAAAATATACATAATGCAGTGTGAGCAGGGACAAGTGACCAGACAACAGGTGGACTGTAAGAAAAAGGGGGGCTGGGTTGATGACTGGTTGAACTTAAAGTGTGAGACCGAGCTAAACTTAACAACTTGGCTTGGAGAGGTTTTTTGCACAGTTAGCATAGGTTTCAGAGAGATCAGCAAGGAAGTGTTGGGGCAGTGCTAAAATAGTAATGTGGATGGGTGGAACCATTCTGTGAATGAGAAGAGCAAATATTTTGGTAAGAGAAAAGAATAAATAGCTTACTGGGATTCAGATAATGGCGGAGAGAATTGGAACTAAAGTATGATATCTATAGGTGCATACATGTGTATATATATATAAATATATATATATACATACATAAAAAAGTGGCTGATGCTTATGAACGCACATCTGTGACCGAACAACGATGTCCAAGTAGATACTACAAAGTCATGAGAAAGGTGCCAACCTGGTATAAATACCCAACCACCACGGGTATTGTATTGCACAGAACAAAGAAGAAGGCACAAAGGCCCCCTCTGAACCGTGCTGTAAAGTCAAAATGTAAACAGCAAGTACCAGGGCACTCAAAAAAAAAAATCAGTCCACAGTGAGCAGAAATCCAGAAATTTTAATTCCTTATGTTGGAAACCTGGAAAACATAAATGTTCCGAAACAGCCAACACGTGTTTCGTCCAGCAGGACTTTTTCAAGGCAAAACATTTTTTTGTGCAGAAACAGAAAAGTATCCAAAGCAAACTATATATAGGAAATGTTATCTGGGTCCAAATGAAGTTTCTTGGTTACAGGAAACCTGGGTCCTGTGTGATGTATAGGCTGTGTGCGCCAACATTCGGAGTCTTATAACTAGTCCATGGTGGGGCCTTGATAAGCCCAAACAGCCTTAGTCTCCCTATCACGAGAGATTCAGAAGGAGCCAATATCGGTGTGCGCGTGTAGTGTGAGCAGAATAATTCTGAGATACTTTTCTGTTTCTGCTCAAATATATATATATATATATTCTCAACAGGGAGGGGTCACCAGTGCTGCAGCGGAATCTGGTGCCATGGATGTCAATATTACAGGGACTCTGGACTAACGCTGTGGCTGGACTTTAGAGGGGCTGCAGTGGTGTTCAGCAAAAACCATGGCTCCAATGCAGTTAGCGGTGCTGAGTCACAGAGCAGCACTGTTTCCGGAGTTGTTCTGGGAGTCGATGCACTAGTTTCTTCCTTGTTGCACCCAAACTCACTCCTGAGGGCCCAGGAACTGGATTTGGCACCACTTGGCAAGTCAAGACTCTCAGCAAGAGAGCCCATGCTCTGGCAGGTGAAGTCTTTGATGTCCCTGAGATGTCTGAACAGGAGGCAAGCTGAACCAAGCCCTTGGAGCACCTTTGGAAGCAGGATGTAGAAAGCAAAGTCCATTTCTTTCAATCCCAGGACAGAAGCCGCAGGCCACCACAACAAAGCAACAGGCAGAGTAGCACTCCCTCCTACAGCATCCAGCTCTTCTTACTGACAGAATTTCCTCAGTCAAGAAGAATCATAACTAAGTGGTGTCAGAGGCCCAGTACTTATACCCATTTCTGTCTTTGAAGTACTCAAAATTCAAAGAGAAGTCTTTATAGTGCACAAGACTCTGCCTTTCCCTGTCCTGGCCCAGAAACACTCCAGAGGGTTGGAGCCTGCTTTGTGTAAGGACAGGCACTGCCCTATTCAGTTGCAAGTGTCAACTCCTCGCATCACTCTAGCTCGGGAAGGCCCTTTATGACATGCAGGGCAACCTCAGCTCCCTTTGTGTGACTGCCTAGAATCAATGCACAAGCACCCTAGCTGTCATTCTGACCCAGCTGTGCATTCAGCAGACAGGCAGAGGCAGAGAATAGTTAAGCAAGAAAATGCCCAATTTCTAAACGTGGCCTTTTTAAACTTACAGTTTTAAAACCAACTTCACCAAAGATGTATTTTTAAATTGTGAGTTCAGAGACCCCAAACTCCAAATATCTATCTGCTCCCAATGGGAATTGCAAGGCAATCCCCATGTTATCCTATGGGAGAGATAGGTCCTGCAATAGTGAAAAGCAAAATTACCAGTTTTTAACTATCAAGACATGTAAAACACACCATTACATGTCCTACTTTTAAATACTCTGTACCCTGCCCATGAGGCTATGCTAGGCCTGCCTTAGGGTAACCCACAGGTGATAAAAGGGAAGGTTTGAGCCTGGCAAGTAGGTGCACTTGCAAGGTCAACATGGCAGTTTAAAACTACATACACAGACACTGCAGTGGACGGCATGAGATATGTGGGTGGCAGTCAGTGCTGCGGGCACATTAGTAGCATTTGATTTACAGGCCCTGGGCACAAACCATGCACTGTACTATGGAATTAGTAGTAAATCAATTATGCCAGTTATGGGTATAACAATCACCAATACATTTTAGACACAGAGCACATGCACTTTAACACTGTTATCAGTAATAAAGTGCCCAGAGTCCTAAAGCCAGCAAGAACAGGTCAACCAAAAGAGGCCAGAAAAAGAGCTAGGTCCAACACCTCCTTTAACCTCTTGCTTCCTAAAGTGTCTACTTCCCCTCTATATGCATTTAAACTCACCTAATGGTGTGTTTGGTAATCAAGGCAATTCGTATGGAACCAATTGTCTGTAACAGTCCACTGCAAAAAAACATCTCCGCTACCCATTTGTAAAATGCACTTTAATGTGCCCTATGTGGTATATTGTAAACACAGAACTATTTTTGCCAAGGAACTCCGGCTTTAGGAAAACAATTCAGTCCAGTTTCATAACAATGTTTCTTTATCCTTCAAAACTCGCAAAGATTGGGCAGAAACAAATCCATTATCAACAAAGAAGCAAAATTATTTTAAAGCTTATTTTGCGCTGCGGCCTGCAAACCTACTGTGTACAATGTTCTGAAAGTACAATAACAAAGCAAGAAGTCTAATGGAGACAATTGTAAGCATTTCCCTCCTGAAAGACTTAAACTTGTGGGACTGAATTGCACAAGTCCTTCCTCTAGTTACCATTAAAGCTGTAAACGGTTGATGGTGTCATTCATTACAAAAAGTTGCATGGCCTCATTCCTATATTTTTGCAGCAGCCTTTTTAGAGGCTAAAAAGAGAGTACTATCAGTGCTTAATTTACACCAGTGTTTGCCAGTAGGGGCCACCAACACTCATGTTTTAGGAATCAACACTCTTTCTACATCAGACATTTATGAGAGTCAGAGAGGAAAAAAGACACAAATAGGAAAGACGGAGGAAGAGAAAGACAGAAAACAGTCACTACGGGAGTAAGCAGGAACTTGCAAGAGTGAGATCAACGGGTAGAGACTGTTCGGAATTGGATTATTGTTGCATGGGGTGGACTTCACACTCTTGGTATTTGGCATAACCCACATTAAATTTCCGCAGGCTTCTGGGCACCGGCACTCATTTTTTCTAAAGATAGGCACTGAGTACTATTCAAGCAAGCGATTTAACAGGTCTTGCATTTGCTAGAGTTAGAGCAATTGGCATTATAAATGGATAAGTGGACTTTTTTGCAGATAAATTGTTCAACCCTGCCTCATAATATGGTCCTTTCCTGCCACATAATACTACAGAGCGAGCAGCTCTACAAAATTATGCATGGCAAATGTGAACTTTTAATGAGAAACAATGAAACAAGAATTGTGAAGGATAGGGTGTCAAAGCTCTGTACAATGATGAACAAAATTTAAGTGCTTAACTATAGTTAAAGAACTGTTGCACTGACATTTTGTAAGCTGTGCACAAACTGGATGTACTGTCCTCTCCGTGACTGTGATGTGAGGTGACTAACAAACAATGTGAAGTAACTGGTAGCCATGCAAAAAGCTACAATACTGCCCATTGCACTGTGTGAAACTTGAAAGCGCCATGAGCATAAAGGAAAAACAACAGAAGCAATGATAAGCAACTGGTAGCTATACAAATCGCTCCAATACTGCTCATTGCGCTGTGTAAAACTTGAAAGTGCCATGGGCACCATCAGCGAGAAGGAAAAACAAAACAATCAATAAGAAGTAACTGGTAGTCATGCAAAGTGCTCCAGTACTGCCCATTGCACTGTGTAAACTTGGAAGTGCCAATTCTGCCATGATCGCAAATGAAAACAAAAGAAACAATGTGAAGTAACTTGTAGTCATGTAAAGCGCTCTAATACTGCCCATTGAGCTGTGTAAAACTTGAATGTTCCATAGCCACCAAGAGTGTGACTGAAAAGCAAAAGAAACAATGACAAGTAACTTTTAGTTATACAAATCACTCCAATACTGCCAATTGAGTTCCTGTAGCAGGAACTTGATCTGCAGTATTCGAGCCATGTGCACAACTACCAGTTACTTGTTATTGTTTTTTTTTGTTTTTGAGTTGCGCTCACAGAGCTTTCAATTTTTATACAGCAGAAACCCAATAAGCAGTACTGGAGCGAATTGCCTAAAGCGCTCCAATACTGCGTATCGAGTTATGCAAATATCTCTAATAATGCCTAGAGGGAACCCGATTGGGAGTATTGGAGCGATGTGCATGACAACAAATTACTTGTCATTGTTTTTTTTGTTTTTGAGTTGTGCACATGGTGCTTTAAATTTTTATACAGTGGGAACTGTATCAGCAGTATTGGAGTAATTTACATAAAGTGCTACAATACTGCAGTTCGAGTCCATGCTGTATAAAAAATAAAAAAAACATAAGTGTAACGAAGAAACAAAAAAAGCAATGACAAGTAACTTTCTAGTTATGCAAATCGCTGCAACACTGCCTAGCGAAGAACTCGATCTGCAGTATTGGAGCAATTTGCATAACTAACAGTTACTTGTCGTATCTTTTGTTTTTTAGCCACGCTCATGGCACTTTCAATTTTTGAACAGCAGGAACTCAATCTGCAGTATTGGAGCGGTTTGCATAAAGCACTCCAATACTGCTGATTGACTTTCCGCTGTATAAAAATTGTAAGCGCCATGAGCGCGACTGAAAAACTTAACAAGAACAAGTAACTGGCAGTTATGCAAATTGCTCCAGTACTGCCGATTGAGAGATGGTCAAGGTAAAAGTGAAAAAGTAGTCCACAAACATCTGTAAAACATGGTCATTGCATATGTTAACAGTAGTTGACAGAGCTCTCAACGAGGGATAAACCTCAGAAAAGGCATGACATATGCATGCTTTGAGCAAATTAAATCAAGGTAATTTTGAAAGGCACACCTACAAACGAATGAAAGTGATGGGCGTGAGATGGGTGTGGTAAAGCCCAGAGAATAGTTCACAAGGGGTCCAAAAAAAGCAGAGTTTGCACAATGCTATATGCTCGACCTAAAAATGGTGGAAACTGGGACAAGATAATCTTGTGATGCTAATGACAATGTCAGTTTGTCACCAGAGATCCACAGATTGGTGGGAAGATAATATGTCTTGGGTTGGATTGGCTTGCCTTGCATTGGATGAGCTAAGTTGTTCATGATGCACTGATTTTGATAGAGCTGTGGTAAGGTCTGTCCACCTGCTTAGCAGGACATTGCCACATTCAGGGGCAGATTTATGAAAACTGGCACTACACTTAGTGGAGCACCACTTTCTTGCGTCTTTAGCGTCCCCTAACGCCACCAATTGTGTGCTGTATTTAAAATATGGCACACCATGGCAGTAGTCAGGGGGACTAGAGTCATAATTTTTTTACGCTAGTCTGGCACTCTGCAGGATTAACATAAAAAATTATGCTGATAATCCTGAAAAGCACCGAGAGGCCCATTGAACACAATGGGAGCCTCTTTTTAATGCCTGCTCTTAGCAGGCGTTAAAAAATGCCCAAAAAAATGATGCAAAGAAATCTCTTATATTTATTTGTGACATTTTTCTGCTCCCCAGCACCGGAACACCCCCTTGCATACCTTGTGCCCGGCAGTGGCATAATGTGGCACAAGGGGTTACAAAGTGGTGCAAAGCAAGCACTGTGCCACTTTGTAAAAAATGACATGGCTTTTTGGACTTCCAACACAACATTAGCGTAAAGAAATTATGCTAATGTGGCGATAGAATGGCTCTAGGCCCTCTAAAAACTGGGGGGCAGATTTATGGAAAGTGGCGCTGCAGCACCACTTTCCCTGCACCCCTTAGGACCCCCCTATCACCACCATGTGTGTGCCTTATTTAAAATATGGTGCACCATGGTGCAAGGCAGGGTCAATAGTGTCATTTTTCATGATGCTATTGATGTACTCTGCAGGAGTATCGCCAAAATATTGGTGCTACTCCTGCAGAGTACATAGGGACCCATTCTAAAGAATGGAGCCCCCTTTTAACGCCTGCTCTTGAGCAGGCGTTAAAAGTGCCATAAAAAATGGGACAACCATTTTTCCAGCTCCGCTAACGGGGGAACGCCCCCTTTGCATACATTATGCCTGGTGCAGGCATAATGTAGCACAAAGGGTTACAGAGTGGCGCAATGCATGGATTGCACCAACCTATAAATAAGGAGTGGGGACTTTGGCCTTGTTGAGCCACATCAACGTCAAAAACAGTGACGTTAACGTGGCACAAGGTAGAGCTAGGATATTATAAATATACCCCTGGTCCTCAATGTTTGAGTGAGACACACTGTGACATGTGCAGTACAGCAAAAATAGATAAAGTTTCATTTTCCACTCGTGGCCAGTTGATACCAAACTGTTTGTGGCTTTAAATGACTTGAAAAGTCCAGATTCTGTCAAATTTGACAAAGAAAACCAAAACACATGATGTAACTGGCGAGTGTGAAGCTAAGGCATGAAGTGCTTTATCTGATGAGCAGGCCTGTGTCTGCAACTTGGCGTTGTTTGGTTGAATTTTGATTTAGGGGGACAGTTGATATTCAGGAACCATTAGTTCTTCTAAACATCACACGCCTGGGATGGCAGCAATAAACTCCCGGAGACATTTCTGGAACATTTCTGATGTGTATATATATGTGCGATAAAATGATTGACACAGAGCTGTAAAAAGGTCTGGTAACCCAAATACCTAGAATTTTTGCCTCAGTACAGTTTTCAACCCACTTTCTAGTAAGCAATATAGTATAAAAACCCATTAAACTTGAAAAAGAGAGACTTAGGCCCTCTTTAGGACCTTGGCGGTAAATGCCCCCTACCGCCACAGGGACGGCTGCCAAAATACCTTTGCTGTGGCTACCGACCATCCATGTCATTATGACCATAGCCAGAATTCCACCAGAAGGCTGGCGGAATTCTGTCTATGGTCATGGTGGCGGACGGCGGTAAGGTGGAGCTGCTGCCAGCAGCAGCGCCACACCAGCAAAACACCGCCTACCATATCATGTTCCATGATACAACCTGGTGGTGTTTTGCTGGTGGACACTGCTGCTGGCAGCATGCCACATCCCATCTCCTTCCGGAGGACCCCCTGCAAGCAGGTAAGACAGGAGAGGGGGTGGGGGGGGTTGTGTACGTGTGTGGGTGTGACTGTGTGTGAATGCATGCATGCATGTTTAATGCGTGTGTGCATGAGTGGGTGTGAGTGTACGTGCATGTGTGCCTGGATGTATGTTCATGCGTGTTGCTCTGAGTGTGTATGAATGTATGAATGCGTGGGTGTATGTGTGTATGCTTGTGTGTATGGGTGTGTATGTTTGTGCGTGTATGTGTGTAAATGTGCGGGGGGTCGTAAGAGGGAGGGGGTGGATGGGGGAGAACTCTGGGGAGGGGTGGGAGAGACCCCTATCAATGCCATGGAAGGAATTCCACTGATGGTGCCTACTGTCATGGTTTCAGTGGCAGTACAGAAACCACTGAAACCATGTCGGTGGACGGAGTCAAAATGCCATGGGCGGTCGGTGTGGTACATTGGCAGTTTGGCAATGTCATACTAGTGGAGGTCGGTGTGGTACATTAGCAGTTTGGCTTTGGCCAGTTATTGTTTTCATTATAATCCATAATAATTGCATAATACTAAAGCTACCGTTGTTAAAACAAGAATTAAAAATAAACAGCAATAGTTTGAAAAGACTTCACAATTAGCCAATCAGTAATTATAAATAGGGGCATGGCTTTGGGGGGTGGGGAGGGAGACCTTTTACCCCTCCCTCCCACAATGAATGTATTTCCTGGACAATATTTGGGTACAGATGCTTTTAGTAGGGTATAGTGAGGTGGCTGTCGGATTTCACAAGAAATGTTCACATAAACACAGAAACACAGAAGAAAACACACATAGACACTCTCTTCTCTGCTTTGAAAGTCTTAAAAAATGTTAGTTGTTGTGTTATTTTACAAAATATTGGCCCAGATTTATGAAAAGTGGCGCTGCACCTAGTGCAGTACCACTTTTTGTGTGGCCCTTAGCGTCCACCTAAGGCCAATATTAAAATACGGCGCACCATGGTGATAGTCACGGGGACTAGCGTCGTACTTTTTTATGCTGGTCCGGTGTTTTGCAGGACTAGGGTAAACAATGTTGATGCTAATCCAGCAAACCACCCAGAGACCCATTGGGCACAATGGGAGCCCCTTTTTAATGCCTGCACTAAGCAGGCGTTACAAAATATCGATAAAAATTGCACAAAGGAATCTCATAGATTCTTTTGCACCATTTGTACAGCCACCCATAGTGCAGGAACACCCCCATTGCCTACATTATGCCTGGCACAGGCATAATATGGCGCAAGTGGTTACAAAGTGGCACAATACTGTGAAGGGCACATTTGGTACCCTCTTTGTATATACAGGTTTGCACCAGCCCTTCTCTGGTGTGAAACTGGACAAAGGAAAGGGGAGGACCACTCCCCTGTCCTTCACAGGAGTGGTGCCCAGAGCTCCTCCAAGTGGCCATGTGATTCTGCCATCTTGAAACCAATGTGGGCAGGGAGCATCTGAGTGGCCACGTCAGGTACATGACATCACAGTCCCCTACTGATAGGGGGTCATCCTGCAAGTGACCAATCTCCCTTTCTGGGCTATTTAGGGTCTTCCTCTTGGGTGGGCCCTCAGATTCGATGTGCAAAATTCCAGCAGGACTCCTCTGCATCATTTATTTCATCTTCTGGGCACTGGGACTGCAAGTGGACCCTCCAGGAACCGACAATCTGAAACTTAAGCTATGACTCCGCTCTGCAACATTATTTCTCCAGCACTCTTCCAGCAACTGCAACATTTCCATGGTTGTACATCCTCGGAGTGAAACGAGTCTTCAGCCTGCACAAGAAGTAAGAAGTAATCCCCCTTGGAGTGAAGGAGTCACTCCCTTGCATCTGCAGGTACCAACTGCAATGATGGCCTGCTGCATGGATCTGCTCTCCTATGGAACTGCGTGGATCCTGCATCACAGTTGGTAATCTGGAGTGGTCCCCTCAGTCCTCGCTACCAGTTATCCAACTTGGGAGACAGTAAGCCCTTGCCTCTCCTTGCAGGACAGTACCCGTGTGCACTGTGACTCTTGCAGCCTCCAAGGAATCTTCAGGCTCCTTGTAGCCCCATCCTCCTGCACTCCTTCCTGTAAAGCACAGTCTCCTGCCTGCTGCTCCAGCAACGTGGAACTCCTCTTCGGGTGTGCTGGGTGGGCCTCACTGCGACTCCTGTGCCTGCTGCCAGTGGGTTGCCTGTGGGGGCTGCCTCCACTTCATGTGACTCTTCCAGCTGTTGATGGTCACCCAGACTCCCCTCCTTGGGTCGAGTCCCCTGGACTTTGCTGGTCATCTTCAGCCTTGCAAACCCTCTTCTCAATCTCTTGCATCTTCCAAGGCTTGTTGGTGGTTTTCTAGCACCATTGACCAACTGCATCTCGACTGCTAATCACTTGCTCACTTCTGGGACTTCTGTTCATCTTCTGAGCTGCACTTATGACCTTCTTCGTCCACCGTCAACCTGGTCCTGCATCCACAGAAGGGATGGTAGTGGCTCCTGCCACAATTGGACACCCCATCATGAACTGGACTTGGTCCCCTTCCTTTACAGGCCCTCTTCTGTCAGGATCCACTGCTGTGTTCTTCCAATCTTGGTTGGGTCTTAAATAATCCTTTTTCAAATTCCTCCTGTTGATTTTGGGTAAAACCATGTACTGACCCCTGCTCTTCTGGTCCCTGAGGATCATTCTGGTACTCACCTCTTGGGGTTCCTAGTTCCTCCAGCTCCCTTGTACCGACTGCACTTCTTTGGGTGGGGAACCTCCCTTCAAATTCTACTTTTTTAGTATATGGTTTGGCTCTCTCCTAGGGCGCTCACTGTTTACCTATTATTTTACCAATGTTTATTGCTTTCTATTCTCTTCTGATTGCTAATGTGTATATAATGGTGTATTTGCTTACCTCCAGTTGGGGATTGCCTATTCAGTATTCTAGTATTTGTGTTACTATAATAAATTACCTTTGTTTTTGTAACACTGTGTGGTTCCTTCATGTGTGATGGTGCTGTGTGACTATACTGGTGTTGCATAAGCTTTGCATGTCTCCAAGATAAGTCTTGGCTGCTCATCCACAGCTACATCTAAAGACCCCTGACTTCCTATATACTGCCTACACTTCACTAATAGGGGATACCTGGAACTAGTGTAGGGTGATAACACCATAGGTGTCCACCACACACCAGGCCAGCTTCCTACATAGAGGTGATTTGCAGCAGCCATGTGCATGACATTCTGATTTCTCAGGGAAATCGTGGTGGAACATATCTTACTCTTTTCTCCCAGTTACCTTTGTCACACACACGCAAAGACAAACAGATGCAGAATTGGTTCAATTAATTTGTATTGAATCAACTGCATCCTAGATTAAAAGGCATGCACCACAATAATAGGGATAATGAAACAAAATAATAGCAGAGCAGTGACAAAGAAAGTGAAACACAGAAAAGGCCCCACCATAGTGACACAGTGCTAAGTTTCAAATTCCTACCTATTCCACTAGGATTCTATACCAGAGCACAGTAGAGTTAGCGCTAATATGTCCATCAGGACCCCTTGGAAGACACCATTCCCCATACCTGAAGATGGTAGTAGCGAAGAGGGTTGTTGGACTACCGAGAGTCTTCTCCCAGGTGGGGGGAAAAGATGTTCAGTCTCAGCCGACAGCTGCAATGAAGCGAATAGCATGCAATGGCAATTTCTGGATGGAATTTCCCTCTAACGTATGGGGCAGAAGGGTGAAGATGTGCTAAGAAATGAAAACAACTTCTAAGCAGAGCGGGCAACAGATAAAAGAATAAAAACATCACCACAAAATGAAGCTTCTGCTTAAATAATAAAATGAATTGTTCTCTAGGCTAAAGGGCACACGTTGCAAGACTATAGCTAAAATAACATGCCCATAAAATGAGGCCAAAATAGCCTCATAACACCTCAAGGTTTCCAAAAAATTCTCACTAAAGAAATATTGAAAACGAGATGGAAAAAACAGCCATTTGTGACCATGTTTCCATCTGTAACATTTTATCACAATGGCCAATTTTCAAAAGCAATGTAGCATTACATTCACAAGGCCCATTTGGTTGTGGGGATGTATAGGGTTTGTAGTTTCCTCAAGAACCTGATGTACCCATAACCAACAACTGAGCTTCACAGAAGAATGATTTTTCATTGTGCACTGTGTATAGACCAGTTCATATGGTATTACAGTGAAAAATAGGTATCAATGTGAGCTATGTACTTCTAAAACGGGCACAAGATATGGAGTTTAGGACCAGTGGTTATTTGTATGTCTTTGAATTTGTGGGTATCCCTATGAGCATATGACTGAGCGGATATTTTCAAAATGTCTTCTTTCGTACACATTGGCTTAGTTTCGAAAGGCAAAAATGAGCGAAATCTAATTGGTCATAATAAATAACCTACTAGTGTATGCTTCCACATGTCTTCTGATGAAATGATACCCCACTTTTGTGAGTAAGCCTAGTCCCCGCAACAGAAAACGGCCCAAAACACAACTCAGATACATCTCATTTTTCCACTCAAAGCTGACCCGTTTTTTGCTAAGTAGGTAGCTGTGGATTTTGGGCCCTAGCTCAACCGGCATTTAGGAAAACATAGCAAACCTGTACATTTTTTTAAACTAGCCACCTAAGGGGATCCAGGATGGGGTGACTTCATGTCTTTAATCATGTTGTTTTACCCAGAATCCCATGCAAACCTCAAACTTACAAAAAAACACATTTTCCTAACATTTCTGTGATGGAAAGTTCTGGAATCTGTGGGGATCCACAAACTTTCCTCCACCCAGCATTCCCCCAAGTTTTCTGATAAAAATGGAACCTCACTTGTGTAGGTAGGCTGAGTGTCTGCAATAAAAAAGGCCCCAAAATAAATTGTGGAGACATCAACATTTACTTTCACAAAAATCATCTGATTTGGCAATAGGAGTAGTGGCATTTTTTTGGCCGGGGTTCAATGGACACCTAGGGAAACCTACCAAACTCAGACATCTTGAATAATAGACATCCAGGGGAGCCTGGGTGGTAAGTCTTGCATGGATCCCTCAATATCTTCTTGCCCATAATGACCTGCAAACCTCCTAATTAGCCTAAAATTGCAAATTTTCCTTGCATTTCTCTGACGTAAGCTTCTGCAATCAGGAGGAATTGACAACATTTCTCCTATCCAGCGTTCTCCAACTTCTCTCAAATAAAATGCTACCTCACTTGTGTGGCTGAGCCTAGTGCATGTGACAGGCAATCATTAAACCAAGGTTAATGGGAGTCTCATAGAGCGACTCTTATTGACTTTGGTTTGATTGTCTTTGGTTTTGCCTGTCAGGGACCCTAGACCAAGTATCACAAGTGGGGCATCATTTGTATTGGGTCAAGTGGGGGAACACTGGGTGGTAGGAATTTTGAGGAGTCCTGCTGATTCTGAAAGTTTACTTCTCAGAAATGCAAGAAAAATTTACCCTGTTTTAGTCTGTCGACACGGGCCACTCACCTGAAAAGCAGGATGTCTGCAGGGGCGATGGTATGCCCCCGACCTCCTGGAACACCTCTTGGTACTTCCTGGTGGACACAGAAACCCCGGCAGGTGTCCCAAAACGAAAGGGGGAGTGGAAGAGAAAGAGACAAAACAGTGCCACGTCTTGCCGGTCCAGCCAGGCACCCTGTATCTTCAGGGGGGCAGGTCGTTGTTGACAGAGTGATAATAGGAAGTGGACTGCTGGAGGAATGCCTGGTGTCAGCTGGTACAGGAACGAAGAAAAGAATTGCCTCAAAAGTCCCGAATACGAGGATGACAGCATGGGCTGGACTGCCAAATCAGATGCTGAGATCAGGAAGCAAAACAAAGCCAAGGAGGGAGGCATGCTTCACTCTGCTATTTATAGCCAATCAGGAAACCAGTTGAGTTTCCACATGTGGATGAGTCACCACAACCAATTAGAAGCACATGTATACACCACGTCCAATTAGAAGCACATGTCTACACCTGCTCACATTAGCAAACAAGCATTGGTAATACAAGCACTGGTAAAACCAATTGTGTAACACAGCCCATTATGTTTACTTAGAAATATGAAGGTTTAACCAAGAACAGAGATATGATGTGACCCTAATCCCTAGGGGAGGTTGACAGATAACACAGGAGGCACCTTGTGGATTCTTGACAGTCCTCCCCACCAAGGACCCTCTCAAAGGGCGGGGCTTGGAAGGGTGCAGGAGATAGAATTGTTTAGTAAGATGTGGAGCATGAACTGTGGACCCGGGTTCCCAGGAATTGTCCTCAGGCCCATAGCCTTTCCAAGCCAATAATTAGTGTAGAACACCATGGACGCGCCTAGAGTCAATAAGTTTGGCCACTTCAAATTCCCATTGCCCCTGTACTTTTACCGGAGGAGGTGGTGGGGCATCTTGGGTATCAGGGGAATAGGGGCGGAGTAACGATAGATGAAACACGGGGTGTACCTTGAAATCATCTGGCAATGTCAGTTCTACTACCACAGGATTGATGATTTTGGCAATAGGAAAGGGGCCTAGAAATCGGGGGTTTAATTTTCTGGATCCTGCAAGATGGAGATTTTTTGATGAGAGCCACACCTGATCTCTTATCTGATAAGACGGAGCAGGTCTCCTTCTTTTGTCTGCTTGTTTTTTTTTACTTGAGCTTGGTAGAGTTTTAAATGGTGTTGTACTTGTTTTTGAATCTCCTGTAACTCTTTATAGTGTTTCTGTACTGAGAGGACTCTAGTGGATATTTGGGACCCAGTTATAGGTAGCATTCTTGTAGACCAAACAAACAGTAAAATGGGGATACTTTCGTAACCATGTGGACACTGTTGTTATCTACAACTTCAACAAGAGGTAAAGCCTTACCCACTCAGTAGACCATGTGTCAATGTAACATCTCAGGATTTGCTCCAATGATTGGTTGGCACAATCCGTGTGCTCATCCGTTTGTGGATGATATGCAGAGGACAAGCGGACGTCCATACCCACAGAGGAACAGAAGCTACGCCAAAACCGTGATATAAATTGGGGGCCACGATCGAAAACAATTGTGGTGGGCAACCCATGAAGCCGTACAATGTGATGGACAAACAAATCAGAGAGCTTGGAAGCCATAGGGAGGCATTTTTTAATGGACCAAAATGATCCATTTTAGTTAGGTAATCTACAACCACCCATATGACAATGTGACCATTGGAAGCTGGGAGATCAGAAATAAAATCCATACTTATGGTATCCCATGGGGCCACCGGAATTGGCATGGGAAGTAACAATCCTGTGGCTGGAGTATGTGGGGTTTTAGCCCGAACACAGGTGGAACAAGTCTGAATGTAGCTTCTGACATCCTGCACAAGTGTGGGCCACCAAAACCATCTTTGACAGAGATATAACATCTTTTTCTCACCCGGGTGACCTGCGAGGACAGAATCATGTCCCCAATGTAACACTGCATTCCGTAATTCTTTGGTAGGGACGTACAACTGATCAGCATGGTATAGTAAACCCTCTTTTACACACACATCAGTTGAACAGGGAACCTTGTGTTGGGCTACCCGTATTTTCTCAAGGAACTCTTGGGAAGTGCACACAGCCACAATTTTTTCTGGGGGTATAATGCTTCTGACCAACATCAGAGGAGAAACCCATCCCAGACAACGTGTCTGCCTTTTGTTGTGTAGTAACAGGCTTATGGGTGAACTCGTTAAATAATAGAAGCCGGCGTAATTGATGAGGCGTCAGGGTTTTGGTCACTTGAAAAAACTGTAAATTACGGTGATCTGTGTAAATAGTTACGGTGTGTCTAGCTCCTAGTAGGTGGTGATGCCATTTATGGAAGGCAAGAATGATGGCCAGAAGTTCCCTATGGACTGGTGGTAGTAGAGTTAGTGCACTCAACTCCCTTGAAACTTAATTTCTCTTTCTGATATGGGCACGGGAGTGGTAGAAGAACACCAGGATTTATTGGCACAATTACTAACACTGCATTACCAAAAGCCCAACCTGAGTACCATAACAATAAGTACTGCAACACTAGGGCTGGCTTTACAGAGAATCACTGTTGCACACTACAATTAGAACTGTGGTTGCACTTATCATGCACAAGAAAGACAAACAAGGGCATTCATTATATCACATATATCTTTCCTTGCACTGTCACTTTTTGTAGTACTTGAGCTCAAGCAGATTTCCTGAAGCACATTTAGGCAAGTAACTACAATAATAATGTAGAATGTTCAGAAATGCATTTGTCTCTTCAAGATAAGCACTCTGCCAAAATACGAGGTCTGAAATACACCAGCTGTTCTAGGAAAGCGTGGCGCTCAAAGAACAAACTCCATGGAGAATACTAGTCACTTATCGGCAGTCTTTTCCGGAGTGCTGGAGGAATGCCTGGTGTCAGCTGGTACATGAAAGAAGAAAAGAATTGCCTCAAAAGTCCTGAATACGAGGATGACAGCAGGGGCTGGACTGCCAAATCAGATGCTGAGATCAGGAAGCAAAACAAAGCCAAGCAGGGAGGCATGCTTCACCCTGCTATTTATAGCCAATCAGCAAAGCAGTTGAGTTTCCACATGTGGATGAGTCACCACACCCAATTCAGAAGCACATGTATACACCACGCCCAATTAGAAGCACATGTCTACACCTGCTCACATTAGCAAACAAGCATTGGTAAAACAAGCATTGATAAAACCAATTGTGTAATACAGCACATTATGTTTACTTAGAAACATGAAGGTTTAACCAAGTACAGAGATGTGATTTAACCCTAATCCCTGGGGATGCTGACAGATAACGCAGGAGGCACCTTGGGGATTCCTGACAAGTCTGAGTAAAGATATATTTTGTGATTGTTTTTACTGCGCACCGTGGCTACCCTTCAACGTACTATACAGCTTGAATGCTTGATTCGATGTGTACATGTGGTGCACATATGACACGTGAGATGGCAAGTTTTTATGTGGTGCATTCTGTTAAATGAACTACCACTTTCTGTGATGTTCTATATACATGCACGCTCTGCACCATAGGCTCATAAGTTAATCTTGCAAGGTTGGCATGAACTTAACACTTCCGATTGTGATATCCTCAGCTACTTGTACTACTTTGATAGCATGACCAGATTTTGCTGAATACTATTCAATGCATGAGGAAGATTGGTGTTTTCTATCTTCTTCCCCATACAACCTTGTCATCTATGGTTGGGATCTCTATTGAGGAATCCCACTTGAGGTACTCCTTACTGTTTCTTCTCAGTGTTTCTCTTTCCTTTTGAGGGAGTTATCCCTATGTTGATTGATATTATGGGCTTCTATGTATTCAGTTTTTTATAGCCACAACATGCATGTATCAAGACTTTAGAGGACCTGTAGTATAGTGACCAAAATTGGTTCTGGGCCAGTAAGACATCAATAGTATTTCTTGTAGTTAAGTCAGTCCTAGATACACTTTTGAGATTGATTCTTGCTCACAATTTTGCTTCTAGGTGACTTCTTGTAATTTCTTTGTCCTGATGAAGACTGTCGGCAAGTCATTCTATTAAGGGTCCAAATATCAGCTAATGTATGGTCACTCTGTGTTCATTCAGAACTAGACATTAACATGATTTATACATTTCTTTGATGATTTTCATAAAGTGCCATTTATGGGCTCAACCGTTCCTTTGTACATATTGTATATCTTCTCATTTTCCCATTTCTGCTTCATTTAATTTGTTTTGGCACATTGTTTTTCACTATTTATGGCACCGTACCTTGGAGCACCATTGTTTTTGACTTATCAGACTCTGTATAGAAATATGTCCACACATAATCTACTACTCATATATGTTTTGTGTAAAATATATATTATGTTGAAGCATAGAAAGTTGTGATGTCTGACAATATTGCAATGTTTATTACCAAAAAAATATTTTTCTTTTTTGAAAACAGTAACAATATAAATAGTATTCATCTAATGTTTTTCCTGGCAGAGCACTTGCTTATTTCTTGATTGCCAGGAGGGGCTGCACCCACCCTTAAAAATCCTTCCTGGGTGTCTAGTGAGTTGATCCCTACTTGTATATCACCCTCCTGTGGTGATTCCCAAGCAGGGATCCGCTGGGATATGTTACCAATCGAAAGGGGACACACTCCCCTTTCCAATGACACTCCCCTGTCTGAATTGGTGCTTGGGGGGCTCAGATATGCCCACAAGCACCTATGCAGTGAAAATGAAATGATCCGACTAGCCATTTCACTTTCACTTTCAATTTTAATGACATCAGTGTGCCATGTGAGCCGATCGCCATTATATTGCAAAAAATGCCTTGGGCTGTGGAGAAGCTCTTCCCCAGCTCCTGAGGCTAAAATAAATAAAAGGAATTCCTGCCTTGGATGCAAGAACGGCAAGGAACTATCCTCAGCACATGATGACTTGTGCCGATGACAGCATGAAGTCATCCTTCGCAAACAAGGGGTTAAAGACTGATACGCATTACAGTTGCTTTTAGTGTTTGGCTGTTCAGCATGAACTTGGGAATCACATTTTTGCCTTGGTATGACCTCGAAGGCTTGCAGGTTAAGAAAAGTGAAATGAATGGAATGCGGCGAGCTAGACCTCTCTTTGGGATTCTTTGATGCATATGGGACTGATAAATAAAAGGCAGGTTTGTGATTTCAGAACTAATCAGAGTTGAATAAAACAGGTGTTTGTTTCAAGAAATGGAAAAAAGAACACCTGACTCCCAAAAAAATGAGAATGGTCTAGAACTAGATCTAAAGCATAGAGGCTCTGAATGTAGCCTGAATGACAATTCCAGTGCCAACCAGACCACTGAGGTTCTTTCTATTGTGGTGCAAATAAGAGAATAATTTTGTTTCTGACTGTCTTATTGCTAGACAGGTGTCTGCTAACACCAGAACATGAAATACCTGCATTTTCTGTACATGAAAGATTTGAGGATGTTGTTTTGTCATGAAGCACACAAAGGACCTATTGATTTCAAATTATCAGTGGCTAAGTGTTTGACCTTAATATCTATCAACAGATCCATCTGAAACACACATTTGTTGTTGATTTATCTATGACAACAAACATAACACTAATAGTTTAGGTCAATAATTAAAGCAATAATTTGATAATTGAGATGCCATATTCATAACATTTATTTTGTATATTGTTTCCATAATATTCCTCACAACGAGTTCGTATTTCAGCAAATAGTGGCTTTTTCAAGCCTGTGTTTTGTAACGTTGTAAATTATTCATATAATCAGCAGTTCAGTACGAGGAATTTTACTTTAACACAGTATATGTACCAAATAAGGGCCTGATTTAGAATTTGCGGACTGGTTTCTCCATCAAAAACATTTTGGGTGACCTGTCTGACCTATTACAAGTTCATTTCATATTATAGCTCCTGTGCACCAAACTATAAATTAGGCCCTAAATCTCTAGTGTTTGTGTTGTGGTGCTTTCTGCCCCCTCTACATGAGAGCACAGGTTGGACATAATAAAATTGCAATGCCTGTTGTCTAGACATATCTTCTGCCCCCCGAGTAGGTAGAGGGGGCATGCTATAAAAAAACTTCATGTGGTTGCCTCAGAACACCAGACGGAATGTCACACAAGCACTCATCAACATATAGCAACACTCACAATGCTGGAATCTCCAAACAACTTCTACACAGATTCCAGACTATCCAAAACACTGCTGCAATTATCATACTTGACCTCTAATGCCACAATTACATCACACTGCACCTCAGGAAGTTTCACTGGCACCCCATTCACAAGCACAGGCACAGCCAATTCAAATTTCCCTTGCATACATACAGAGCCATGCACAACACAAAACCAGAATGCCTGAACAGCTGCATACACTTTCACCAATCCACCTGACACCTACCCTCTGCCTCAGTCTCACTCTCACACATTCCCTGCATCCACAAAATCAAAACTCCTACATCACAGCCACGGCATTGAATAACCTCCCTCCACAGATCAGAGACGCCTCCTTACTTCTTTGTCTTCTGCAAGAAGCTGAAGACTTAGCTCTCCGTATAAATAAGTTGGGGACCAGAAAAATGCACACCAGCCCAAGTGCCTAGATAACCTTTCAGGTGATTAGTGCACTATACAAATCAGTATAGCATAGCATAACATAACATAACATATATAACATAACATGGGGTAACTTTCAGGGGGGCTGAACCACTGGGGTGTAAGCATATGGCTCAATACCAATAGTACCTGGCTACTACCTCATATATAATACAATAAAGTCATCCCTTGCGTCTTGTGGTGGCAGCTGTCCAACCAGGTGGTCAGACTGAAGTTAAAAACTCCAGTCTGCCTCTGAAGGGAGCACAGACTCTGTGTGGACTCTTGGACTGGAGGGATGCAGCCCAATATCATAAAAGCCAGTCCCCACAACATACATAATAAATCCAGCAATCATCAGTGTCCAGTCAACCTAGCTACTCCTTTTGCACAGCAAATTGGGGTTAATTCCTCACTCTACCTCTTAGAGAGCAGAAAGACTGTGTGGTTCCATGAGGTGAAGCAATGCACCCCCAATACAAATACCTACCCCACCCATATGTAATTACAGAAAACATACATTAGTGTCTGACAAGTGGGTCTTCCTGTCCTGCTGGGTGGGCAGATTAGGGAAAATTCCCAAATCTGCCTCCTACTGAGTGAAGCAAAAGAATGTTGGGCTACCTAAAGTGTAGGGGTGTGGCCCAATATGTATATTATCCTCCCTTCTTCTCAATTATAAATAAAAAAATGTAGTCCCTTGTGCTGTGCCTAGTCAAACTTTATGTCCCCCTGGTTAGGCAGAATGAGGGTAAACTAACCAATCTGCCTACCAGGATGGGTAGAAAGTCTGTGTGAGCCACTTTGAACAGAATGTGGGTAAATACTAATTTGAGCTGACCCCCCCCATCTCAATAGATAAAAATAATAATCCTTGGTGTCTCATGATGATTTTTTTCCCCAGGGTGGAGTGGAAATGCCAATTATATCTAACTGAAACAATTGATTCCCAGAACCACTCTATCTAGACTTTCTGTTTGTATTCCCGACAGAAGGCATAAACAGGTCTAGCACTGAGTATCCAAATGGAAGTAGATAGAGGTAGAGTCGAGGCTCAAGTGGCTGAAGGAACTTTAGAGCAATTAAGACTGAAGGATTATGAGAAAGTGTACAGTAATTCAGTAAATTAAGTGCTAAAAGAAGTGGGAATTCTGCAAGAACGTAGACAGACTTGGGCTGTGCTTGACTGCTAGAAGAACGGGTCTCAAGGATTTCTAGAATCCTTCTGGTACCAGGGTTTAGAACTGCTCTCCCAGGATCAAATAGGGGGCTACTATTACATTCTACACGGGATCCACAAGAAGAATTCCTCCTGACTCCCAGAAGTCTGAACTGACCACTGAGGAATGGCCAGTATCTGGTGCTTGGAAGTCAGACCTCAGGACCAAAATTTGCAGGAGTCACCAGGAGGAACATTCATAGCAGATGGAGGAAAGTGGAACTAATTATGTTGTCTGCCTCTGTAGACTTCCACAGGTAGGACACACCTTCAATGGACAAGAAAATCAAGTTCTTCCCGCTCCGAGCCTGTAGAGCCCTACCTGACAAGATATTTTAGCCTTGTCTCTATGTTGGATTTTGAGAACTAAAAAAGTGACCAAGGTAATCTCTTTGTCTCTGTTGCATCTCAAACTTATTGCACCAGTACTATGGGTGTAAGTATGTGTTCAACTATTGCGTATCTTATTTAGATGAAGCCATGTTGGTTTTTGCTTCCTGGCTCCTGCCTTGCCTCTCTGGGGATCATTGAGTTCAAAAAGTAGTTAAAGTCCAAAGGTAAAACATTGAGTCATGTAAGTCACCTGGCAAACCTCACTCTAGGCTTTTTGCCTTAAAACGTATTCAAACCTCTGGTTCAGATTTTGATCATTTTGGTTATCTTTTTGTTTACTATTTTTTTCTCTATTTTTCTATATTAGTTTCAGCTTGTTGTCTTGCATTCTGGCTTTTAAATCATTGTCATTGCTTGAAATCAACACACAATTATCAGTAGGATCATCTGCAGATGATTTATTTGCGATCGCTAATTCTAGGGTCTGAAACTCAACATGAAAACATAATTGGGCAGCCACTAGTTACCACTTCTGTTGGAATCAGAAAAAGCAGGAAAGAAAATACCACACTAGATTTGTTTCACATGATTATGAAAAGAGAAAGAGGGATGCATTATCAATTTACTGTTATGCCTTCTCAAAATAATATTGCTGATCTACACTTCTTGCCTCCTTTTTTCATCATGTAACCCCACAAAACAATGCCTTAAATTAAGAGATACGTCATTGAGTGAAATTAGATATAACACCCTGTAAAATTCTAGTTGTATGTCTCATTACACCTACAATCTACTCTTAAACACTCATATCTGCTGTAGGATAACAAACTGGAAGGGGAAAATGATTACAAGAAAATTTCACTTTTCTTCAAAAACACCTGAGACCATTCTGGAGATGGATCCAGCCTTCTGAGAAAAATTCTCATCTATTGACACCTAATTGCTGTGGTTTTGAAATGTTGCTGGTTAAGGATAGTTATTCCTTCTAGATCTATAGGTTTAAATCTTTATTCTCACTCGTAAATATTACAATAAAGTTACATCATCTGCACCATGATGTTGCTTTGATCATTGGCCTAGTAGTTTAAAACAGCAATCCTGATACCAAAATTTACAGAGAAGGTAGTTGTCAGTTGTTTTGAACGACTTTGTGCAATGCCATAAATCTTTTCATATAACACACTTATGAATATCCAAGTGGGCACATTAAGGTTATATTTCTCATTTCTATAAGATGATGGGACGTAGGATGCTACCTGTCAAATACTTTTTTTTCTTAGAACCAAATGGCCAGCGAAGTATGGCCCTCATTCTTGTCATTCTTCATAGTGCATAGTAATTAAATGGAAAGCACACTTGTGATCTTAACAACTGTCCCATCCTTCATATCTTAGGCAATTTAAAATCATCCCAAGCATTTGAGCTCAGTGGCATAGTGCGAGAAATTGGATTATTAGCTGGGAGGATAAAAATCCACCACATGTAATAATGTAACTATTCTTCTTAAGTCTAGTACAGGTTTCAGTGATTTAAACCTGAGTTCAACCCCTGGAAGCTATGGCACACAGCGGATAGGCAGCACTTGAGAAAATGTATAAAGCATTAGAAGTACCAACACAGTACAATAAGAGTTCCAATCCAATTTATAAAAACATTGAAATGAACAAAATGACACCAAAACAACAAAAATCCAAAAAGAGGAACCGGAGGTATGAAATTTTAGTTGTGAATGTAAATAGCATCAAATAGTGCAAAGGGTGATCCATATCTGGTCATGCTAGAATGGGTCAAAGTCAAAAGATAGGGTTGACCGTGATGGATTACCCATCGGATACAGGGAACTATAGAAAGGCTACCTTCTGACTTACAAACACATATGGAGAAAAGTTATTGTTGACGAGCCATCAGTGGGGCAGACTGCAAGCTGGATCCAAAGTGTGTCTCTACAATGGTAGGTTGCTGAAGTGTGGGTTTGGGTGCAGTCATGAATGAAGGATGGAAAATCTGTGAGCAGAAGATTTCCAAAGCCCTTGCCCGCGAAGACCTTGACGTCAATCGGATGGTGCACTGCGTTGGTCCTGATGAAGCCTTCTATGTTTAGAGGGACAATTTGCAAGTTGAGGCCAACTAGCGGTCAGTTGCAACTTTGACTGTGACTCTTGGTTCTCCCGTCAGAAAGTTGGGTAAATATTTCTAAGTCCCATGTCTTGCAGTTTGGGTATAGAGGAAGTAGACTTTAACACCAACCAAGGGTCCAGGACCTGGTGGGTACCACTGAGGGGGTCAGCAGTGACTCTAACAGAAGCCACCTGCAGGGTCAGGGGTGGTCTAGTTGAAACTGGTCAGTTGGGCTCTTTCAGGAAAGTAGGCTTCTTGCAACTTTCATATACCTGTAGCTTAGACAGAGGTCAATTAACTGAGCTTATTTCTTTGTCCTGGGTACAAGCTGGAGTAGGTACAGCACTTAGGATTATCTTTATAGGTCTCAACAGCAGGTGCAGTCCTTCTGTGTTCCACAGTTCCTATAGAGTTCTGAAGAAGGTATCCAGTGGTTCCACATGTATACATGTTACTAGCCTGTGGGTGGGGTTGACTCCTGGCTCCTCCTTAACCAGTGAGGAAAACATTACCTGGGAGAACCATACACACTTTTGCGGCAGTTCCAGTGTACCTTATTTCAAACAATCCAGTAGTACCCCTCTCTCCCTAAATCCAACATGTTACTAAATTTCTTCAACAATCAGAGCCCCTGTGTCCACCCTAAAGGTGGGGTTAGGGAAATAAACAAGCCCTCCTTTATGGTTATCCAAAACTGTTTCTGGGAAAAGCTCCTCTTCCACTGGGATTTGGGTTTGGCTGGCTAGGAAGACAAAAGGGAGACATGCCCATATATGAGCCAATGACAGAGTAGGCATCTTTTGAAGATATCCAAGGGACTGCACCCAGCACATGTTAAGGGAAGGTCAACCTCTCCCTGCATCTGGAGTGCATGGATAAGATATGGCTGTTACTTGAAATGCAACCTATTAATGTTGTGGTTTGGTGTGTAAGGTATGACGAGTATACTCCAGACTTCATGAGGTGGGATTTGGCAACAACCTAATCATGCAGTAGAAACCTAAGAAACGTTAGAGACTGTTTTGCTTGATGCTCATACATACCTGTCATGGCAGTAGTTTACAGCTGATTTGGGTCCTGAGTTTGGGAAAAGGCATGTCTGTGTTGCTTTTCTAATTTCTAGATGGCTGCTTATGGGCGTTATTTTCTCTGGAAGAATATTCCACATACAGCATGTCTGAACTGAGAAGTGTTTTTTTGGAAAATAGAATTAACATGTGTGAGAGAACAGGGCTGATTGCAGAGGCCCCCTAACTTTTGCCCACATTTTCCACTTTTTGCTGGTGTTTTCCTGACTCTGATGGTGCCCTGGGTACTGCCAACCAGTCCCAGGGCCTGTGCTCTATGTAAAATCAGTATGCAAATTAGGCTAATTATAATTGGCTAAGTCAACCTACCTATAGGTCCCTAGTATATGGTAGGGCAGGTAGGTGTAGGGACCCCAGCATAGGTGGTGCATCCATAGGTGCACTGCTGAGGTGCCCAGTGTCATTTTAAAGGCAGGCCTGCCTTTCTGGCTGCTTTTAAATTAAAGTTATATGCAAATTCGACTTTGGAATTAAAAGTAGTTCCAAAGTCTTAAACTACCTTATTTTTACATATAAGTCACCCCGAAAGTGTGCCCGATGTGCCCCTAGGGCTGGGTGCCATGTAACTATAAGCAGGGACTTTACAAAAATAGTTTTATAAGCCCTGTTGTGGTAAAACAGGCACATTTGTTTTTCCCTCATTGTAGTGAATGGCCTCCATGGGCTAGAATGGGGAGACTTTATTTTAATTTTAAAAGTCCCCTTAAGTAACAGATACAAGAGGTTTGGTATCAAATTAATTGTTATAATAAATCCCACAATTCCCAGTTGTGGGATTTAATATAACTTGTTCAGGTAAAGAGTTTTAAACTTTACCTGAAAAGTTGCCAATGTCAGCCCTGCAGTGTTTTTGCTGCTGTGCTCTGATTGGCCAGCTTCTGGCAGCCTGGCCAGGCTGCCTTGATGAGGTGTGAAGTGGCCTGGCTTCACACAGAGAGATGTGTCTGTGGGAGGAGATCTCCCATCAGCAGATGGTGAGGCAGGAAGGGGGAGGGCTGCCAAACTGGTCTTCAAAGGCAGAGAAGGAAATTTGGAGCAACCCAGCAACACCCTCACATCCTGCAAACCCAGACAATTAGGTGCCCCCTTGATTAGATTAGGAGAGGGCAGGAGAGGGGTGTGTTTAGGATTTTTAGCCACACCAGTGGGTGGGCTCAGACAGATGTAACCTCCAAAAATCACTTTCAGCCATGATGGATTTTGGATGAATATTGCTCCCTGGGATTGATTTTTGCCACACTTCCCAGGAAGTGGTCATCTCAGGGGGAAGGACCCTGCACCTGATTGGAGAACCAGGACCCCCCTGTTTTTCACCCAGGAACAGGGATAAAACTGGCAGACCTGCACCCACACCTCACATCCCTATCAGATTCCAACAGGGAAGAACTACAGGAGAAGAAGGACTGCCCTGCTGGACCCCTGACCTGCACCTGGACACTGCACTCTGGAGAACTGCACCAGCTGCACACTTGGGCTTCACCACTAAAAGGACTGTACCTGTCTTCTACTGCTTCAAGAAGGGACTCCCTATTTGCTACAGGCACAAAAGAGCTGCCCAGAGTCCACTGCATCAAGTCCTGCAAGAAAAGCCCATCTGACCTTCGTCCAGTGGCCGTTTGAGGATTCTGACCGGGTGCATTCTGGGAATTGTAGTCCCAACTCCCAAGGAGCAACTCAGAGCTTCTGGAACCTTGGATCAAGTTGTGGACACTTCAAGAACACAAAAAAGGACCTCTGGAAGAAAATCCAGAAGTTTGGAGCAACTCCATAAGTTGGAGAGGTGCATTGTGGGAGTTGTAGTCCCAGACCCCAAGAGGCACACCAGAGCCTCTGAACCCTTGGTTGGTGCTGTGGACCACTTTCCTGAATCAAACACTTCTGAAAGAAAATGTGAGAGTGTTTCCTCGTGGGTGGCCTGAACTCTGGACTTTGTTCCTTACTAGTGTGACCTTTTTTAACCCTTTGAGGGCTAGTTGCTTCTATGTGCTAGAAAGCATTAATTCTTTAAAAATTCATATCTCCGGTTCCCCTTATCCGATTTTATTTGTTTTGGTGTCAATTTAAAGATAAAAATATAATCTATTTTTATAAATTGATTTTGGATTTTTAAACTGTTTCCTGTGTTTTAATTGCTGTTGTGTGATATTTTCATGTTTTACGCTTTGTGTCCTAAGTTAAGCCTTGTCGCTCGTTGCCAATCTACCAAGGGTTGAGCTGGGTTTAATTTACTGAGACCTAACTGGACCTAAGTGTTGGTTAGTGGCCTATTGCTCAGAGTAGGCACTTACCTGCCCTTACCAATAACCCATTTTCCAACATATTTGGTGCGCAGTGGTGGGATCCTGTACTTGTGTTCAGTATCACATTACAGTTTTAAGTAAAGCAAATTAAAAATCCTTTAAATTGTCCCAGTGGAAAAAAAAATTTTAAATTTTTAATTTGGATTAATTTCAATTATTGAATTTTTGTGATTTTTCTAAATTCTTGTTTCCAATTTTTAAAAAAAGGTTTTGTTGACACAAAACTAGGGAACCGTTGAGCTTGATCTGGCTAGCCTACCCACGCTGACAGTAGTCCAGCTTAGGGGGGTGTGTACTGCAAGAGGGTTGCCTGAAACCACTGACCTCAGGAAGCATGTCCTGATTAAATCCCTGACAACATGGGCTGAGGCCCAAGAAGTAGGCCCAGAGGAAGCTCCAGAGGAGGAAGAAGTAGGGGAGGATGCTAGTTCCAACCACTCAGGGGAGGGAGGGCATCTGAGCCTAAGTGAGGATGCGGAAGACCGGTCCTCACTACACACAGTCACCAGGGTCATACCCAAAGCTAGTTTGGGGAAGTGGGTCCCTTCAGGAGGAGAGAACCTTTCCCTCAGGGAAAGAGAGCTGGAGGCCCAGCTAGCATTTATAGCTTTGGAGGCAGAGAAGCTGGCCCTAGAAAAGAAAAAGTGGGCAAGGGAAGAGAAAAGAGATGTTGGCAGTGACAGAGAAGCTGAGATGTCCAAGGGTGGGGGTTTTAGCCCCAGATTACCCAAGGGGGTGTTTCCTGCTTATGTAGAGGGGGATGGCATAGGCAAGTGGTTGGAGGCCTTTGAGAGGGCACTCCAAATGAGAAGGGTTAGGCCTCAATTCTGGGGTTCACTTTTATGGGAATTGGTCCCCAACTCAGGGAGGGATAGGCTTCTGACCTTAAGTGGGGAGAAGGCAGATTCATACCCTAGTATGAAGAGGTGCTTAACCAAGAAGTTTGATCTGACCCCAGAGGAGTATAGGATGAAGTTCAGGGACACCCAGAAGGTCAGTACCCAGTCTTGGGTTGACTTTGTAGACACCTCACTTAAGGCACTAGAGGGCTGGATTCATGGTAACAAAGTAAATACTTATGAGGGGTTATATAATCTGATCATGAGAGAGCACATCTTGACCAATTGTATCCAAGAAAGGTTACACCAGCATCTAGTGGACTCTAAGCTGACCAACCCTAGAGAGCTGGGGGAGGCAGCTGATGAGTGGTGGAGAACCAGGGTGGTTGTCAAGTCCCAGGGGGGAGACTCCAAGAAGGGGGATCAGGTCCCTAAAAACCTAAGGAGGGAGGTGGTAAGCCCACCACAGAGACTCCCTCTGTACCCCAGAACCCTAAGAAGGAGGAGAGTAAATCCCACTCCCACTCTGACAAGCAGAGACAGGGAGACCCAGGGTTAAAAATGCTCTTGGACAGTAAGGCTTGCTTTGACTGTCAGCAGACAGGTCACTTCAGAGGAGATGCAGACTGTCCAAAGAAGGTGGTTAGCACTGTGTTGTACAGTATAGCCATGGAGGAGGACTCCTCAGATGATGAAGTCCTCCTAGCATTGGGCTGGGAGACAGGACCAGATGATACGCTGGTGATCCCTGATGGTGGGAGTAGGCACTTTCACCCCATTCAGGTGAATGGGATCCCTACCACTGGCCTGAGAGACACCTGTGCCAGTCATACTATAGTGAGTGACCGGTTAGTGACCCCAGACATGTATGTCCGCGGAGAGACCGGGAAAGTCAGGATAGCCACAGGGAAGGTCACCTCCAAACCTGTAGCCATAGTGCCCCTAGAGAGGGAGGGTATCCTTGGCTGGTTTAGGGTGTTAGTCAGTGCTGACCTCCCCCAGATTGTACCCTAGGCAATAACCTCCCAGAGAAGAGTCTGGTCCCAGATGGGGCAGTCGCCCAGGGTGCCCCCCAACCCAAAGTCCTGGGGAGTCAGTCCCTACAGTTAGGAGACAGGGGTCCCCCAAAAAAGGAAAGAACAAAAAGAAGGGTGGGCCACTCTTAAAGAGAGTTCCAGGGAGCCAAAGGCCTTCTACCCCACTGGGGGGGAGCCCAGAGTTGGCATTGGTGAGGCCTCACCTGACCCCAAGGAAGTCCTGAATAGTCAGGCAGCTGTCCAGATGCAGGGTGTTGCACCTGCACTGACAGGAGGGAGAGTTGAAGGAGGGTGTCTGCCACAAGAGGTGGTAGCCCTCCACTCTAGACAGCCAGAGGGGTGCCAGGACCCCACAGTTGCCTCTGAAGCAACTCAGCAACCTGTCAGTGGAGAGCTTAGGGTGTGGTTCTGGGTACTGTCAGCTGTCAGTAGCCTCTGCTGGGTGCTAGTCTTCCTGGCAGGACTGTACTTGGCCTGGGAGACAGACCCCAGGGCCAAAAGCAAAGTAGGCCCCCTGACCCTGTTGGTCATGGTGGGGTTGCTCAAGTGTTGGGTGACCTCTTTGGGTAAGCTAGGTGTTGCCCTAGCAAAGTTAGGGGTAGGGGAGGTGGGCACCTCACTACCCAAGTTGGCGGAGAGAGAGTAGGAAGACCCCCCTAGAGGGAAGTTTCAGTTTGAGATGGGTCCTTTCACTGTTGGAATGGATTCACTACCCAGAGGGAGTGACCATGGCAGGAGGATGTAAGGCAGAGTAGGCCCTGCAAAGGGACAGCTTGTTCTCTTCACTCTCTTCCTCGCCTGACAAACCAGGAAGACTCTCCCAGGATTGGGCTGAGTCTCCTGGGTGTGTGGGCTGGGGGATGGGGCTTGTGTGAGAAAACAGGGCTGATTGCAGAGGCCCCCTAACTTTTTGCCCCCATTTTCCACTTTTTGCTGGTGTTTTCCTGACTCTGATGGTGCCCTGGGTACTGCTAACCAGTCCCAGGGCCTGTGCTCTGTGTAAAATCAGTATGCAAATTAGGCTAATTATAATTGGCTAAGTCAACCTACCTATAATTCCCAAGTATATGGTAGGGCAGGTAGGTTTAGGGACCCCAGCATAGGTAGTGCACCCATAGGTGCACTGCCGAGGTGCCCAGTGTCATTTTAAAGGCAGGCCTGCCTTGCTGGCTGCTTTTAAATTAAAGTTTTATGCAAATTCGACTTTGGAATTAAAAGTAGTTCCAAAGTCTTAAACTACCTTATTTTTACATATGTCCCTCCGAAGGTGTGCCCTATGTGCCCTTAGGGCTGGGTGCCATGTAACTAAAAGCAGGGGCCTTATAAAAATAGTTTTATAAGCTCTGGTGTGGTAAAACAGCCAAATTCATTTTTCCCTCGTTGTAGTGAATGGCCTCTATAGGCTAGAATGGGGAGACTTTATTTTAATTTTAAAAGTCACCTTAAGTAACAGATACCAGATGTTTGGTATCAAATTAATTGTTATAATAAATCCCACAACTTCCAGTTGTTGGATTTAATATAACTTGTCCAGGTAAAGAGTTTTAAACTTTACCTGAAAAGTTGCCAACTTCAACCCTGCAGTGTTTTTGCTGCTGTTCTCTGATTGGCCAGCCTCTGGCAGCTTGGCCAGGCTGCCTTGATGAGGTGTGAAGTGGCCTGGCTTCACACAAAGAGATGTGCCTGTGGGAAGATATCTCCCCTCATCAGATGGTGAGGCAGGAAGTGGGAGGGCTGCCAAACTGGTCTTCAAAGGCAGAGAAGGACATTTGGAGCAACCCATCAACACCCTCACATCCTGCAAACCCAGACAATTAGGTGCCCCCTTGATTAGATTAGGAGAGGGCAGGAGAGGGGTGTGTTTAGGATTTTTAGCCACACCATTGGGTGGGCTCAGCCAGATGTAACCTCCAAAAATCACTTTCAGCCATGATGGATTTTTGAGGAATGTTGTTCCCTGGGATTGATTTTTGCCACACTTCCCAGGAAGTGGTCATCACAGGGGGAAGGACCCTGCACCTGATTGGAGAACCAGGGCCCCTCTGTTTTTCACCCAGGAGCAGGGATAAAACTGTCAGACCTACACCCACACCTCACATCCCTATCATATTCCAACAAGTAAGAACTACAGGAGAAGAAGGACTGCCCTGCTGGACCCCTGACCTGCACATGGACACTGAACTCTGGAGGACTGCACCAGCTGCATACTTGGGCTTCACCACTAAAAGGACTTTACCTGTCTTCTACTGCTTCAAGACGGGACTCCCTGTTTGCTACAGGTACAAAGGAGCTGCCCAGATTCCCCTGCATTAAGTCCTGCAAGCAGAGCCCAGCTGACCAGCATGCAGTGGCTGTTTGAGGATTCTGACCAGGTGCATTCTGGGAATTGTAGTCCCAACTCCCAAGGAGCAACTCTGAGCTTCCGGAACCTTGGATCAAGTTGTGGACACTTCAAGGACACAAGAAGGACCTCTGGAAGAAGATCCAGAAGTTTGGAGCAACTCCACAAGTTGAAGAGGTGCATTGTGGGAGTTGTAGTCCGAGACGCCAAAAGGCACACCAGAGCCTCTGAACCCTTGGCTGGTGCTGTGAACCACTTTCCTGAATCAAACACTTCTGAAAGTAAATGTGAGAGTGTTACCTCGTGGGTGGCCTGAACTCTGGACTTTGTTCCTTTCCAGTGTGACCTTTTTTAACCCTTTGAGCGCTAGTTACTTCTATACGCTAGAAAGCATTCATTCTTTAAAAATCCATATCTCCGGTTCCCCTTATCCGATTTTATTTGTTTTGGCGTCAATTTAAAGATAAAAATATAATCTATTTTTATAAATTGATTTTGGATTTTAAAACTGTTTCCTGTGTTTTATTTCATTACTGTTTTGTGATATTTTAATGCTTCATGCTTTGTCTCCTAAGTTAAGCCTTGTCGCTCGTTGCCAAGCTACCAAGGGTTGAGCTGGGTTTAATTTACCGAGACCTTACTGACCGTAAGTGGATGTTAGCGGCCTATTGCTAAGTGTAGGTACTTACCTGCCCTTACCAATAACCCATTTTCCATCAACAAGAATGAAGCCATTCTCCATTTGACGTTTCTTTTTTGGCTGTGGAATAGAAGAGAACTTTATATTGAAGTGTGTACTGCTCCATGTATTGCCTGGTGAGCAATGCAGATGACTTTGACTGAAATTTGCCTTGCAACTGGCAACCAAGATTGAGAACCAGGGATAATGTGTTCCTGCCTGTTGAGTTCTTAGTCTTGCCTGACTGCAGGATTCTGGATTTATTGTAACTTGCTTATTTACTGTTTACAAAGTCTAATGTAGAACCCACTGTGTAATTTGACCTGTGAATCACTGGTACTAATGATACCTGTACTATGTTAGAGAGGCCTAAGTATGAGAAGACATGCTGTAGTGAAGTCATGGAGTAGAATGAGCTTCTCTACCTTTTGTTGACTTAGATTTGGAATTGAATTGATAGTTTTAAGTCCATGATCACTTGCATTGTTCTTTAGGTGTCTATATAGGCCTTAAGGGCTAAGGGGGTCATTCCGACCCTGACGGTCCATGACCGCCAGGGCCGGGGACAGCGGAAGCACCGCCAACAGGCTGGCGGTGCTTCCAGGGCCATTCTGACCGTGGCGGTAAAGCCGCGGTCAGAAAAGGGCAACCGGCGGTTTCCCGCCGCTTTACCCCTGGCCCAAGGAATCCGCCATGGCGGCGCTGCTTGCAGCACCGCCATGGGGATTCCGACCCCCTTCCCGCCATCCTGGTCCTGGCGGTAAATACCGCCAGGAACAGGATGGCGGGAACGGGTGTCGTGGGGCCCCTGGGGGCCCCTGCACTGCCCATGCCACAGGCATGGGCAGTGCAGGGGCTCCCTAACAGGGCCCCATAAAGATTTTCAGTGTCTGCTGTGCAGACACTGAAAATCGCGACGGGTGCCACTGCACCCGTCGCACCCCTTCAACTCCGCCGGCTCCATTCGGAGCCGGCTTCATTGTTGAAGGGGCTTTCCTGCTGGGCCGGCGGGCGGCCTTCTGGCGGTCGCCCGCCGGCCCAGAGGGAAAGTCAGAATGACCGCCGCGGTCATTTGACCGCGGTACGGTCTTTTGGCGGCGACCGCCGCCCGCCGCGGTCAGAATGACCGCCTAAGAGCCATGATTTTCAACACATATAAGCAAATACTTTGGTTTTAGAGGAGACAAGTTTAGGATGAATCATTAAAATCCATTGTCCCACTGCCTATATACATTACTTGAGTAATGGTCTTTCCAACTTTACTATGATTTAAGTGTGATCAATATAGTTGTAGCAGGTAAGCTCTTAAGAGTTCACAAGGTCAGGAAGAGGAGCTATATATATGTTGAATAAAAAGAGGTTTTTGTTGAGCCTTGTGGCACTCATCAGAAGTAGTGTGACAAGCTGTTTTCTATCATTAATGGAGGATTTTATCCAGTTGTGGGCTGTGCCCTGCACATTGGTGTAATTTTGCCTTTGGTCTAGTTGGCAGTTTGAAGAGTCAAATGTTACTGCCACATAAGTTAGAAGTATGTCAGTGGTTCCATTGGCATCAAGCGAGTTTTTGTGGGCATTGCAAATGGAGAGTAGTTCTGGTTCTCTGTTTCTTTCAGGTCTGAATTCTGTTTATGCAACAGAATTTTCTTTTTTCAATGAAACTTTAGGTCTGGATAATGCTGGTCTTTCGATGTGTTTACCTACTAAAAGTCAATATTTAGGGGCCTGTAGTTTGTTGGTCAATCAGTCCAAATCCCTGTTTGTTTAGAATCAATACGACATAAGATGGTTTTAGATTATTAGTGCTTCTGCATTGGAATTTTTGCAATGGTAACTGTTAGCAATGGGGGCCCTATTTGGCAGTCAGTTTGCACCGTGTCTGAGTAGGGACCCTCACTCTAGTCAGGATAAGGGAAATACCCAGCTCAGATAACCCCTGCTCACCCTCTTGGTAGCTCGGCACGAGCAGTCAGGCTTATTTCAGAAGCAATATGTGAAGCATTTGCACATAACACACAATAATACAGGGAAAACACTACAAAAGGACACCACACCAGTTTTAGAAAAATAGCCAATGTTCATCTGTGTGAAACAAGACCAATATTTAACATACAGTAATAAATATATGAATTTTGCAAGAATTAACTGAAAATTACAGTTCCTTGAAGTCGATAGCTCTGTCTGGGGCTATCACAGCATCAGGGCTCATCGGGCCTTTGGAGTCACATGCATTGCAGATTGAACTCCAGGCTGATGATGAAGTCAGGAGCACTGGCGCTGATGGCGTCGGGGCTGCGGTGCGAAGCAGGACAATGTGACGTTGTCCTGCGGCGTTGCTGAGACCAGGGCTGTGGTGTGAAGTAGGGCGGTGTGATGCGCGATGTCTCCAGGTCACCGTGCAGGCATCACCACTGCCATTGCTGAAGCGCTGTCGTTGGTAGGCCCAAGGCGGTGGTACAATTCGAGGCAGGTTCGGTGCGGCACCCACAGGTCGTGGTGCAGACAGCAGTGTCTGTTGACAATGCTGAAGTCGATGGTGTCGCAGTGGACCGGGGCTGTGTTGCGGGATTGGGCGGTGCTTTATCTACCTCAGGAGTGGTATCCACAGGCCACAGTGCAGACAGCAGCATCACTGTCAGCGTAGAGTGGCAGCATCGCAGATGCCAAGTGCAGGGCCCACAGGTCACGGTGCAAGGAGCAGCTCGGTGACGCCATCAGGGCACGGCATTGGTGAGACTAGGGTTGCGGTGCGATGTGGGGCATGGCTCCTTGTGGCGTTGTCAGGTAACCGTGCAGGCAGTGGCTTCATTGACGGCATTGTGTTGGTTTTTATTCTGTTGCAGCACAAAACAAACAGTTCCCAGTGCTGTAGGCAGATGAAGCTGAAGTCTTTGATAGCCCTGAGACTTGAAACAGGAGGCAAGCTCTACTTCAAGCCCTTGGAAAAACCTCACAAGCAGGATACACAACAAAGTCCAGTCTTTGTCCTCTTTAAGGCAGAAGCAACAACTGCAGGCCACCCTAGCAAAGCACACACGGCAAAGGGGCAGTACTCCTCCTCCAGTTCTTCTCCATGGCAGAGGTTCCTCTTAATCCAGAAGTGTTCTTCCAGTCTGGGGGTTGGGTCTACTACTTATACCCCTTTCTGCCTTTGAAGTAGACAAACTTCAAAGGAAAGTCTCTGTTGTTGGCAAGATCCTGCCTTGCCCAGGCCTGGCCCCAGGCACACACTAAGGAGTTGGAGACTGCATTGTGTGAGTACAGGTACAGCCCTTTCAGGTGTAAGTGTCAGCTCCTCCTTCCTCACTATAGCCCAGGAGACTCATCAGGATATGCAGGCTACACCCCACCTCCCTTTGCGTCACTGCCCAGAGGGAGTTCATAATAGCCCAACTGTCAGTCTGACAGAGACATGGAATACACAGGCAGGTAGAGGCAAAGAATGGTTTAAGAAAGAAAATGCCCAATTCCTAAAAGTGGCATTTTAAAAATGACAATCTAAAGACCAACTTTACTAAAAGGTGTATGCTTATATTATGAGTTCAGAGACCCAAACTCAACATCTCTATCTGCTCCCAATGGGAAACTACACTTACAATATATTTAAAGGCAGTCACCATGTTAACCTATGAGAGAGATAGGCCTTGCCATAGTGAAAATAGAATTTGGAAGTATTTCACTGTCAGGACATGTAAACCACATCAGTATATGTCCTACCTCTAACATACACTGCACCATGCCCATAGGCTAAATAGGGCCTACCTTAGGGGGTGCCTTACATGTAGTAAAAAGGGAACGTTTGGGCCTGACAAGTGGGTACACTTGCCAGGTCGAATTGGCAGAGCAAGACTGCATACACAGACACTGCAGTAGCAGGTCTGGGACATGTTTACAGGGCTACTGATGTGGGTGGCACAATCAGTGCTGCAGGCCCTCTACTAGCATTTTATTCACAGGCCCTGAGCACACATAGTGCACTTTACTACAGACCTATTAGTAAATCAAATATGCCAATCATGGATAAACCAATCAACAATACAATTTACATAGGGAGCACGTGCATGTTAACACTGATCATCAGTGGTAAAGAACGCAGAGACAATGAACCAGCAAAAACAGAGTCCAGCATACCCTAAAAACAGAAAGTCAGAAGGAAAAATAAAAGGTGAAACACGCCAGAAGATGCCATGTCTAACAGAAACAAATAAATTGTCATTTGGAGGTCACAATCTCTATGGCTGTAATTTTGTTTTCCTTCCATAGTGATTGACATTATTTCAGATGTTGTCGGAATTCCAAGACATATGAGCAACATTTCTTTATCTTTAGAAGCAGTAAGAGTGACTGCATGACTGCTGTGCATGGAACATGCAATTTTAAGTATAAGTGTGTTTACGTATATTTTTAATTGTACATCTTTGATTTAGCCTATTGTATGCTGCAAATGTCAAAGGTGCAGATTTTCCATGGTTCAATCTTTTGTGGGCAATGCGTTTGTATTTTGTTTTACCCATGGTCCTTTTTTAAAATGCATTTTTTTCTTGGTGTACTTCTGCACAAACCCTTCTTCTACTCTGAATTTTCAATTTCTGTCTTTCCCAAGTACTTCCCTAGATGAACTCCTCTACATTAAAATCTGTCCTGGGGATTTGTATGCATACTTCTCTGCTGTCACCTCTGATACCATATTTGAAAGCATAGTACTTGAAAGCATTTTAATCTCTCCGAGGTTGAAACCTGGGGTTCTGCCAATTGCCATGGTCATAACTCAGTTAAAAACATTAATTTACTTACGAAAACAACATCATGTGCTGGCTTTAGAGTAGCAAAAATACACTTACTGCCAAAAATGTTATCTAAGTGGGTGGCTTGAATGATCTTAAGCTCTTAATTAAGACGTGTTTCAAAAAATCTCCCTGTATGCATTCATTTTAACTGATAACTTACATCTGTCCTGTCTGAAAGACAACATATTAAAAGAAATCCACACGTATTAGTAACATGCAATTTATATAATGTAACACTGATGAGTTAAACGAAGTTGTGCCATGAATAGGACGCCCAGAAATATCTACACTATTTCAAAGATACATATGTTAGCTCTAGGTGGTATCGAGTAGAGATTTTTTTTAATGGTATTCTTATGAGTTCTAAAAGAGTTTGGTTAGCTCAGGTTTCTGCAAAAAAGTATACATTAAGACACGTTTAGGAGTCAAAAGCAATAAGGCTTATTAAGTGGTGGAAAGAGAAAACCCTTTAAAGTTGTTCAACAAGTTAAATCAGATACCGTTTTTGCTTCTGCTTGGAGTTCTCAGTTGCGCTGCCTTTCTCGCCCTGCAGTCGAGAATCTTTAAAAGCATGAACTCATGCTGAAGATATAAAATGTTTCTCATTATCAATACTCTGACGTACTTCAACCTCTTGAATCAATGTGATGGTTGAGGCTCTCAACTTAGGCTGGAGACTCCCTTGTTAACAAAGAATGACATTATTTTTTCTATCGGGCCCATATTTTATTCTGTATATTTAGACCACGTTGAATAAACACAGTTTAAAGTGCATGTCGTGTTTATTTTGTTTGTGAATCTGTCACGTTTCACTCTTCTCCCAGCTGGAAAAACTACATGCAGCGTGGAGAAATACCTTACTGAGTTGAACGTTCTTTCCTCCGTATGGAATGACACTAGTTGCATCCCAGCAAAGCCCATTCAGCATTCCTTCCTCTCAAAAATTTGTAAATTAAACACCATAGGGCCTATTCACAAACTGCATTTTGTATTATGTTTAGTAGTACTACTAAATTACTATAAAATGCAGTGCCGGCTCCTCCGTTTGGGCGAAGGAGCGTTGCCTCCCGCCAGCAGCGGCAGCTGCAAACCTTTACCAGAAAACAATCATAAACATTGCTTATGATCGATTGCTGGTAAAGAGGGCGGGACCATGGGGGTGAGGAGCAGCGAGGGGCGCATGTGTGTTTGGTCGGCCATCTCAGGCCGGCCAAACACACATGCGCAGTAGGCTCTCTCAAGCTCTGCAACAAAGTTGCCAGGCTTGAGAGAGCCTGCACAGGCTCCCAATCTGCCTGGGAGCACCCTGGCTGGGTGCTCCCAGGCAATCCTGACGCTGCTCTGAGCAGCGTCAGGATTGGGCCAGGGCAGGCTGGGATCCTGTGCCTGCAACAGCGATGAGGGACAGAGGAGTGGCAAGGAAAGGTAAGTGTTTTACTTTTTTAATAAATTAAATAAATGTTTATGTTTATTCCCTCCCCCCTGCGCACTGCCCTGAGCCTTCAGCTCCCTGCAAGCCGCTACTGATAAAATGCTATTCCAAAACCTGTCAGTGCACTGTTTTTTCCCTGAAAATGGCATCAACAAAGGGTTTGCAGTGCTAAAATCACCAGCTTCCCAGCTTCCAGGAACAAGCAGACCTGAATCAGAAAACCTAATCTTTCAACACAATTTTGGCATTTTATTGGGGCATACCCCATTTTTACTATTTTTTTTGCTTTCAGCCTCCTTCCAGTTATTGACAGAAATGGGTGTGAAACCAATGCGGCATCCCAGAAAGCTAAACATTTCTGAAAAGTAGACAAAATTCTGAATTCAGCAATGGGTAATTTGTGTAGATCCTACAAGGGTTTCCTACAGAAAATAACAGCTGAAATAAACAAATATTGAAATTGAGGTGAAAAAAACAGCCATTTTCTCAATGTTTTACGCAATGTTTTTCCAGCAATATGAGATTTTTTAAAGCAATATACCGTTACGTCTGCTGACTCTTCTGGTTGTGGGGACATATGGGGCTTGTAGGTACATCAAGAACCATAGGTACCCAGAGCCAATAAATGAGCTGCACTTTGCAATGGGTTTTCATCCTATACTGGGTATACAGCAATTCATTTGCTGAAATATAAAGAGTGAAAATAGGTATCAAGAAAACCTTTGTATTTCCCAAATGGGCACAAGATAAGGTTTTGAGAAGCAGTGGTTATTTGCACATCTCCGAATTCCGGGGTGCCCATTCTAGCATGTGAATTGCAGGCCACTTCTCAAATAGACGTGTTTTTTACACACTGTCTTACATTTGGAAGGAAAAAACGTAGAGAAAGACAAAGGCAATGACATTTGTTTTGCTATTCTGTGTTCCCCCAAGTCTCCCGATAAAAATGGTGCCTCCATTGCGTGGGTAGGCCTAATTCTTGTGACAGGAAACACAACATGGACACATCACATTTTTACATTGAAATCTGACGTGTTTTTTGGAAAGTGCCTAGCTGTAGATTTTGGCCTCTAGCTCAGCTGGCACATAAGGAAACCTGTGCATTTCTGAAAACTAGAAACCTAGGGGAATCCAGGATGGGGTGACTTCTGGGTCTCTCACCAGGTTCTGTTACCCAGAATCCTTTGTAAACCTCATAATTTGGCCAAAGAAACACTTTTTTCTCACATTTCGGTGACAGAAAGTTCTGGAATCTGACAGAAGCCACAAATTCCCTTGCACCCAGCATTCCCCCAAGTCTCTGGATAAAAATGGTACCTCGCTTGTGTGGGTAGGCCTAGCGTTCGCGACAGGAAATGCCCCAAAACACAACATGGACACATCACATTTTCCCAAAGAAAACAGACCTTTTTTTTTGCAAAGTGCCTAGTTGTGGATTTTGGCCTCCAGCTCAGCCAGCACCTAGGGAAACCTACCAAACTTGTGGGGCTCTCACCAGGTTCTGTTACCCAGAACCCTTTGCAAACCTCAAAATGTGGCCACAAAAGTACTTTTTCCTCACATTTAGGTAACAGAAAGTTCTGAAATCTTAGAGGAGCCACAAATTTCCTTCCACCCAGCATTCCCCTAAGTCTCCTGATAAAAATGGTACCTCACTTGTGTGGGTAGGCCTAGTGCCTGCAAAAGGAAATGCCCCAAAACACTATGTGGACACATAACATTTTCCCAAAGGAAAAAGAGCTGCTTTTTTCAAAGTGTCAAGCTGTGGGTTGTGGCCTCTAGCTCAGCCTGCACCTAGGGAAACCTACCAAACCTGTGCTTTTTTTAAAACTATATAGCTAGGGGAATCCAAGATGGGGTGACTAATGGGGCTCTTAGCAGGTTCTGTTACCCAGAATCCTTTGCATCCCTCAAAATGTGGCCAAAAAAACACTTTATCCTCACATTTCGGTGACAGAAAGTTCTGGAATCTGAGAGGAGCCACAAATTTCCTTCCACCTAGTGTTCCCCCAAGTCTCCCGATAAAAATGGTATCTCACTTGTGTGGGTTGACCTAGCGCCCGCAACAGGAAAGGCCCCAAAACACAACATGGACACATCACCTTCTCCAAAAGAAAACAGACCTGTTTTTGCAAAGTGCCATGCTGTGGGTTTGACCTCTAGCTCAGCTGGCACCTAGGGAAACCTACCAAACCTGTGAATTTATGAAAACTAGATACCTAGGGGAATCCAGGATGAGGTGACTTGTGGGGCTCTCACCAGGTTCTGTTACTCAGAATCCTTTGAAATCCTCACAATTTGCCCCCAAAAAATGTTTTCCTCACATTTCGGAGACAAGAAATTCGGGAATCTGAGAGGAGCAACAAACTCCCTTCCACCCAGTGTTCCGCCAAGTCTCCCAATAAAAATGGTACTTCACTTGTGTGGGTAGGCCTAGTGCCCATAAAAGGAATTGCCCCAAAACACTATCTGGACACATCAAAATTATCAAATATAATACTACCTGTTTTTGCCGGGGTGGCACCTGCATTTTTGGTCCTGGGCTCAGCAGCCATCCAGGGAAACCTACCAAACCCGGACATTTCCGAAAACTAGACACTAGAGGGAGTCCAGGGAGGTCTGACGTGCGTGGCTCTCACAATGTTTTCTTATCCAGAATCCTCAGCAAAATCTCAAATTTAGCTTTAAAAAAATCTAATTTTTCCCACATTTCTGTGTGGGATTACCACACTGGGACTAATTTCCTACCACCCAATGTTCCCCTCAGTCTTCCAGTAAAAATGATACCTCACTTGTGTAGGTGGGCCAAGTGCTGTGACAGGGAAGAGCCAAAAACCTGTTGAAATTGAGGGGGATCCAAAGCGGCTCCAGAAGGGCAGTTTGAAAAAATAAAATTTAGGCTGACAAGTGCAGTAGAATTTTTATCGGTATAGATAGCGCAATGCTGGGTGGTAGGAATTTTGTGGATTCCTGCAGATTCCGGGAGGTTCCATCATAAAAATGTGGGAACAATGTGTGATTTCCAGCAAAGTTGGAGGTTTGCAGGGCATTGTGGGTAAGAAAATAGTGCGGGGTGCATCTGAAGCACACCACCCTGGAATCTCCCAATGCTCTGAGCAGCGTCAGGATTGGGCCAGGGCAGGCTGGGATCCTGTGCCTGCAACAGCGATGAGGGACAGAGGAGTGGCAAGGAAAGGTAAGTGTTTTACTTTTTTAATAAATTAAATAAATGTTTATGTTTATTCCCTCCCCCATGCGCACTGCCCTGAGCCTTCAGCTCCCTGCAAGCCGCTACTGATAAAATGCTATTCCAAAACCTGTCAGTGTAAAGCTCTACCTCCTATCTTGGGGGGATCCCCACATATATTTACTACTTAGCAGTAAAAGTGGGAAGAAGCAGGGGGAGTGTCTCAAAAAAGGGTCATTCATACCACTAAATAAGAGGGGGCTAGGAAGAGTAAGGAGGGATTTAGGGAAGTTAGGCAGGGGTTTAGGGGGGATCATGCACCCACAAAAGACTAAGCCCACTGCTATTCACACACTGCACCTCTAAAGTTACTAGAACCAAAAAGGGGCTTAAAACAATAGTAAATTACTTTAGTTCAGAGCTTAACCCCTTCGCTGCCAGGCCGTTTCCCCTCAGGTGCCAGGCCTTTTTTGGGCTATTTGGGGCAGTTCACGCTTAGGCCCTCATAACTTTTTGTCCACATAAGCTACCCACGCCAATTATGTGTCATTTTTTTCCAACATCCTAGGGATTCCAGAGGTGCCCAGACCTTTTGGGTTCCCCTGAAGGAGACCAAGAAATTAGCCAAAATACAGCGAAAAGTTTGTTTTTAAAAATAAAATGGGAAAAAAGGTCTGCAGAAGAAGGCTTGTGTTTTTTTCCCTGAAAATGGCATCAACAAAGGGTTTGCAGTGCTAAAATCACCAGCTTCCCAGCTTCCAGGAACAAGCAGACCTGAATCAGAAAACCTAATCTTTCAACACAATTTTGGCATTTTATTGGGGCATACCCCATTTTTACTATTTTTTTTGCTTTCAGCCTCCTTCCAGTTATTGACAGAAATGGGTGTGAAACCAATGCGGCATCCCAGAAAGCTAAACATTTCTGAAAAGTAGACAAAATTCTGAATTCAGCAATGGGTAATTTGTGTAGATCCTACAAGGGTTTCCTACAGAAAATAACAGCTGAAATAAACAAATATTGAAATTGAGGTGAAAAAAACAGCCATTTTCTCAATGTTTTACGCAATGTTTTTCCAGCAATATGAGATTTTTTAAAGCAATATACCGTTACGTCTGCTGACTCTTCTGGTTGTGGGGACATATGGGGCTTGTAGGTACATCAAGAACCATAGGTACCCAGAGCCAATAAATGAGCTGCACTTTGCAATGGGTTTTCATCCTATACTGGGTATACAGCAATTCATTTGCTGAAATATAAAGAGTGAAAATAGGTATCAAGAAAACCTTTGTATTTCCCAAATGGGCACAAGATAAGGTTTTGAGAAGCAGTGGTTATTTGCACATCTCCGAATTCCGGGGTGCCCATTCTAGCATGTGAATTGCAGGCCACTTCTCAAATAGATGTGTTTTTTACACACTGTCTTACATTTGGAAGGAAAAAACGTAGAGAAAGACAAAGGCAATGACATTTGTTTTGCTATTCTGTGTTCCCCCAAGTCTCCCGATAAAAATGGTGCCTCCATTGCGTGGGTAGGCCTAATTCTTGTGACAGGAAACACAACATGGACACATCACATTTTTACATTGAAATCTGACGTGTTTTTTGGAAAGTGCCTAGCTGTAGATTTTGGCCTCTAGCTCAGCTAGCACATAAGGAAACCTGTGCATTTCTGAAAACTAGAAACCTAGGGGAATCCAGGATGGGGTGACTTCTGGGTCTCTCACCAGGTTCTGTTACCCAGAATCCTTTGTAAACCTCATAATTTGGCCAAAGAAACACTTTTTTCTCACATTTCGGTGACAGAAAGTTCTGGAATCTGACAGAAGCCACAAATTCCCTTGCACCCAGCATTCCCCCAAGTCTCTGGATAAAAATGGTACCTCGCTTGTGTGGGTAGGCCTAGCGTTCGCGACAGGAAATGCCCCAAAACACAACATGGACACATCACCTTCTCCAAAAGAAAACAGACCTGTTTTTGCAAAGTGCCATGCTGTGGGTTTGACCTCTAGCTCAGCTGGCACCTAGGGAAACCTACCAAACCTGTGAATTTATGAAAACTAGATACCTAGGGGAATCCAGGATGAGGTGACTTGTGGGGCTCTCACCAGGTTCTGTTACTCAGAATCCTTTGAAATCCTCACAATTTGCCCCCCAAAAATGTTTTCCTCACATTTCGGAGACAAGAAATTCGGGAATCTGAGAGGAGCAACAAACTCCCTTCCACCCAGTGTTCCGCCAAGTCTCCCAATAAAAATGGTACTTCACTTGTGTGGGTAGGCCTAGTGCCCATAAAAGGAATTGCCCCAAAACACTATCTGGACACATCAAAATTATCAAATATAATACTACCTGTTTTTGCCGGGGTGGCACCTGCATTTTTGGTCCTGGGCTCAGCAGCCATCCAGGGAAACCTACCAAACCCGGACATTTCCGAAAACTAGACACTAGAGGGAGTCCAGGGAGGTCTGACGTGCGTGGCTCTCACAATGTTTTCTTATCCAGAATCCTCAGCAAAATCTCAAATTTAGCTTTAAAAAAATCTAATTTTTCCCACATTTCTGTGTGGGATTACCACACTGGGACTAATTTCCTACCACCCAATGTTCCCATCAGTCTTCCAGTAAAAATGATACCTCACTTGTGTAGGTGGGCCAAGTGCTGTGACAGGGAAGAGCCAAAAACCTGTTGAAATTGAGGGGGATCCAAAGCGGCTCCAGAAGGGCAGTTTGAAAAAATAAAATTTAGGCTGACAAGTGCAGTAGAATTTTTATCGGTATAGATAGCGCAATGCTGGGTGGTAGGAATTTTGTGGATTCCTGCAGATTCCGGGAGGTTCCATCATAAAAATGTGGGAACAATGTGTGATTTCCAGCAAAGTTGGAGGTTTGCAGGGCATTGTGGGTAAGAAAATAGTGCGGGGTGCATCTGAAGCACACCACCCTGGAATCTCCCAGATGTTTAGTTTTCAATTGTGTCTAGGTATCGTGGATTTTCTACATGGCAGTGTCCCAAAGTCCAAAAAGTGCAGCCCTCACCATTCCAAGTGGGACAATTTTGAGAGTTAGCCAAGCTCTCATGGCCCAAATGTAAAACCAAAACCCAAAATAATCAAATATCCTCTTGCTTGCCATGGGATAAGATGTTTTAGTGTGTGGGGGAGAGCTGAAAGACTGTTACCCCCTTCACTTGGGGTGGGGATATAACCAGGCCCATACTGGTTGGTAGACAGCCCTCCACTATTTTTTTTTTTTAATTGCCTGGCATCTAGTAGACTTTCTGCCCCCCCCGGGGTGTGGATCGGGGGTAATTGCCCATCTGACCACTATTGGGCAGAACAACTTTGGCCCCATTTATTTGGGGTCGGGTATGGCCATACCCCCACTCTCTTATGTTGGAAAATCAATCTTCCTGTCAGGAATAAGGCCAGGTGCGGTCCAGGTCTTGCCCAATATTCCATTGTGCAACTCTGCGGAGCTTTATGCGCACCACTGGTCATCCCCGCTTGTTCCAAGAATGGCCATCAGCGTCGTCTGCCCTGTGGTAAAGCTCACGTAGCTGAAGGTTCAGGGCATTGGTGGACAAGATGCGCTTATCAGTGCTATCCTATGAAGGGACTACATTTCCTATGTTTTTAGAGGCGGCGGCCAACTTGGGGTGTGGCAGGCCTATAATGCCCAGCCACACCCAAGCACGTTGCTCACTATTTTGAAGACTTTGATGCAGCCAGACCTCGTGGAGGTTTCTCTGAAGAAGTCCAGAGTTTCTGCATGGCAGATTATTGTCTAACCAAAGTCCATGGTACATTCTAAAACAAGTAGGTCGTACTCGTAGCGGTAAGGCCTTGCTGAATCCAAGTTTGGAGGAAGTTATTACTTCCAAAAGGTAATGCACTTTAATGCACAGTAATTCACGGTGTTTCCGTTCACAGATGTAAAGCGCTCTTTTGGCTCAGTATTTCAAAGCGTTTCAGTTCACAGAGATAGCGCGCTTTGTGCACAAGTAATTCAAGGTGTTTTCCGTTCACAGATGTAATGCGCTCTTTTGGCTTAGTATTTCAAAGCATTTCAGTTCACAGAGATAGCGCGCTTTGTGCACAAGTAATTCAAGGTGTTTTCTGTTCACAAATGTAAAGCGCTCTTTTGGCTCAGTAATTCAAAGCATTTCAGTTCACAGATGTAACGAGCTTTTGTGCACAGTAATTCAAGGTGTTTTCCGTTCACAGATGTAAAGCACTCTTTGGTGCACAATAATTCAAAGCATTTCAGTTCACAGAGGTAACGCGCTTTTGTGCACAAGCAATTCAAGGTGTTTCCGCTCACAAATCTAAAGTGCTCTTTTGGCACAGTAATTCAAAGCGCTTCAGTTCTCAGATGTAAAGCACTCTTGGCATGATAATTCAGGCGCTTCAGTTCTCAGATGTAAAGCGCTCTTGGCCTGATAATTCAGGCACTCCAGATCTTAGATGTAAGGCGCTCTTGGCATGATAATTCAGGCGCTCCAGTTCTTAGATGTGAGGCACTCTTGGCATGATAATTCAGACGCTTCAGTTCTCAGATATAAAGTGCTTCAATTCACAGGAGGAAAACGTTCTTGGCACAACAATGTAAGTGATTTAGATTACTTGAGTAAAAGTGCTTCCTGGTGTTATTAAATAAGGCATTTTAGGTTTCATGAGTAAATCCTTTTTGGCATTTATTATTATGAATGTGAAAGTATTGTTGGAGATAAACAAATCAAAGTTTTCATTGTTCTTTGAATAACTTAAGATATGAAAAGCATATTTAAGTCGTTGAGATTTTCTAAGTCATGATCAAAGGTTTATGTTGTGAATACATAAATGTTATGAGATTGATATTCTGTGTATAATCATAGTTCAACGTTCTTGCCATCTCTTGAATATGAGGTCGTGTTTTACAAGGGGCTTCCCCCTCATTTTAGAAGAGGTCTCCACCTGATATCTCGGAGACACATTTAGTCTGGAGTCCATAAATGATTTACGTTTCTATGAATGAGTAAATGCATATTGTTCTAATCTTTTCAGATCTCTCTCCCTGCTGTTCCCTTCCCTAATTCCCTTCCCCCCAACTGGCTTCACCATAACTCTGTGCTATAATAGCCTTCTGAGTTGGTGACGCCAGTAGGTGGGTCTTTTGTCCAGCAATATGCAGATCCAGAGGAAAAGACCCCAAGTCACTTCCCTGGTCTCTGCTGGGCTTTTTGCCCTCGTTGGGGCAGATGGGCCTTCCAAAAATAGGTCGATCTGTCCCCAAGGGGGGCAGATATTGTCAACAGTAATGTGCCAACATCGGGAGCGACCCTTGCCCAAGGGGCTGCCCCCCAAACAAAACACACACATACACACACACACCAAACCCTGTTGCCTAAGTGGTTTCTGCCCCCCCGGGGGCAGATCAGCCTAATAGAAATAGGCCGATCTGCCTCCAAGGGGAGCAGCAATGGCCTAAAACAATTTTGCCGCTCCAGGGGAATGACCCTTGCCTAAGGGGTCACTCCCCACATCTAAAAAAAAAATATATACAAAAAAAAATCCCTGGTGTCTAGGGTTTTCTGCCTCCCTCCCCACCCCCCGTGGGGGCAGATTGGCCTAATAAAAATAGGCCAATCTGCCCACAATGGGGGCAGAAATGGCCTAAATAGAATTTGTCCCCCTTGCCTAAGGGGTCACTCCCCACATATACAAAAAATTAAATAAACAAAAAAAAATCCCTGGTGTCTAGGGTTTTCTGCCCCCCCCTTGGGGGCAGATTGACCTAATAAAAATAGAAATGGCCTAATAGAATTTGTCCCCCAGGGGAGTGACCCTTGCCTAAGGGGTCGCTCCCTATATATAACAAAAAAAAGTAAACATAAAAGAACATATATGCCTGGTATCCAAGGGTTCCTGCCCCCTTGGGGGCAGATCAGCCTAATTATAAAAGGCCTATCTGCCCCCAGTGGGAACAGAAAAGGCCTAAAAATATTTTGCCCCCCTGAGGACAAGGACCGCTCCCCTTATGTATAAACATAAATAAAAAACAAAACTCCCTGGTGTCTAGTGGTTTCTGCCCCCTTTGGGGGCAGATTGGCCTAATATAAATAGGCCGAGCCTCCCTCAAGGGGGGCAGAAATGGCCTAAAAGTAAATTTGACCCCAAGAGAGTTACCCTTGCCTGAGGGGATGTTCCCCACATACATAAAAAAATTTTTTATCCCTGGTGTCTAGCGATTTCTGTCCTCTTCCATCCCTGCCCAGGGGAAGAGGGTGCCAGGCCCCAGGGGGGAGCGCTAGCGCTTCCCCCGTGGGTCCCTATCTGGAGGTAACGGTTACGTCCTGGGCACCCAAGCGGTGCTGCCCAGGATGTAACCATTACGTACAGGGCACCCAAGTGGTTAAGAAAGTCTAACAGCACAAGTGGCCAATCTCTGGTACCGCAGTACCCTCCCATAGAAAATAATGGTGGTAGGGATCTAAAATAAAACCCTGTAGGATTTATTTTTTTATTAAATTAAATAAAATATTTAAAATAGGTAAAAATATAAATGAAAACAATTACATATTGATGAAGTCTAAAACTAGTACATATTATGTATTATAAACTATTTTGCTAGCTGTTTTCATTAAACCATAATTTCATTATTTTACTTAATTCTGTACATCACTTTAAATTAATGTTTTTTTTTAAACTTTAGGTGAAAATATATTGTTTTGATTTAAACTTCATAAAATCATTTTAATTTCATTTGACTTATTTAATTTAACAGAAAATTAAATTCAAAATTGTGTGGCATTTCATTCCTTTTGTTGTACGTTTTTATATCAGTATATAGAATTAATTAACATTAATATAAATCCTACAATTTCTATAAGTTAAATAAATGTTTTCCATTTTCCCCATTGTTTATCATGGGGAGACTCAACAGTCTGTTATACATTAATAAATATCAAATGTGATGTAGCAAATTGATCTTATCATATTCTAATAAAAACATTGTTTTACATTAATTTTTAAGTTCTGGGAAGGTTATTAAAATATGTTATAATTACATAATCAAAGAGTACTGTTTTTAGATACTATGTTATCATTAAATTATATCTACTAATATGTTTAACTATTGTAAATAATATACCTTAACATGAATTCCTTTGTGATTTATTTTAAGTTCTTACCTCCAGGATTTTCTATTGCAGAGCTTTACAGTGTTAGTCGTTAGCTATTTGTGGTGCTGGAAATATCACTGTTTTTGGCATTAGTAACATACACTCATCACTTTGGCCCCACCCCCAATTTTTCGGGGGGTGTATATGTGTAAGTCTATACTTGGGAGTAACTTTACATTTTTGTGAATAGTTAAAAGTAATGAAGTCAAATTATGCAAGTGTAAATTACACTTGTGAATTATTCAGAAGTGTTGTACATTTGCGAATTGTCCTGACAGTATTTCTGCATCAGAATTAATTTTACAATTCCCCCAGGCTGTACAGTAATATAACTAGAAAACACACAAAAACCTTTCATACCTTCATGGACCTGATACATAAAAACATCAAATGTATGTAGTATTATGATGCTCTCGAGCATCACAACATATGTAATGAAACACAAAATACACCAAACTGCCATCATTCCAAACTGATTCTTTGGAAAAGGGTTTGGAGAGTCTCAATCCTCACTCTATAATGCTTGTAATGTTGTTGCACAAGGTCCGGTCAGGAAATCCTTCTCCCAGACAGAAAGCCAATCAAGGAAAATAAAAGACATTTTGTGCCCTACTTCTGCCATAACTTTACAAACTTACATATAAGCAGTACACTAAGCTTGCACGGTGAGTCAATGACATTAGTATTCACTTTTTGCTCTAAAATAGGCGATACAATGATGAGAGTTGTGCAAGTAGGTACTATTATTTTATTGTCACAACATTCTTATTCCATACCGGGATCCTTTATGGGTACTACACATCCTATGTAATGTAGCCGATACTTGGTATGCTGCCTGTGCCTTATGCCCTAGGGCTTTTTTAAGATTAAAAATTCTATGTTTGTGGACATTTGTGATGGTGGCACACCAACCATGAACGCAATGAACAATGTTTGAAATAAATCCTGGTTAGGTCATCATAACCTGGATCTGAAAATCAGACTGGATGTATTGAAAGTAGTAAACAACACAATTCTGAATAAAGTCAAGTATATCCAGGAGGGGGTGATAATAATAAGTCCATAATGTTGCCTTTGTAAATTGTACCATTAAGCAGTCAACTATCAGAACGGATAAATGGGTAAATGAAAGGGCTGACTCTGAGTTAGAGGGAGTGAGAGTATCTTACTGGATACTAACAGCCATTAAGCTTACAGTGCCTGGGTGGTCATGAGAGCATGTTTATGCAGTGAACAGGAGCGGTACCATTCCTATTGTTTAGGAAGCAGTACGTGCCTGGTCCACAGAAGCAGCAGTAATATACTGGGGAAAGATTCATACCTTACTCCTGACTAAGGGAAGTAACATAACATGATTAGATACTTTGACACTCATTATGAGGCTGGAGGTCTGGAAACCACCAGCCCCGTGGTCAAGGCGGAACGCTGCACTCCAGGCTGTCCGACTGCCACATTATGACTCTGGCGGTCGGACCGCCAGTGACCCCTGTCACCGACGGGCTGATGGTGAGCAGACCTGTGGTCAGCCACGGCTGCGTGAACTCAGTGCTACCATGCTGATCACAACTTCTGTTTCCACCAGTCTTTCCACAGCTGGAGTTTCACACCCCCTTCAATGGCTGTGCCTTTAAGTTAGGAATGCTCTTAGTATGTCTAGATCTCTTGCACCAAGACATCCCCGGATAATCAAACGCTTTAGAAATTCCACTCATTCATTCATTCATAGTAAGCGCAATTCAGTTGATGTTTCTGACCCTAATAAATTATATATTGTTTGTATGTTTGCATCTGGTATTGCTAAAGACTTAAACCTAGTCAAACTCAACAAAGTGCTCTACATGGACAAAGACAAGCATAAAGTCAACTACTGATAGGAGAGGAAGCTGCATTGAGATGTGTCCTTTAAAGAGGTGCAGCTTTAACTCTTTCCTAAAAGCAAATAATGATGGCACAAATATATGTAAAGGAAGTACTATACTTTTTATGAGTCCGTTATTATAGCCTTAGAACCCGCCGTAGCGGGCTCTACCGGCTAATAAAGGCCCGCTCCCCGCGTTAAATGCCCGAGCCGAAGGCGAGGGCATTTAACAAGGGAGAGGGACTTTAATAGCCGGTAGAGCCCGCTAAGGCGGGTTCTAAGGCTATTAGAACACTCTGCCACTCAGGGCAGAATGTTCTATTAAAAAAAAAAAGATTCACGGAGCCCGAGGGGATTAAAATCCCCTCGGGCCCCGTGAGGCTTTGTTCACAGCTGCTGCTGTGAACAAAGCGAACATTGGAATGTTGGCGCTGCGGGCTTTTACCGGCCTGTAAAAGCCCGCAGCACTCCATTGTTTTCAATGGAGCTACCAACATTCCTATGTTCTAATAATATTTAATGATTTTTTACATCAATAATATATTCATTTAAGTAGCAAACTGTGTGTTTGCTCTATTCTTGTTAAAGATGAAAGATTACATTTCATTCAGATTAACTCTGAAAGTTGTCTAAGTAGTGAAAGAGCAGTGAAAGTAGTCATCCAATTTTGCAGAATGCATAGATTCTTCCATGGTATTCTTTGCTTTTTCGTGAATTCCATAAAATGTGCAGATCTATTCAAGTCACTGGTAGAAATCAAAGATGCATCAAGGAGGACATTTTGTAGTAGGATTATTATGACTAAGGGGACGCGCTAAAGACTTGAGAGAGACTACATATCCCAAGCTGCTTTGAGGCCCCAGGAGGCAGACACTTTCACGAGCACCTGCACCCACTTGACATCAATGAGCGCTATAAAGCGCATGGGAGCACTTCGCGGCGCGGGACGTGCTAAAGACTTGAGAGGGACTACATATCCCAAGCTGCTTTGAGGGCCCAGGAGGTGGCCATTTTCATGAGCACCTGCACCCACTTGACACCAACAAGCACTATAAAGCGTGTGGGGGCACTTTGCGGCACGGGACGCGCTAAAGACTTGAGAGGGACTACATATCCCAAGCTGCTTTGAGGCCACAGGAGGCGGCCATTTTCACGTGCACCTGCACCCACTTGACACCGAGTGTTATAAAGTGTGTGGGGGCACTTCGCGGTGCAGACCACGCGCAGGCTGCCTGTGCCGCACCTGGGCAAAGCCTGGCTCAAGGGCGGGCTCGTCCCCGCCCATCGGAGCCCGGTAGAGGCTGGGCTGGGCCACCCCCCTAACATTGACCTTTCTAGTAGGCATCACTGACCCTCGCTTTATATATTATTTTAATACTGTGCCACCCTGTAGATTGCATCGTTATATTAATACTTTACAGAATATTTATCACCAACCACAGTCCCAGATGGGTAAAAGGAAAGCAATAGAGGCTGGGGCAGCACTAAAAACTAAGCGGAAAAGGCACAAGCATGCAGCTAGTAACTGCATTATGGACAGAATTGACGCTCTTCTTGGTGAATGCGAAGGAATATTAACCGCTTCTCAGGGAAATTACTCTAACAGAATTGGGGGAGAGTGCTCCCCAACCAAGTGGAGGGTAGGCCCAAAGAAAATTGCTGAGATATTTGTAAAACGTGGACAACAGGACACAGCTACTATAGGGCAGGGGGAGGGCAGGAATGTCATCACCCACGCTGTTCCTTCTTCAGTAAATGAGCCACTACTGGGCTCTAACGACTCCATCCAGTGCAGCAACCGCTTTAGCCCTCTAATCAATGCCCCAGACCCACATGATGACCCAGGTACCAGGGTGGGTGGTCTAGTAGCCGCAAACATACACCTAACTCACATAAACACACAGCACATTCAATGCATGCAAGAACTAAAAAGGGAGGTATCAGAACTCAAGCTTATGATTAACTCCTTAGCTGCAATAGTAAAGCAGCTAATTCCTCCAGATGCCACGGCCACCATGAACTACACACAAAGCCCAATTACAACCCTATCAGGCATCTCAATGAAGTTGCCCAAATTACCAGCACCCAGTTGTGATGGCCTCCTCTCAGCCGGCGCTAAGACCAAGAACTTCTACCAGCCTCCTTCGCACAACAGCTTAGGCGCAGGAAATGCATTAGACGACTATCACAAAATCCCCAAACTCATGAGCGACGCTGCCCCAAAATACTCTGCTCAGCCTGCCATTGATCGGTTTCCATCAGGAAAATTTGTTCTAATGGTCAACGTTCCTAAGTTAAACTCACCAACACAAAGGGAAGAGGCAGACTCTATCAGAAACAAGGCAATTCACTGGATCCGCCACGTAAGAGGCTGTTGCTCTGTAATACGTGAGGATATATTTAATGTAGCAAGAAGGCCTGACCCGGGAGGCACATTTTGACATCTTAAAACTGACACTTAGGGACAGGACCATGTTGGACAATTTGGTGGCCCTAGATGCAAGAACAAGTCATCCAGGACACTCGCGCATCCAGTTCAAATAACCCAGGCCACCCGCGTACCACAGGGTTTGCTCCAGCTACTGCCTAGCAAACAATTGATCTGCCCTCAGTGAGAACGATTGACTTAAAGATCCATCTGGAATCTATGCTGAAATACTGTGCAACTCACATATATCAACTGTCTCTGGGTCGGCTGCAGTTTCCAACACTGTCATTGCATGTACTCATGTTCCCCCTCAGGACATATCCCCCAACACCTCTGACGACTTACTGTGCAAACACGACAACATTGCACCTCCTACCTTGCAGGAATATTATCCACCAGATCACGAACCGATAGCTAAGTGTGCAAGCACTTCCCCCATCAGGGCCAGGCCAGCTGTACCAGAGGAACATCGCCACTTACCCCACGTCTCACTGGGCAACAGCGGCATTGATCCCCATCCTACCACTCAACTTCTTCTGCCAAACCAACCCCTGGTAGCCAATCCTATAAATACTAGGCCATTGGACAGGACAGCTCCTCCACTCACTGGGGTACGACTTGTCTCATGGAATGTGGCAGGTTTGAAATCTATCCTCCTTCTTCCATCCTTCACCTCTTTTATCGAAGAACACGACATATGCCTTCTTCAGGAGACATGGTCGATTGATCCACTTTTCTGAACAGGCTATTCAAATTTCTATATCCCTGCCTTGCCCAGCACGAGGGGCAGGCCTTCTGAAGGCTTGACCACCTGGGTTAGAACATCACTTAACTGTTGTATATCACAGTTATCCACTGATTCCTCCGACCTGTTAGCTCTTCGCCTATCATCCGGGCCTGACACAGTTCTGAAATGTTTTAAAATCTACACTCGAGGGGTTGGGGGGACCAAGTCTCCAAAACCCTTTGAGTCCTGGCAGCCTTTCTGCAAAACTGTCCCCGCCATCATAAAACCATTGTGGCAGGTGACCTTAATGTCACATTTGAACCTCTAGACTGGGAAGATCTCAGGTCCACAGATGAGGAGGATCGAGCTTGGTCTATCCCTGCCCTGATTAACCCACCCATCAAGAGATGGACACAGGCCGGTATCCAAGTAAAATCGCTGACCATGGAATTTGGGCTCAGGGTATTAAATGACAGAACCAAATCAGATGCCAAAGGCCGTCACACATTCAACAAAACCAGCTACACCAGTCGAATTGACTACTGTTTTGTCAACATAAGATTATGGCACCTAGTCATCGACATGACAATCATTGAGAGGACTGAAAGTGACCACAATCCTCTCTCTGTCCATATCCTAGCTCTGGGTAGCTACCCGCCCATGATTAACTCTTCAGCAACAGCACCATAGGGCGTTAGTCTGGTTAACTACAAACGTCACCTAAAGTGGGACAAGGATGTGGCTCGGTCCGCACTCATTAATGCAGCTAATAACATCTTAAAGACTGCATTAATGGACCTAGAGGAGGGCCACGCAACCCACACCTCATGCTTCAGGGACATCGGGCCCACTTCTCAGTATCCACAGGCCACGATGGCAAGAGACCTAAGGGAAGGCATTGCTGGTTTAATAAAATGTGCAGGTCCTCAAACAAGCATTTAATCCAAGCCATCAAATCCAAGGATGCCAACGCCATCCACTTAGCTAGGAAGTCCTGCAAGCTAGCCATACGCAAAGCCAAGCGTGGCCAAGATGATAAGTGGTGGACAGCACTCAGCGAAGTTGCGCCCGAGAGGAATTGTAGTCTGTTTTGGTCCCTGGCAGCGCGAGGCCCAGAAAGCAGTGGATTGTACATAACAACTAACCTCACGCCAAAAGACTGAGTAGACCATTTCAGTGGGCTGTACTCCTACAATCATGATAGCCCCATTCCTGATCACATGGACTCTTGCTTAAACATTACTTCAGCGCCCACCACTAAAGTGCCTCAGCTGTTTTCCCAAAAAGACATAGGCCCTCATTCCTACACTGGCGGGCGGCGGTCGCCAGGCGGGAACCGCCATATGGCCGCTCCGCGGTCGAAAGACCGCTGGGGCCATTCCGACCTTCCCGCCAGCCCAGCGGGAAGGCGGCCTGCAACACTGAAGCCGGCTCCGAATGGAGCCGGCGGTGTTGCAGGTGTGCGACGGGTGCAGTTGCACCCGTCGCGCTTTTCACTGTCTGCTAAGCAGACAATGAAAAGCATGCTGGGGCCCTGTTAGGGGGCCCCTGCACTGCCCATGCCAGTGGCATGGCCAGTGCAGGGGCCCCCAGGGGCCCCACGACTCCCGTTCCCGCCAGCCTGTTTCTGGCAGTGAAAACCGCCAGAAACAGGCTGGCGGGAAGGGGGTCAAAATCCCCAGGGCAGCGCTGCTTGCAGCGCTGCCCTGGTGGATTTGCCCAGCCGGGGGAAATCTGGCGGGAAACCGCCAGACCCGGTTTCTGCCGCGGTCAGAATGGGCCAGGAAGCACCGCCAGCCTGTTGGCCGTGCTTCCGTCATTCGCGGCCCTGGCAGTTTTTACCGCCAGGGTCGGAATGACCCCCATAGTATATTCCCTAGGCACTATAAAGCGTGGCAGGGCCCCTGGCTTGGATGGTGTTCCAGGTGTTCCAGCAGACCTGTTCTCAACTGATATTGCAACCTGGTCAAGATACATCACTAACATAGCGAATGCAATAGCATCTGGGGTGCCAATCCCTGAGTCCTCGAAAGGGGCTATTGTTGTCCTGGTCTTTAAAAAGGGCGACAGATCACTTCCCTGCAACTACAGGCCAAAAGTCTAATCGATTGTGCACAAAAAGTGTTCTGCCACAGTCTCTTGGGGAAGATCGAAGACTGGATGACTGAATATGATATCCTTAGTCTCCTCCAAGCTGGTGTCAGGAAAAAAATATCTACCATTGAGTAAGCCCTCAGGTTCCTATTTTTATACTGGAAAACAGTGCTCATTGGCAAAGGGAGCTTATATGTAGCTTTTGTGGACCTAAAATCTGCATTTGATCTAGTACCCCCCAACAAACTATGAGACACTTTTTCCCAAATGGGAATTCCCGAGCACATCCTAGCACTATTGATACGGCTCCACGAGGGCAACTATGCATGCGTCAGGTGGGACAACAAGGGCAACTAATTGATAGATCTAGATATCAAGGGGTGTGCGGCAAGGGTGTGTCCTTGCCCCCCACCCTCTTCTCCTTGCATATCAATGACATTGTCCCCTCTCTGCTTATAGTAGAGGCTGATGCACCATCACTTGGCACACAAAAAATCCCTCTCTTGCTCTTTGCAGACGACACTCTCCAGATATCCAAGACCTCACGTGCTTTGAGGAATTCTGCTCAATGCGGGGACTTGAAATCAACACCTCAAAAACAAAATTAATGACCCTCAATCCCCATAGATCCTCTAGAGGGAAGTTCACACTAGAGAGTACCACGCTTGAGAAGGTGGGCATCTTCAGTTACCTGGTTATAGCATTGACTGATAACATGTCTTGGAAACCACACATAGGAAAGCAAACTTTAAAACTAAAGCAAACAACGGGGGTACTGATAAAGGATTTTTACCTCCCACATACAAAACCAATTCGCCCAGCAATCCAGATATACGAAGCCCAGGCTGTGACCTCAGCGCTTTACGGGGCTGAACTATGGGGCTATGCTAAAATCAAAGGTATAACCATCCCTGAAAACAACTTCCTAAGAAACCTTGTGTCCCTCCCGCCAAGCACTCCACTGTTCCCCCTTTTTAAGGATCTTGGTATGAAACACATTGGTCACAAAGCCTGCCTACGCCCTCTTCTGTATTGGCGGCGTCTCTGAACTACCCCAGAGCTCGAATCCTTCACTGCAGCCCTGCAAGTAATTTTAGAAGCTGACCATCTTCATAGCATCCCCTGGCTTATGTACATCCAGGGGTTACTCTACTCACTTGGGCTTAGAGAACCCTGGAATTCACCAACCACCTCCTCCTTTCCCTCAAAAAGCGAACTTAAAAAATAGTATTGGCACATGATAGACTCCGAAGATCTGTGGGCCGCACTTCATACTACATTATCTTGCGACTTTGTCAACCTAAAAGAGACATGCAAGTACGAGGCTTTCTGGGACATAATCACTGTACCAAGGGAAAGGAAACTGTACTTTCAGTGCCGCATTGGTACGCTGCCACTAAGACCGTTTACCAGCCACTGGTCACACGAAGAACCAACCACTTGCCCAGCTTGCAAAGCCCCCATTGAGAACCTCCCTCATGTCCTATTTGCTTGCCCCGCGTACACTGCCTCACGTAGGAAATGGCTGGCCCCGGCATGCAGACTGCTGGGAGTCCATAGTTCTGAAATAGTCCTCTGGATCCTCAGATCCGACACTCGGCCAATGTTAGTGATCGCCGTCGCTAAGTTCCTCGGAGCTTGTTGGATTGTTAGAGGGAAATTTGTATCTGTTTAATGGTTCCAACAAGATTGTTCCATCATACTGTGTGAGTGTATTTTATCTCTATTTTATTTTTATTTAATCACCCATATGTATAGTTATATTTGTTTAAATTGTGTATTTATTTGTATTTATTGCTGCTATGTGCTTTTATGGCTCTTGTAGCTGAAATAAAGTTATGTTGACTGACTGACTGATTAAGGTTGCTCAATATGGGATCGATGAGGCTGGCATTGCTGGAGAAAATACATTTTAAATTAATTGCTGAACTGGTGGGCTGATGTGGGGTCTGCTAGCAGCTAGGGAAAGTCATTGCAGAGATTGTTTGCATAAAAGTAGAATTCATGTTTCCATGTCCTGTTTGGATTCAGATTTGGGCAAAGTGGCTATGCATTACTCTCCCATTGTCAGAGACTACTAGAATCTCACCAAATGAGTCTGGTATCGCAGTCCCTAATGACTGATGTAGTAAGTTTAAATGTGATACTTGAGCAGAATGTGAAGATTTGTAAGTGTAATGATGAGTTTGACAAATTATCTGAACCTGATGATTAGTAGGACTGAAATATGAAGGACACCTTATCAAGGATCAGGAAAGGTAGTTCAGTGATTTATTATTAGTTATACGTACGGCCTGTCTGACCATAGGGGATGGGGTCCCCAGGGCACAAGGAGGCTCAGGCCATTCACATTCTTCCCATTATTTGAGAAGAATGAGGTCCCCAGGACACAAGGATCACACTGGTGGCAACACATTCGCAAACGGGAAGGGGACCCTATGGTACCCCTTCTCCTTTGTGAATGTCGCTGAAAACATTTTTTTAGAGCAGGCAGTGGTCCAATGAAACAAAAGCGTTTCATTTTTTTGTTTTTGTAATGCATCTTGTTTTCCTTTAAGGAAAATGGGCTGCATTACAAAAAAAAAAACAGCTTTATTGAAAAGCAGTCACAGCAGGCCACCATCCCTGTGAGGGCCGCCATTCCTAAGGGGATAGCAAATTGAGACCTACCTCCTGGATATTCATGAGGTGCGCATTTGCGACCCCCTTGCGAGTCGCAAATTGGAACTTTGCAACACGTGGCCCTAAAAAACTACATACTTATCAATTAGCCTTCATGGGTGTCTCGCACAAACATACTTCAAATAATAATAATAATCAAGTCATCAATGCCACAAGCAATAAGTCAGAAATAAAGCAATTAATCAGTAGTGGTATTCCAGTGTTAAGATTAAAATGAATAGTTATTTTACTCTTGTTGAGTGAAGTTTGAGTAAGAGGATTGTATGTTTGATGAGTGGAGTGAATGATTGGATTGTTTGATGACTAAGTACCTCATTACGAACTTGGCGGTTGGACCGTCAGATCACTATGTAAGCGGTCTTCCAGACTGCCCTATTATGAATGATACAGGCAGGACCACCGACCACCAACCAAAAAAGGCAGACTGCCAGCACCGCAGAGTCCTGGAAATAGGCACTCTGTACTTCAGCACCGACAACACAGAGACCAACCACTGACCGTATTACAAGGACAAAGCCTCTGTGGTGGACACCCATGGTGGTCAGCCAATGGCAGTCTGAACCATGCTGGTTCACAGTACCAAAGTATTTTACAACAGCACATTGTATACATTTGAAAACAACACAGCTGACACACATTACCACATTGGACATACCTGCAAAGGACACTATAAAACACACCCTTTCACAGACCACTATCCTTTGTGTTTTCACAGCAAGACCCAGCAAGACAGGATACATTTACTAATCCACACACCATAAATTAGGCACCCCTTTTTTAAAAATCTCATACAACGTCCTGCACACACCACTCAGTTCACATCCTATTGCACTTCCCCATTTTAGTAAGTCACTTTCACTCATTTCTATATATTTCTTTTTTGTTTTTCCACCATGTTACATTTCAGAAATCCCCATTTTCCCAAGGATGAGTTGAGATTCCTGATGGATGAAATCCTAAGTCGCAGTTGTTTGCCACGCAGATCCAGCACACTCCTCTCAGTAGGAAAATGGAAGTGTGGGAACAGAATCATTAACCGAGTGAATGTGGCAGGCACCACCCAGTACACAAAGGAGGAAATTAGGAAGAGTTGAAATGACCTCTGGGGCAAGGTCTGTTCCCTCGACTCCAGGCACCAGCTGCAGGCCAACAAGACTGGCAGCGGCCCTCCCAGGGCCACATTATGGCCCTCATTCTGACCCTGGCGGTCGGTGATAAAGCGGCGGCCAAGCCGCCAACAGGCCGGCGGTCTAAAATATGCAATTCTGACCCTGGCGGGAACCGCCAACACAGCCCGCCAACTTAACACTCCGACCGCCACAGCGGTACAAACAAACAGCGCGGCGGTCCCGCCAACAGCCCGGCGGCAGACAAAGTACCGCCCACCCTATTACGACCCACCAATCTGCCACCTTTTCCGGGGCGGGAGCACCGCCGATAAGAACACGGCGGAAACAGACTCCACGCGAGATTCCGGCAGTATGGAGCCAGAGTTACAGGTCATCCTCCTCCTCCTATACCAGGAGCACGCCCGGCGGCGCGGAAGACATCGGTGAGTACTGCACCTACGACACAGGGGAGGGAAAAGATTACCGGCACACACCCACCCACCCACACCCACTACAACACACACATCAATGCATTCCCACAGATCACTGTCACAACCCACAAACCACCCCCCTCCGAAATAATGCAAAGACCAAAAGAAGAGATCATAAACGGGCAGATATATTGATAACATTAATCCCAATAAATAAATAAACTATGTACAAAATATATACAGCTACTAAATGTAGTCCAACCACTGTCCGTGGATCACAGGGGTCCTGTGCAAAGGGGCAAGGCCCAGTCCCACGACAAGAACTCCACGGAGAGAACACTGCAGGGACATCAGAAAGAAAATAGGACAGGCACCTCAGGGGGAAGGGAAGGGGGGGCACCTCAGCCACTTGAGTACACGACGCCAGATCCACGAGGGGACTCCATGACCACTGGGCCATCCTGGGGAGAGCAAAGCCACAGTCCAAACAGTCCATACAGTGGGTGGCCTGCCCACTGGCCCATCCTGGGGAGAGCAAAGCCACAGTCCAAACAGTCCATACAGTGGGTGGCCTGCCCACTGGCCCATCCTGGGGAGAGCAAAGCCACAGTCCAAACAGTCCATACAGTGGGTGGCCTGCCCACTGGCCCATCCTGGGGAGAGCAAAGCCACAGTCCATACAGTCCATACAGTGGGTGGCCTGCCCACTGGGCCATCCTGGGGAGAGCAAAGCCACAGTCCATACAGTCCATACAGTGGGTGGCCTGCCCACTGGGCCATCCTGGGGAGAGCAAAGCCACAGTCCAAACAGTCCATACAGTGGGTGGCCTGCCCACTGGGCCATCCTGGGGAGAGCAAAGCCACAGTCCATACAGTCCATACAGTGGGTGGCCTGCCCACTGGGCCATCCTGGGGAGAGCAAAGCCACAGTCCATACAGTCCATACAGTGGGTGGCCTGCCCACTGGGCCATCCTGGGGAGAGCAAAGCCACAGTCCAAACAGTCCATACAGTGGGTGGCCTGCCCACTGGGCCATCCTGGGGAGAGCAAAGCCACAGTCCATACAGTCCATAACAGACCCCACTGCCACTGGAGGAGGCAAGTTGGCCAGAGGACATCCTGCAGCCCTGCCCGAGATAGATCCTGCCCTGCCACGTCTGCCAAAGGGCCAGCGGTTCTTGCCCTGAAGGGCCCAGTTCAGCGGTTCATGAGACGGCGGGGCCCAGTTCAGCGGTTCTTGAGACGGCGGGGCCCAGTTCAGCGGTTCTTGAGACGGCGGGGCCCAGTTCAGCGGTTCTTGAGACGGCGGGGCCCAGTTCAGCGGTTCTTGCCTTGAAGGGCCCAGTTCAGCGGTTCTTGAGACGGCGGGGCCCAGTTCAGCGGTTCTTGCCTTGAAGGGCCCAGTTCAGCGGTTCTTGAGACGGCGGGGCCCAGTTCAGCGGTTCTTGCCTTGAAGGGCCCAGTTCAGCGGTTCTTGAGACGGCGGGGCCCAGTTCAGCGGTTCTTGCCTTGAAGGGCCCAGTTCAGCGGTTCTTGCCTTGAAGGGCCCAGTTCAGCGGTTCTTGAGACGGCGGGGCCCAGTTCAGCGGTTCTTGCCTTGAAGGGCCCAGTTCAGCGGTTCTTGAGACGGCGGGGCCCAGTTCAGCGGTTCTTGCCTTGAAGGGCCCAGTTCAGCGGTTCTTGAGACGGCGGGGCCCAGTTCAGCGGTTCTTGCCTTGAAGGGCCCAGTTCAGCGGTTCTTGAGACGGCGGGGCCCAGTTCAGCGGTTCTTGCCTTGTAGGGCCCAGTTCAGCGGTTCTTGCCTTGAAGGGCCCAGTTCAGCGGTTCTTGAGACGGCGGGGCCCAGTTCAGCGGTTCTTGCCTTGAAGGGCCCAGTTCAGCGGTTCTTGAGACGGCGGACGGTCTATGGCCAACTGCTAAATGCCTGGTGGTGCCCTCCTGGGCAGCGGGGATGGTGCTCCTTCACTGCCCACCTGGGCTGTGGGTGGTGGGGCCCTCCTGGCCAGCTGGGCTGGGTCCTCCCTGGGCAGCGGCTATGGGGCTGGTGGGCTCTCCCGGGGCAGCTGTGCCGGTTCCTCCCGGGGCAGCGGCTATGGGGGTTGTGGGCTCCTCCTGGGCAGCAGGCCTGCTGCCTGACCTCTCCAACTTGCTGCCCTTGCCCTCCTTAGTCGTCGGCCTGTGGCCCTTTCCTCCCTTTGGAGCTGTGGCTGGTGACTGTCTCTGGGTGGTGTCCGGGGGGGATGTAGAAGGCGGGCTCCTGCGGCGACCCTTCCGCCTTCTGCTCCTCTTCCCAGGGGGTGGGCTGGCTGTCCCCTTGCTGCTGGGCGAAGATCCAGACATGCGGGCTGGCGGGCTCCAATACCCCTGCACCCTTGTCAAGGGGGCTGCAGGGCTGGTGGTGGCTGAGGTGCTCTTCTTACCCCGACGAGAAGGAGGGGGGGGCTCAGGGTCAGGAAAGAAGTTAGTAGTGGCGAGGAAGAGCTTCTTGGGACAATGGAGAGTGGTAGGTACAGTGGGAATGGGAGTGGAGGGAGAGGATGTGGTTGTAGGTGAGTCACGTTTGCTGTCTTTGGGTGCAGGTGCAGGAGGGATAGGCTGTCGTGAGGTGGATGGCTGTTGGGTGGGTGGGTGGCTGCGTTTGTGTGGTGTGGAAGAGGGGGTGACAGACACAGTGGGAGAGGACACAGGGGACGTGTAAATGGCAGTGGGGGTGGTGACTGCACGTGTGCGGACTGGAGTGGAGGGTGTGCTGGTGATGGAAACACTGGCTGATGGTGAGGTGAATGGAGGTGTGAGTGTAGACGTCACAGGGAGGGAGGAGGGAGACGAGGAGGTGGGGGTCACAGAGGTGGTAGTGACTGTTGGCATGTCTGCATCGGAATGTTGCGTGTGTGAATGTCTGCGTGATCTGTGGTGCTTATGTTTGGATGAGCTTCTCTTGGGTGTTGAGGTGTGTGCAGGCTGGTCTGATGGTGTGGGTGGGACAGGCAGAGGAACAGGAGACTGGGAGGAGGGAGTTAGTAGAGGCAGGCAGGAGACAGGGACAATGGCTGCCGTCAGTGCTGAGGCCAGAGCCTGGAACGATCGCTGATGGGCAGCCTGACCCGAATGAATGCCCTCCAGGTACGCATTGCTGCGATGAACCTCCCTCTCCACCCCCTGGATGGCATTCAAAAGGGTAGTCTGCCCAACAATGAGCGTTCGGAGGAGGTCAATGACCTCCTCACTGAGGGCAGCGGGGGTAACAGGGGCAGGGCCTGAGGTGCCTGGGGCGAAGGAGATGCCCGGCTTCCTGGCAGAGCGGGCACGGGGCGAACGCGAAGGGGCTGCTGGGAGGGCGGAGATGGTGCGCTGGGTGGCGGCTGTACCTGTAATGGCGGGGGGCACGGATGGTGCCACCCCCGCAAGGGAGCCCCCTTCCGAGGACGTGTCCGTGTCGCTGCAGGCTCCAGTCGTCCCCGTCGTGGAGCTCCCCTCGCCCTCCGTCTCACTGGTCTAGTCTGACTCTGTGGCATGGCCCTCCTGGGCCATGTGAGATGCAGCTCCCTCCTGCCCCGATGCCACTTCTCCTCCGCCTGATGATGCTGATGCACACAAGCACAGAAAGACAAACAAAAAGGGGGGGGGAGAGAGAAATAAAGGGATATTGAGTACATGGATCTCCGGTACAGTTAGCGGACATGACAGACACAGATGCCCCCTGCACTAAGTTGCGCACTTGGGGTACGCTACGCATTCCGTGGAACATGCCCTACACGCCTAGAGTTGACAACTGCACCCATGGATGACACGGCCCAGGGATGGCTGTACTGACAAACTACTGAGGGTGGTGGCTGGGGACACAGGGGCTTACGGGGGTGCCCAGCCTACAGATATCGCCCTGGCCTAGGGGGACACCCAGCCCTCCTCCCCCACCCAGACACCTCCACTGCGCGACAACAGAGTAGATAATGCTTGTACTCACCCCCTTGTGTCTGCTGTGCTGCCCTCACGCGCCCATCCAAATCAGGGTAGGCCACCGCCAGGATCCGGAACATCAGGGGGCTCAGTTGACGGCAGGCACCCCGCCTACGTTGGGAGGCCATCCCCAGCAGAGACTCGGCGGTCTTCTTGGTCCCGCGGCGGATGTCCTCCCACCTCTTGCGGCAGTGGGTGCCCCGTCGATGGTGGACCCCCAGGGCCCGGACTTCCTTGGCGATGGCACGCCAAATCCCGATCTTCTCATGGGCGCGGACCTATGTGACACGTACAGGGAGGGAGAAATACCACGTTCAAGTTACTCAGCATTTTCCTTTCCAGTGGCCCAATGCCCCCCATCCCCGCCAGGCCCCCCGCCAGGCCCCCCGCCATGCCCAACATGCCCCCCATCCCGCCAGGCCCCCCGCCATGCCCCCCGCCATGCCCAACATGCCCCCCATCCCCGCCAGGCCCCCCGCCATGCCCCCCGCCATGCCCAACATGCCCCCCATCCCCGCCAGGCCCCCCGCCATGCCCAACATGCCCCCCATCCCCGCCAGGCCCCCCGCCAGGCCCAACATGCCCCCCATCCCCGCCAGGCCCCCCGCCATGCCCCCCGCCATGCCCAACATGCCCCCCATCCCCGCCAGGCCCCCAAGCCAGCCAGTGGCACCAAATCCATATTGAATTAAACTCACTTGTTGGTCTGGAGGACCGTAGAGTAGCGCATACTGGGGGAGGACCCCATCCACAAGTTTCTCCAACTCCTCTCCAGTGAAGGCAGGGGCCCTTTCCCCAGTCGCAGCAGCCATTGTCCCTTCCAGACCGAGGTCACAGCAACACTTGCAGTATAGGTCCTCTCCTGTGAAAGTTCAAGTCGCAAGTGGATAAGTAGATAGAAAATGGCGGTCACGTCCGCGGCGGTGCGTACCGCGGCGGTGCGTCCCGCCACCGCCGGCGCCCTTCGCCATTGGCTCCTGAAACCCATAGGCTTCAATGTTAACCAATGCGGCTTCGCGCCGCGGTCTTGGCCCGCCGCCCGCCGCGGTGTGCCACGCCAGCGCATTGACCTCACATCCCATTGTCACACTTCACAGGTCAGGCAGCCGCCATTTCCAGGGCCCACATGGCTCAATTTCAACTGCGTCACACAGGCCTAGGCCTTGCATAGCCACTCAGACACGCCATTCACTGCATAGAGAATCGTATACTGTGCTAGCTGTGAGTACGTACCTGTGGGTTGCTTGACTGTGTGCTCCATGTTGTCCTTCCTAGGCACCGTCCGCTGGGTTGGGCGAGGAGACGGATGAATCCTCCCGTGTACCGACCGCTGGTGGACCTGTCGACAATGGAAGAACGCCACATTATCCTGACCTACCGTCTTAACCGTGCCACTATCCATGAACTGTGTGCCCGGCTGGAGCCCGACCTGATGTCCCCCATCCGCCAACCCACAGGGATTCCCCCTCTGGTGCAGGTCATGTCAGTACTACATTTCTTGGCAAGTGGGTCATTTCAGACAACCGTGGGAATTGCTTCTGGGATGTCTCAGCCCATGTTTTCGAAGGTGTTATCCAGAGTGTTGTCTGCCCTGATGAAATCCGTGAGGAACTACATCATTTTCCCTGAGGTGGGCGAATTGGCTACAGTGAAGGGTGATTTCTACGCCCTTGGACATATTCCCAACGTAATTGGTGCCATTGATGGGACCCATGTGGCTTTGGTTCCCCCAAGAGACAGGGAGCAGGTGTACAGGAACAGAAAAAATTACCATTCAATCAACATCCAGGTGGTGTGTTTGGCTGACCAGTACATCTCGCATGTAAATGCCAAATTCCCAGGGTCAGTGCATGACGCCTACATCCTCAGGAATAGCAGCATCCCTTACGTGATGGAACAGCTACAGAGACACCGTGTCTGGCTAGTGGGGGACTCTGGGTACCCCAACCTGTCGTGGCTACTGACCCCAGTAAGGAATCCCCGGACCAGGGCAGAGGAACGGTACAATGAGGCCCATGGGCGTACTAGGAGGGTGATCGAACGCACCTTTGGCCTCCTGAAGGCCAGGTTTAGGTGCCTGCATATGACAGGTGGATCCCTAATGTACTCACCTAAGAAGGTGTGTCACATCATCGTGGCCTGCTGCATGCTTCACAACCTGGCTTTGCGCCGCCAGGTGCCTTTCCTGCAGGAGGATGGTCGAGACGGTGGTGTTGTGCCAGCGGTGGAACCTGAGGAGAGTGACGAGGAGGAAGACGACGGGGCTGAAACAGACAACAGGGACAGAATCATTGAACAGTACTTCCAATAGGACACAGGTAACATTTCAAAGATAATTTAGTAAATGTTACCTACTCTGCTGCATCTCTGCTGCCTGTCTATTTGCCCCAGTGTATGATGACTGAGTTTTGGCTTTTCCCTCCCTATTTCAGATCTGGGGTCCCCACTACGAGTCCTGTGCTTCGTTTCCCCATGGACTACAGCTTTGTGGCAGCTGTTTGTTGACTTCACCATGTACAAGGACATATTTGAACTGTCATGTCAATTACCATCTATTGAAATCACAGCAAGACTCCTGATATTTTGGTGCAAAATAGGTGTTTATTGAAGTGCTCAAAATGGGATGGGTGGTTTCAAGTGGGTGGGGGCTATGGTGAAGGAATGTCCATGGCAGAGTCCAGAGTAACAGTCACACAGGTGCATTGTCCAGAGGCCTGTGGAGAGATGGAGCATGGGCAGTTCAAGGATGGACAGGGTGACAATGTGGGACAGTGGGATGACATCAGGTGGTATCCATTGCTGGCGGGGGTCTTGACATCCTACTCTGTCTTCTTGCGAGATCTCAGGGCCCTCTTGTGGGGTGGTTCTTCTCCTGCAGGAGGTGGGGGTCTGGTGGGCTGCTGCTGTGCGGGGGCCTCCTGTCCACTAGCGCCGGCGGAGGTGGATGGCTGTTCTTGGTCCAGGCTAGTGGCAGGGGCCCTTGGGTGTTGTTCAGTGTCCGCCCTGCTGTTTACGAGGTCCTGCAGCAGCCCTACCATGGTAACCAGGGTGGTGTTGATGGCTCTGATGTCCTCCCTGTACCCCCGATAGTGTTCCTCCTGCAGCACCTGGATCTCCTGGAACCGGGCCAGTACCGTCGCCATCGTCTCCTGGGAGCGGTTGTATGCTCCCATGATGGTGGTGAGGACCTCGTGGAGAGTGGGTTCCCTGGGCCTCTCCTCCCCCCCCTGTCGCACAGCTGCCCGCCGAGTTGCCCTGTTTCCCTGGGCCTCTGCCCCCTGGCAGGTGTGCCCACTACCACTGCCCCCAGGTCCCTGTTGTTGTTGGGGTGGTGGGTTATCCTGGGTGCCCTGTAGTGGTAGACACACCGCAGATTGACGCGCCCTGGAGACAGAGGCATGGGCCCGCTGGGTGGGAGCTGTGCTGGTGTTCCCAGAGGGGTTAGGGTCTGTAGTGGCCTGGGCCTGTGTGAGGGGAACCGACTGTCCAGAGGTCCCCGATGGTCCGGGCTGGTCATCGGTGTCCAGGTCGACAGAGCTGCTGTCATCGCTGACGGCCTCTTGGGTGGGGGGTGTGGAGAATTCTGGCCCCTCCGCCGCGGTGTGTTGACGGTCGGGTCCTGCAGGGGTATAGAGGTATGGTTATAGTTTCAATGTGTGGCATATGGGTGTATCTGTGGGTTCTCGTGTCCCCAAGTGCTGGCATTCGTGTGTGGGGGCTTTGGTGAGGGTGGCTTGTGAGGGGGATGTGTATATGCATTGGGCATGCTTTGGTGATGGGTGTCCATGCTTAGTGGACGCATGCAGGCCTAGGTTTTGGGATGTGTGGGTTGTGATGGTGAGACATTGGCGGGGAATAGGTGTGCTGGGGGTGGGGGTGAGGATGGTGGTGGGGGTGAGGATGGTGGTGGGGGTGAGGATGGGGGTGGGGGTGAGGGTGGGGTTCGAGGATGGGGGTGAGGGTTGGGGTCTGATTTGGCATGCAGGTGGGGGGGAAGCAGTATTGAAGCTTCAACTTACCAGTATCCATTCCTCCGCCGACTCCTGCGAGGCCGTCAGGATGCAGGATGTTCAAGACTTCCTCCTCCCATGATGTGAATTGTGGGGGTTGAGGTGGGGGTCCTCCGCCAGTCTTCTGCACGGCGATGTTGTGCCTGGATACCATGGAACGCACCTTCCCCCGTAGGTCGTTCCATCGCTTCCTGATGTCTTCCCGATTTCTGGGGTGCTGTCCCACTGCGTTCACCCTGTCGACAATCCTCTGCCATAGCTCCGTCCTCCGGGCAATGCTGGTGTATTGTATCTGTGTGCCGAACAGCTGGGGCTCTACCCGAACGATTTCCTCCACCATGACCCTGAGTTCTTCGTCTGTGAAGCGGGGTTGTCTTTGGGGTGCCATGGGGTGGTGTGTATGATGTGTGGGGTGGAGTATGTGTATTTAAGTGAGTTGAGTGTGGTGGTGTGTGTTGTTTTGTGTGTGGATAGTATGTGGGTGATGGTGTTGAGTGGCTGTGGCTGTTATGTTTTGGATGCTGGTGTCTCGCTCTTGTCTTCTTTACGAATTTTTAAGCGTAGGGGTTTGTGGGTGATGTGGGTGGGTGTTTTATATTGTATTGTGTGTGTGGGAGTGGTGTGTGTATGTGTATCAGGTGTGTGGGATTCAAATCGTCCAATGTGGGTGAGTTTTGTTCGTTTGTGTGTATTCTGACCGCGCCGGTGTGTCCCGCCAATGGAATACCGCGTTTGAATGACCGCCGCGTGGATTCGTGGGTCGTAATGGCATGGGCGTATTTCTGTTGGCGTGGCGGTGGAGGTTTGGTCACCTCCACCTTTCCGCCGACCGCTGGTCTGGCGGTCTGTTGTGGCGGTCGGATTTTCGGAGGTTTGCCTTCTGCGGGTCAGAATGACCGTGGCGGGTTTCCGCGACCGCGGCGGGATTATGGAGGATTTCTGACCGGCGGTAGGCGCCTTTTACCGCCGAGGTCAGAATGACCACCTATATCTCTTTCCCTGGGAGGAGAAGGTCTTGGCCATCCTGCATCATAAGGACTTGACAGGAATACCTGGGGGCGTGGGTCTGGTAAGTCGCAATATTAAAAATGTCACCAAAATGCCACGTCATGCATGCTCACAGCTCAACTTTTGCCACTTCTTCTGTTACTCCACTCACCAGCCGGGTCTTCACTTATCCAAAGACCCCTGTTTGTGAACTTCCAATTGAAGTGTACTCACATGGGGAGGAGAACATTTATATATAGTGTGTAGTACAGGGACTGACATGACTACAACTCCCAGCAGGCACTGTTACTGTTACACAAACCACCAGCCCAGTGTTTTCTTCTCCAAATACCCTTGTTTGTCAACTCCCTAATGAAGTGTTCTTACCAGCGCGCTCAACATTTATATAGGGTGTATAGTACAGCGACTGCCATGACTGCAACCCTGAGGAAACACTGTTTTGATAACTCCAAACACCAGCACAGTGTCCTCTTCTCTAAATACTACTGTCTGTGAACTCCCAGTTGAAGTGTACATTTGTCAAATGTGTGTAGTACAGGGAGTAACCTGACTACAACTCTCAGCAGACCCTGTTTCACAGGCCCTAACTACCAGCACAGTGGTTACATGCCACAGTACATCTGTTTGTCAAATCTCAAATGAGGTTTACTCACCTGGAAGGATAACATTGGTCATGGTGTGTAGTAGAGGGACAGACATGACTGCAACGCCCTGAGGGCATTGTTTCCATAACCCCAAACACCAGCATGGTGTTCCCTTGTCCAAATACCCCTGTTTCTCAACACATAAATGAAGTTTACTCACCTTGGTGGATGAAATAAGTATACTGTGTATAGTAGGGGGTGTTACCTGACTACAACTCCCAGCAAGCACTGTTTCTGTGACTTCAAACACTAGAATAGTGTACATTCGACCAAATAGCCCAGTTTGGCGAATCACAACGTAAGTGGACTCAGATGTGGGGATAACATTTGTAAAGTGTGTGTAGTAGAGGGAGCAACCTGACTGCTATGGACAAGTGGCTCTGCATCTCTCATTTCAGACACACGCTGAGGGTCCATATGCCCAAATAGCCATGTCTCTGGAATCACAATTGAAGTTCACACCCCTGGGATGATACCATATGGAAAATGGTAGGAAATAGAGGGAGTGGCCAAAATACACAGCCCAATTGGCCCTGTTAACCTAACTCCAACAACAAAACCGGTTTCACTTTCCCAAATCCATCTAGTAGAGAACTCCCAAATGAACTCTACACACCTGGGAGGATGAAAATTGTCATGTGTGTGGAGTAGAGACAGTGACATGGCTGTTACTCCCAGGGCCACTGTTTCCCCAAATCCAAACACTACACCAGTGGCCACTTGATCAAATACCCTTGCCTGTTAGGTCACATTTGAGGTTTAGTCATCTGGGAGTGACCAGGATGCAGATCATGCCCAACTCTGAGATATATCTGGCTACCTAGATCCATCTTGACTGCTAACCCAAGATGTAACTATTGAAGACAGGAAGGGCAGCTTACCCGGGGGGAAATCCAATGACCCCAAAGGCCTCAAGATGCATCACCAAAACGGTATTTGCAGCAGACACATTAGCACTGCAGTAACCACATGATGACTCATATCATCTATACAACAAGCTCCTGGTTTTGCCTGCATCACATTCAACTAGGCCTCAAATTGGACTAGAAACCTATCTTGCCTAGCCACTTTTTAGCCTGCACTGGTGGCAAGATGACAATCTCAGGCCATCCCCTCAAGGGGCAATGTTTTGCCTATCCCAGCACTTGTTTCAGGCATGGAGATATGGCATGCTCAACAAATATTATGTCAGTACAGCCAATACCATATGTACCAGTCACAATAGGATTACCTGTACATCAAATATATACCAGCTCCGCGAAATGTCATTTTGGAGGTAGATGCCATAATACATCCAGGAACATTGTATCTTTCACATCAACAGGTTGAACTGTCACTGGCCACACAGAGGCCACTGAAAAGACTGCCACTACCCCCTTGGATGAAGCCCTCTGTGATGAAGACACTCCTGTATATCTGGACTGGGAGGATGGTTCTGGACCATCTGGGCAACCTGGTCAGACACTAACAGTGAGCCTCACTGTGGCCACATCAACACCTCCCAGCCAGTTTGCCTCTACATCAGCATCAGCTGCAACCATACACCCCGTCCTGTGTCCCTAGCACAGTGTCAACCATCTTGTGTCCAGGATCCTGAGTCATAGCACAACACCTCTGACAATAATGGTCCAGGAACCAGTGGGAGAGGGCACCTTGTGGAAAGCGGACAGGCCCACGTGGAGAGGGTGTGTAGGTGGGATGCTGTGGGCCAGCAGGGTGAAGCCACTGGGGCTGATCTTGGCCAAGACATATCAGCCACACCTTGGGGTCTATCAGGAGTCCCAAGGCATGATGGGCTAGGTAGTTACTGAACTTCGGAAAATTAATCAGCTGGAGAGGACTTCCATCGGGAAATGCATGAACAGTGGGAGGTTCACAATACCAGCGTGGCCTCCCTAACAGGGGTGTTGAGGAACATTAACACCAACCTGAGCAGGGATCGACAGCAACACTCTACCCTTTCCTTTGGCGCATCTACACCAGGCCCTTTGTCGGTGCCAGCCACTGGAAGGAAGGCCCTGTCAGGGGAAGAACATGCCCCAGACACCTCTGCCTCTCTACCAGCAGATCCACCCAACACAAGTGGGGATGTCCGGCTAAGAACCCAGGAGGTGCAATTAGCAAGACACCCACCACTGCCAGCAAGTGACCTCTTCTAAAATGACCTTCTTTGTGTGCCACATATTTATTTCAATGGGAGCAGTACACTAGACATTGAACTTCCAATGGTGTGGCATCTACTCCATTGATTACAACCACCATGACTGACACATTCACTTTCCTGTTCCATCATGCCCCAAATTATATTCTGCACAAATTTCCAATAAATTCACCTATCACAAAGTCATTGTCTGCTTACTTCTGTTCCACATTTTGTAGAGATGTAATATCATGTGAAGCAAATGAAGAAGGCACAATATACTAATGGAAAGAGGAATATGTTACAGGTACAGTGTCCTCCTAAGGATTACTACCAACACACACACACAAACACACACACACATTGCTACAAGTGTCTGGTCATTTTATTCCACTGTACTGCATATAGACTGTTGGACTGTCTGAACTGTCATAACCAAGACTGGCTGACTCATATTGAGTCAAGCTACATATACTCAGGTACAGCCCTCCAGACCATGGAAGGAAGGACCTTTTCAGACATTGGGGGTCATTACAACATTGGCGGTAAAAGCTGCTTACCGCCGTGCAGAAGACCGCCAACACACCGCTGCGGCTGCGGAATTCCGCCACGGTCATTATGACCCAAAGCCCGGAATCCGCCAAAATCTAGACACCCATACAAGCCTCCCACACCAAAGGTCAGTGATAAACTGGTAACAACAAAACCTCCACTGTCACGCCAACAGGAATCTGCCCACACTATCACGACCCACGAATCCACGCGGCGGTCTTTCAACCGCGGTATTCCATTGGCGGTACACAACGCCGCGCTCAAAATATACACAGTCTTACAAAACACTACCACATTGGACAAATCGAAATGCACACACCTGATACACATACACACACCACTCCCACACACCCAATATAATATAAAACACACACCCACATCACCCACAATCCCCTACAACCACAATTGCGACAGAAGGCCATAGAGAGACACCACCATGCACAAACTCGCATCCACAGGCACTCAACACCATCACCCACATAACATCCACACACCTCACAGAACACACCTCTAAATATCACCCCACACATCACAACACACACCACCCCACACATCACCCACACCACCCCATGGCACCACAAAGACATCCCAGGTCCTCTGAGGAGGAGCTCAGGGTCATGGTGGAGGAAATCATCCGGGTAAAGCCACAGCTATTCGGATCACAGGTGCAGCACACCTCCATAGCTAGGAAGATGGAGCTATGGCGAAGAATCGTGGATAGGGTCAACGCAGTGGGACAACACCCAAGAACTAGGGATGACATCAGGAAGAGGTGGAACGACCTACGGGGGAAGGTGCGTTCCGTGGTCTCAAGACACCACATCGCGGTACAGAGGACTGCCGGCGGACCCCCACCTCCTCCCCCACAACTAACAACATGGGCGGAGCAGGTCTTGGCTATACTGCATCCTGAGGGCCTCGCAGGAGTAGCTGGAGAAATGGACTCTGGTAAGACAAATCTTTACTACTTCATCCCCCACCCTACCTGCATGCCATCACATAACCCCTCCCTCGCCCTCTCCCCATCACTCCAACTCCTCACACATGTCCCAATATCATAAACCACACATCCCAAACCCAAGCCCTGCATGCAACACCAAAGCATGGACACCCATCACCAAAGCATGGCCACTGCACATACCCACACACACCCTAAACCATTATCACACAAGGTCCTACACAGGAATGCAAGCACTGGGGTACACGGTCATCCACCCATTGCACACCATGGCACACACAGATGTAATAATCATGCTTTAACACCCCTTCAGGACCCCTACCCAACGTCACCGGACAGGATGGTCCAGACATGTCAACTCCACCCACAGAAGAGGTCCACAGTGATGACAGCAGCTATGTCCAACTGGATCTAGATGACCAGCAAAGGCCCATCGGGGACCTTGGGACAGTCGGTTCCCCTCACACTGGCACAAGCCACTACAGACCTTCCCCCCTCTGGAAACACCAGCACAGGACCCACCCAACGGGCCCTTACCTCTGTCCCCAGGATACATCAAGCAGCAGTGTGTCCACCACTACAGGGAACCCAGGCTAACCCACCACCCAAACAACACCAGGGACCTGGGGGCAGTGGCAGTGGGCACACGGTTCAGGGGACAGAGGCACAGGAACACAGGGGAACTGGGAAGTCTGCTGTGCGACAGGGGGAGGACAGGCCCAGGGAACCCACTCTCCACAAGGCCCTCTCCAACATCATGGGAGCCTACCACCATTCCTAGGAGTCAATAGCAACGGTACTGGCCAAGTTTCAGGAGTCCCAGCAGCTGCAGGAGGAACAGTATTTGGGCTTCAGGGAGGAACTCAAATCCATCAATTCCACCCTGGGCATCATTGTAGGGGTGCTGAAGGAACTCGCCAACACCAGGAGAGACACTGTGGCATAACAAGGGGCCCCTGACACTAGCCTGGACGATGAACTGCCCACCACCTCCGCCGGCGCTAGTGGACAGGAGGCACCACCACAGGACCACCACACCAGCACCCCGCCCCCTGCAGAGCGAGAACCACCCTGCAAACGGTCCCTGAGATCCAGCACAAAGACAGAGAACGATTCCAAGACGCCCACCAAGAAATGAGACCACCCTGATTGTCATCCTTTTGTCCCACCTTGTCACCCTGTCCATTCTTAAACTGCCCCAGCTCCACTTCCTATGCCCATTTGGACAATGCACCTGTGGGACTATTAGACTGGACTATGCCATGGACATTCCTCCACCATCACCCCTCAACATTTTACAACAACCTCCAATATTGAGCACTTAAATACTTAAATAAACACCCTTAAAGCACAAAACAATCAGGAGTCTGTCTGTGATTTTGAAATAGTGTATTAGCAAGTACAGTGGCAAAATGCTCATTCAAATGTAATGTCAACATACCTATGTCACACAGCTATAGTCCATGAGGAAACAAAGCAGATGTCACACAGTGGGACCCACAGCTGTGAAATCGTAAGGGAAAGTGACAACTCAGTGACCATACACTGGGTGAAAATGACAGACAGTAGAGAGGTAGTACATTCAAATCAGATGTAGTAGGCAATGTTGTCTTCTTACCTGTGTCTCACTGTAAGTACTGCAGGATCACCGTGTTCCTGTTGTCGATGTCCTCTTCTTCTGCTTCCTCGTCTTCACTGTCCATAGGGTCCACAGCTGCCACAAGACCTCCATCCAGACCATCATCCAGCAGAAAAGGCACCTGTCATCGCAAGCCAAGTTGTGAAGCATACAGCAGGCCACGATGATCTGGCAACCCTTCTTTGGTGAGTAGAATAGGGAACCACCTGTCATATGGAGGCATCGGAACCTGGCCTTCAGGAGGCCGAAGGTCTGCTCTATAATCCTCCTAGTCCGCCCATGTGCCTGGTTGGAGCGTTCCCCTGACCTTGTCCTGCGATTCTTCACTGGGGTCAGTAGCGATGACAGGTTGGGGTAACCAGAGTCACCTGCAAATGGCGAGGGACAACTGTTAGACACACACAAACTCATAGGGACATCCACAGACCCAGATAACTATTCCCACTGTATTGGGTCCATGTGCTCACCTAATAGCCACACACGGTGCCCCTGGAGTTGCCCCATCACATAAGGGATGCTGCTATTCTGCATGAAGTAAGCGTCATGCACTGAGCCAGGGAATTTGGCATTGACATGGGAGATGTACTGGTCTGCCAAACACACCATCTGCACATTCATGGAATGGTAACTCTTACGGTTTCTGTACACCTGTTCACTCCTGTGGGGGGTACCAAGGCCACATGTGTCCCATCAATGGCACCTATGATGTTGGGGATATGTCCCAGGGCATAGAAATCACCTTTCACTGTAGGCAAATCCTCCACCTGAGGGAAAACGATGTAGCTCCGCATGTGTTTCAGCAGGGCAGACAACACTCTGGACAACATGTTGGAAAACATAGGCTGGGACATCCCTGATGCTATGGCCACTGTAGTTTGAAAAGACCCACTTGCTAGGAAATGGAGTACTGACAGCACCTGCACTTGAGGGGGGATTCCTGTAGGATGGCGGATAGCTGACATCAGGTCTGGCTCCAACTGGGCACACAGTTCCTGGATTGTGGCACGATCAAGCCTGTAGGTGATGATCACATTTCGCTCCTCCATTGTCGACAGGTCCACCAGTGGTCTGTACACCGGAGGATGCCGCCATCTCCTCACATGCCCCAGCGGACGGTGCCTATGGAGGAGAACAGCGAGCAGAGAGTCAACCAACTCTGAGGTACGTAAACACAACTTACTCTGAAAATATTAGCAATTTGAAATTAGCCTGTATGAGTGTTTAGGCAAGGCCTACATATGTCTGATGCAGTAAAAAAAAATGCCATGTGGGCCCATGAAATGGCGGCTGCCTGACCTGTAAAGTGGGACAAGGGGATATGAGGTAACTGCGCTGGCGTTGTACACCGTTGCGGTAGGCAGTCGAAGACCGCAGCATAAACCTGCATTGGTTAACATTGGACCCTATGGGTCCCAGGAGCCAATGATGATGTACACAGGTGGTGGATGAAGGATAGGGGGGTGAGAATGAGGCATGCATGAAAAGACGGTGAGTGCATGTGCGTCATGGCAAGGGTAGGGATGCGGGCCAGTCACTGTGACGGTGCGGGCGGTAATATCTTCTCCTTTCCCTGTACTATTCCTGTAGGTCAGTGGCCACCAGAAGATGGACATTTGGCGTGCCATCGCCAAGGAAGTCCGGACCCTGGGGGTATACCACAGATGGAACATCCACTGCCGTAAAGGATGGGAGGACATTCGCTGCTGAAGCAAGAAGACGGCGGAGGCCCAGCTGGGGATGGCCTCCCAACGTGGGAGGGGTGCCCGTCGCACCATGACCCCCCTGATGTTCCGGATCCTGGCAGTGGCGTACCCGGAGTTGGATGGGCGCTTGAGGGCATCACAGCAGCAACAAGGGGGTGAATACACTCTCATTCAGCGCGCATTGTAGGTGTCTGGGTGGGGGAGGTGGGCTGTGGGTTCCTCTAGGCCAGGGCGACTTTAGTAGACAAGGACCCTACTTAAGGCAGGCCCTGTAGCACCCCACCACACCTGTGTACAGTGCCAACTACACCGGGTCAGGCTCCTGTGACATCCATGTGTGCAGAAATCGGCCATAGCCTTGTAACCCATGTCCCTGGGATTGAATAGTGGACTCCAATTGTGCGGTGTAGTGCAGGGGGCTTCTGTGTCTGTCGTGTCCGCCAACGGTAGCAGTATTGCATGCACTTAACATGTCTTTCTTCTGTCTTCCCCCCCCTTTTTGTGGACTCCTTGTTCTTGTCTGCATTAGCATCATCAGGCGGAGGAGCAGTGGCACCGGAGCAGGAGGGAGCTGCATCCCACATGGCCCTGGAGGGCGACACTACGGAGTCTGAATTCACCAGTGGGATTGTGGTCGAGGTGAGCTCCACGGCGGGGACAGGAGCTGACACCAGCGAAATGGACTCCTCCTCTGATGGGAGCTTTCCCCTGCGGTGGCGGTCCCATCTGTGCCCCGCCCGCATCTACAGGTACAGCCGCCACCCCCCTACCAGCATCGCCCTCCCATCAGCCCCTCAGTTTTTGCCCCGTGCCCGCTCACCCAGGAGGGTGGGCATCACCTTCGCCCCAGGCACCTCAGGCCCTGCCCCAGTCACCCCTGCTGCCCTCAGTGAGGAGGCCATTGACCTCCTCAGGTCCCTCACTGTTGGGCAGTCTACCATTTTGAATCCCATCCAGGGTATAGAGAGGCAGTTGCAACAAACCAATGCATACCTGCAAGGCATTCACTCTGGTCAGGCAGCCCTTCAGCGAGCATTTCAGACTCTGGCCTCAGCACTGATGGCAGCCATTGTCCCTGTCTCTAGCCTCCCCCCTCAAACTTCCTCCACCCAGACCCACACACCCGTACCCCGGCCTATCCCAAGCACACCATCAGACCAGCATGCACACACCTCAACACACAAGGGAAGCTCAGGCAAACATAAGCACCACACATCCCACAGGCACTCACGCAAGCATCAGACCCTTGCAGACACACCAACATCCACTGCCTTCACTGTGTCTCCCTCCTCCCTCCCTGTCTCGTCTCCACTCACACCTATATGCACTACATCCTCAGCCACTACGTCCATCACCAGCACACCCACCACCACACCCGCTCAGTTGCAGTCACCACCCCCACTACCATTCAGACGTCCCCTGTGTCCTCTCCCAGTGTGTCTGTGAGGCCACCTCCCAAGGTACACAAACGTAGCCACACACCCACCCAACAGCCATCCACCTCACGACAGCCTCCAGCCCATGCACCTTCACCCAAAGTCAGCAAACGTACACCTCCTACAACCACTACCTCTTCCTCCACTCCCAAACCCCCTCCAGCTATACGTCCCAGTGTTCCGAAGAAACTTTTCCTGGCCAACCTTGACCTCTTTCCCTCACCTCCCCCACCCCTTCAGTCTCCTAGGGCCCACCTCTCCAGGTCCCAAACTAGCACCTCAGCCACAACATCGGCGGGACCAGTGGTGCCAGCAGTCACCGGATTATGGAGTGCACCAGGCAGCAGGGCAGCCAGTGTGGCAAGGAGCCAGAGTACGGACAGTCCCCCACCTGTCAAGCAGAAAAAGTTGGCCAGTGCCCAGTGGGAGAGGGAAAAGAAATCAGCCACCAAAGCCGCTCCCAGGGGTACAGTTGGGAGTGTGGAGACAGCTGTGACACCATCCAAGCTGGGGAAGGGGCACATTAAAACCAGCAAGTCTGGGAAGATCAGCACGGCGGACAAGACCGCCAGCAGCCGCCCTGCTGCCCAAGACAAGACTGCCAGCAGCAGCCCCGCTTCCCAAGACAGGACCGCCAACAGCAGCTCCGATGCCCAGGACAAGACCGCCACCAGCCCCGCTGCCCAAGACAGGACCGCCAGCAGCAGCCCCGCTGCCCTGGACAAGACAGCCAGCAGCCCCGCTACCCAGGACAAGACCACTAGCAGCCCGCTGCCCAAGACAAGACTGCCAGCAGCAGCCCCGCTGCCCAGGACAAGACTGGCAGCAGCACCGCTGCCCAAGACAGGACCGCCAGCAGCAGCCTGCTGCCCAGGACAAGACCGTCAGCAGCCCCGCTGCCCAGGACAAGTCCGCCAGCAGCCCCGCTGCCCAGGACAAGACCTCCAGCAGCCCCGCTGCCCAAGACAGGACCGCCAGCAGCAGCTCCGCTGTCCAGGGCAAGACCGCCAGCAGCCCCGCTGCCCAGGACAAGACCGCCAGCACCACCGCAGGATAGTGAGCGCCAATGATTACTACGCTACTGAGGCCACCACGGGCATGATGAAGCACCCTGGGCACCAAGCCCCCTCCAGAACCAGTGAAGAAAGGCATCCACTACCTCTGTCCTTGGCAGAATGAAGCACTCTGGGCAACAAGGCCCCTCCAGAACCAGTGGAGAAAGGCATCCACTACCTCTGTCGTTGGCGGGATGAAGCACTCTGGGCACCAAGCCCCCTCCAGAACCAGTGGAGAGTTACACCCACTACCTCTGTCCTTGGAAGGATGAAGCACTCTGGGCACCAAGCCCCCTCCAGAACCAGTGGAGAAAGGCATCCACTACCTCTGTCCTTGGTAGGATGATGCACTCTGGGTACCAAGACCCCCCCCAGAACCAGTGGAGAGTTACATCCACTACCTCTGTCCTTGGCAGGATGATGCACTCTGTGCACCAAGCCCCCTCCAGAACCAGTGGAGAAAGGCATCCACTACCTCTGTCCTTGGCAGGATGAAGTACTCTGGGCACCAAGCCCCCTCCAGAACCAGTGGAGAGTTACATCCACTACCTCTGTCCTTGGCAGGATGATGCACTCTGGGCACCAAGCCCCCTTAAGTACCAGTGGAGAGTTACATCCACTACCTCTGCCCTTGGCAGGATGAAGCACTCTGGGCACCAAGCCCCCTCCAGAACCAGTGGAGAAAGGCATCCACTACCTCTGTCCTTGGCAGGATGATGCACTCGGGGCACCAAGTCCCCTCCAGAACCAGTGAAGAGTTACATCCACTACCTCTGTCCTTGGCAGGATGAAGCACTCTGGGCAGCAAGCCCCCTCCAGAACCAGTGGAGAAAGGCATCCACTACCTCTGTCCTTGGCAGAATGAAGCACTCTGGGCACCAAGCCCCCTCCAGAACCAGTGGAGAGTTACATCCACTACCTCTGTGCTTGGCAGGATGATTCACTCTGGGCACCAAGCCCCCTCCAGAACCAGTGGAGAAAGGCATCCACTACCTCTGTCCTTGGCAGGATGAAGCACTCTGGGCACCAAGCCCCCTCCAGAACCAGTGGAGTCTGTTACCCACTTGAGGGACTGTGGCTTTGCACTCCCCAGGATTGAACAGTGGGCAACCCACCCACTGTAGAGACTTGAGAGACTGTGGCTTTGCACTCCCCAGGATTGAACAGTGGCCAACCCACCCACTGGAGAGACTTAAGAGACTGTGCCTGTGCACTCCCCAGGATTGAACAGTGGGCAACCCACCCACTGTAGAGACTTGAGAGACTGTGGCTTTGCACTCCCCAGGATTGAACAGTGGCCAACCCACCCACTGGAGAGACTTAAGAGACTGTGCCTGTGCACTCCCCAGGATTGAACAGTGGGCAACCCACCCACTGTAGAGACTTGAGAGACTGTGGCTTTGCACTCCCCAGGATTGAACAGTGGGCATGGAGCCCCCCCCCCATGGATCTGGCGTTGTGCACTCATCCGGCTGAGGTGCCCCCCACTTCCCTTCCCCCTGAGGTGCCTGTTTTATTTCTATCTGATGCCCCTGCAGTGTTCTCTCCGTCTTGTTTGGGTATTGAGTGAGGGCCTCCCCCATGCCTTTTGGGCCCAGAGGTCCACGGACTATGATGGCGGAATCCCTTGGACTTGTGTTCTTGGTGTATATAATTGTTCATAGAGTAAATGTGTATATATGTAAATATTTTTTATTACTGTATTTTAATATCTTACAATCATTTGACTCATTTCCTTTTGTCCTTGCATTCTTCCAGGGGGGTTGGGGGTGTAACTGTGATGTATCAATATGTATTGGTGTGTGTGTTGTCGTGGGTGAGTGTGGAGGTGGGTGTGTATTGCGTGTGTGTGTCATTGCTTTTTCCCACCCCCCTCCCCTTTGTCGTAGGTGCAGTACTCACCGTGGTCTTCGCTGCCGGCGTTCGTGCTCTTGGTAGAGGAGCAGGAAGATAAAGGCTGGGAGTGTCTGATGTTCCGGTTCCATGGCGTCCTGGTTCCTCGTGGGGTGTGTAGAGGTGAGCGTTTTCCCTTCGAAGTCCTGTTTCCGGCATGTTTTTGTTCGCAGTGAATCCGCCCCAGAAAAGTTGCCGTATTGGTGGCTTGTAATTCTGTGGGCGGTACATTGTCTTCCGCCTGGCTGTTGGCGGTTACCGCCGCGGTGTTTGTTTGTACCGCCATGTCGGTCGGAGTGTTAAAGTGGCTGTCTATGTTGGTGGTTTCCGCCACGGTCGTAATTCAATTTTTTTTACTGCCGGCCTGTTGTCGGTTTTACCGCCGCTTTAACACTGACCGCCAGGTTTGTAATGACCGCCATTGTCCTGTACAATAGTCAAACAGAAAAGTGCATGGTGTCACCAGCCTGAGCCTTATCATATGCCACACCAGAGTAATCCACCATCAGACAGAGGGCAGTATGAAATTCACTGAACACAGGCCCATCATTATCCAATGACCATGCATCTAGTGGCATGACACAAATATATGTCAGCTTTGTGGCACAGGCACTGTGGCCTGCAATGATGAAACACATCTACAGCTACATACAGGGCATACAAGAAGAGTGTTTAGCCAGTGCAAAGGGTGAATGACTTGCTCACAATTGATGACAACAAATTTCATGTCCACATGATGATACACATGATGCAATTGGCCCAACACACCACACAAATCAAGTACAATGTACACTTCAGACCTTCCAAACAACCACTGCTCAAGCTACCTTGACACAGGTCTCATACACCCCAAATCTGTGACCCACATTACCTGGGACAAAATATATCCACTTCCTATGTCAGAACAGCATCAGATACCTGCCAAATATCACAACTCTGAAATACCCACATGAGGATGTCATGGTGAAGGTACCTGTACAAAGACAACACCAATGGTGGTGTCCACTTCAGTATGCAGGATTTTCTGTAACACCCTATTATTTGACTGGGCTCTAGTCTTAGTAGTGTTGTCTCCACCAGCATGTACAATGTGGTGTAAGATATTACAAGGCCAGGCCTGTGCTACAGTTGTGAGAGGAAGGTGGACACCACGCCTAGACTCCTGAATACAAGCCAGGCCTCCTGTTAGGTCATGTCTACTGGTCTTTGGATTGGCACCAAGACAAGTGTTCAGGGTAGTTTTGGCATCTACTTTGTTGTCTTGAAAATGTGCCTTTGGGCTTTGTTGGGACCATAATCCTGCTGATTGATACCTCGGGTCTCACCCCGTCCCGGGTCTTGATGCTGTAGTCACACTATGCATGGCTGCCAAGTAGTGGAGCCAGGGTTCAGTTTGCTGCACCTGGGGTCTAGATCGGAGTTCACAAACATATACAGCAGATGAGGTATTGAAGCGTAGGTTTCTTTGTTGAATGTACTTGGTTATTTTGTTTCTGATAAAAAGCGGTCATTTTCCATGTATTACTTTCTGGGTGGTGCAAAGCAGCTTGAAGGTGAATCTTTTAGCATTGGCTAACCAGTGTAGTGCTCTCAAGGCAGGGGAGATGTGGGCTTGTGGCCTTACATGTAATAGTAGCCTGCCAGTGGAGTTCTGAATATGTTGTAATTTTTTCATAATAGATAGCGATGATCCATGGTATAGGCCATTGGCATAATCCAGTTTCGATAGTACAAGAGAGATAGTAGCCTGCACCTTGTATGGAAATCTGAGGTGGAGGAAGATACGTTGCAGAGTCTTCAAGGTGACCAAGCTTGTTCGTGCTAATTTGTCCACTTGGGCATTCATTGTTAACTTGAAGTCCATGGTAATTCCAATGTTTTTAACTTCCTCTGATAATGGAGGAGGTGGTCTGAGATTGTCAGGCCAGGTGCACAGTGGGTCATAATTTTTCCAGTCACCACATGTGAGTATTTCCGTTTTGGAAGCATTTAGTTTGAGATGGCTCCATGTCAACCACTGATCAATGGCTCTGAGGCAAGTAAAGATTTGTGAGTTTTCAATGTCTTTGTGGCATTCTAATTTAAGTAGTATTTGTGTGTCATCCGCATAGTTGTAGCTTCCGATTTGAAAATCATTCATCAGTTCTGGTAATGAAATCACGTAGATGTTGAAAAGCAAAGATTAGATGATTGATCCTTGGGGGACCCCTGCTTTTGTGAGGTAGGGTTTGGACGAGAAGGGGGGAGAATTGATAATATTAGTTATGTTTTGAAGGTAGGATGTAATTCAGTCGAGAGCAGTCCCATCTATGCCGGCTTCGTGGAGAGTTTGAATAAGGGTGTTGTGGTCAACTGTACCAAAGGCAGCCGAGAGGTCCAAGAGAAGTAGTGCAACAACTCCATTGTGGTTGACTGTGTTTTTAAGATCATCCCAGATTGCTTTGAGTGCTAATTCAGTGCCTCTTCCTGGGAGGAATCCTGTTTGGTAATCTGAAAGTATGGAATTGTCTTCAATGAATTATGACATCTGGGTGAATGCTGCTCTTTTTATCAGATTGCCCAGGAGGGTCCATTTGTGATTGGTCTGTAGTTGTTGGAGTCCTGTGGGTCTAGGTTTGTTTTCTTTAATAACAGACATATGCATGCCTATATAATGGTGTTTGAGTAGTAGGACCTAAATGAAAAGACAAAATAAGCATGTTTATGAGGTCAAAAATACATTTTCGTAGTTGTGACAGTTTCTAAAGCCCAATACAGCATTTCAGCCTGCTAAAATGGCGGCTGCCTGACCTACTCCACTGGACATTAGGAACTGCCCGCGACCACCGGTGGAAGTCAGCATGGCGATAGGCGGTTGCAACCATGTTGGACACACCTATAAGCTAACGTTGTTTCCAGTGGCGGTTGCGGCTTAATGGCAGTGTATGTTAGAGGTGACGACCGCGTATGTGTGACTGTCATGTTGTGCAGATTCACTCACTTGACTCCTGACACTGCTTCCAGCAAGACCTCCATGACCTGAGCTGTTGTGTGGCACCTCTGTGCACAACCATGCCACATCCATAATAATTTATTAAGAAAAGGATGTCCTGAGTGGGCACCCAGACACCAAACTGAATATTAAATGGCAGGAGGCAGTCACTGCTCCAGGAGCTATTCACTGCTTCAGCAGGGAGTGCCCCATAATGCCCTGTGAGGGCTTTTTTTGTTTAATTTTTTAAGCTTGGCGGGGGCCTTGAAAATGGGAGGGGCACCACCACCAAGCGCATTTTTAATGTGGTTGAAGACCTGTAGGAAGTAAAGCAGACCCCCAGCAACTCCACGAGAGCTGGCTGCAATATGAAAGACTATTCTTAGCAGGCATTACAGGACTCTGGGTCTTAGTCGCCTATTCTGAGACAGTTTCTAAGAAAGGAAACAAGGGGTCATAGTAGGGATAGCTCTAAGGGATATAAGTTCAAAAGAGGAATAGGCCCAAAATCCCAAAAATTATGTTTTCAAAAATGTATTTCATCATTCATATTTCTTCATTCATATTAAAATATAATGATAATATAATGATAATATTGCAATACACAATTCCTTGTTATTATAAATCACAACCCCAATGAACAAAGGGTCACATGTACGATGCTTTTTGTACCTCGCAAACAGCAAATCTGTCTGTTTGCGACATGCAAAAAGCACTTGCAGATACACAAACCCAGTTTTGGAATTCGGTAACACTGTTATCGAACCGCAAAATGGGTTTGTGACTCGCAATTAGGAAGGGGTGTTCCCTTCCTAATTGCGACTCGCAGTGAGAAGTAGGATTGTTTTGTGACCACGAACACAGTCACAAAGCAATCACAGTTACCATCAGTGTCACACTGGTGGTAACACATTCACAAACAGGAAGGGATCCCTATGGGACCCCTTCCCCTTTGTGAATGTCACTGAAAACATTTTTTTTCAGAGCAGGCAGTGATCCTACGGACCACTGCCTGCTCTGAAAAAATGAAACAAAAACATTTCATTTTTTTCTTTTTGTAATGCATCTCGTTTTCCTTTAAGGAAAACGGGCTGTATTACAAAAAAAAAAAAAAATGCTTTATTGAAAAGCAGTCACAGATTGCAACCTACCTCATGAATATTCATGAGGTGGGCATTTGCGACCCCCTTGCGAGTCGCTCTGACTCATAATTTGCGAGGCTCAAGTCAGAACTTTGCTACATATGGCCCTAACAAACTAAAATACACATTTACATACTTATCAATTAGCCTTCCAGGGTGTCTCGCAAAAACATACTTCAAATAATAATAATCAAGTCATCAATGCCACAAGCAATAAATCAGAAATAAAGCAATAAATCAGTAGTGGTATTCCTGTGTTAAGATTAGGATTAATAGTTATTTTACTTTTGTTGAGTGAAGTTTGAGTAAGAGGATTGTATGTTTGATGTGAGTGGAGTGAATCATTGTATTGTTTGATGACTAAGGGGGTCATTACAACATTGGCGGTAAAAGCCGCTTACCGCCGTGCAGAAGACTGCCAACGCACCGCCACGGACGTGGAATACCGCCACTGCCATTGTGACCCACAGCTCGGAATCTGCCAAAATCTAGACACCCACACAAGTCCGCCACACCAAAGGTCAGTGATATACTGGTGATAACAAAACCTCCACTGTCACGCCAACAGGAATATGCCCACACTATCACGAACCACGAATCCCCGCGGCGGTCTTTCTACCGCAGTATTCCATTGGCTGTACACACCCCGGCGCTCAAAATACACCCACAGTAACAAAACACAACCACATTGGACAATTCCAAATACACACACCTGACACACATACACACAACACACACCCAATTTACTATAAAACACACACCCACAAACCCCTTTGACAACAATTGCGACAGAAGGCCAGAGAGAGACACCAGATTGAGGTTCAGAGGACTGGCGGCGGACCACACCTCCTCCCCCAGAACTCACTACATGGGAGGAGCAGGTCTTGGCTATACTGCATCCTGAGAACCTCGCAGGAGTAGCTGGAGGAATGGACTCTGGTAAGTCAAACCTTTAACTACTTCATCTCCCACCCACCTGCATGCTATCACATACCCGCACCCTCGCCCTCACCCCATCACTCCAACTCCTCACATATGTCCCAATATCACAAACCACACATCCCAAACCCAAGCCCTGTATGTAACACCAAAGCATGGACACCCATCACCAAAGCATGTCCACTGCACATACCCATACACCCCCCTAAACCATTATCACACAGGGTTCCACAGAAGAATGCAAGCACTGGGCTACCGGGTCACCCACCCATTGCACACCATGGCACACACAGATGCAATAATCATGCTTTTACACCCCTGCAGGACTACTACCCAACGTCACTGGACAGGAGGGTCTAGACATGTCCACTCCACCCACAGAAGAGGCCAACAGTGATGACAGCAGCTCTGTCCAACTGGATCTATATGACCATCTGGGACCTCAGAACAGTTGGTTCCCCTCACACTGGCACAAGCCACAACAGAGCCTCCCCCTCTGGAAACACCAGCACAGCACCCACCCAGCGGGCCCATACCTCTGTCCGCAGGACACGTCAAGCAGCAGTGTGTCCACCACTACAGGGAACCCAGGCTAACCCACCACCCCAACAACACCAGGGACCTGGGGGCAGTGGTAGTGGGAACATGGTTCAGGGGACAGAGGCCCAGGGAAACAGGGGAACTGGGAGGGCTGCTGTGCAACACGGGGAGGACAGGGCCAGGGAACCCACTCTCCACGAGGCCCTCTCCAACATCATGGGAGCCTACCACCATTCCCAGGAGACGATGGCAACGGTACTGGCCCAGTTTCAGGAGACCCAGCAGCTGCAGGACGAACAGTATTTGGGGTTCAGGGAAGAACTCAAATCCATCAATTCCACCCTGGGCATCATTGTAGGGGTGCTGAAGGAACTCGTCAACACCAGGAGGGACACTGTGGCACGACAAGGGGCCCGTGACACTAGCCTGGATGATGAACTGTCCACCACCTCCGCCGGCGCTAGTGGACAGGAGGCACCGCCACAGGACCACGACACCAGCACCCCACCCCCTGCAGATGGAGAACCACCCCGCAAGCAGTCCCTGAGATCTAGGACAAAGACAGAGAACAATGCCAAGACCCCACCAAGAAATAAGACCACCCTGATTGTTATCCTTCTGTCCCACTTTGTCACCATGTCCATCCATCAACTGCCCCAGCTCCACTTCCTATGCCCCTTTGGACAATGCACCTGTGAGACTAATAGACTGGACTCTGCCATGGACATTCCTCCACCATCACCCCTGACCATTTTACAACCCCCTCCACTATTTTGCACTTAAATAAACACCATTAAATCATAAACAAATCTGGAGTCTGTCTGTGCTTTCAAAAATGTGTATTAGCAATAACAGTGGCAAAATGCTATATCCAATGTAATGTCAACATACCTATGTCACACAGCTCTAGTCCATGCGGATACAAAGCAGAGATCACACAGTGAGACCCACATCTGTGAAATCGAAAGGGAAAGTGACAACTCAGTGTCCATACACTGGGTGAAAATGACAGACAGATGAGAGGTAGAAGAATTAAATCAGATGTAGCAGGCAGTGTTGTCTTCTTACCTGTGTCTCACTGGAAGTATTGCTGGATCACTATGTTCTTGTTGTCTATGTCCTCTTCTTCTGCTTCCTTGTCTTCACTGTCCACAGGCTCCACAGCTGCCACAACACCTCCATCTGGACCATCCTCCTGCAGAAAAGGCACCTGTCGTCGCAAAGCCAAGTTGTGAAGCATACAGCAGGCCACGATGATCTGGCACACCTTCTTTGGTGAGTAGAATAGGGAACCACCTGTCATATGGAGGCACCGGAACCTGGCCTTCAGGAGGACGAAGGTCCTCTCTATAATCCTCCTAGTCTGCTCATGGGCCTCATTGTAGTGTTCCTCTGCCCTTGTCCTGGGATTTCTCACTGGGGTCAGTAGCCATGACAAGTTGGGGTAACCAGAGTCACCTGCAAATGTCGAGGGACAACTGTTAGACACACACTAACTCTTAGGGACATCCCCAGACCCAGACACCTAGTCACACTGTATTAGGTCCATGTCCTCACCTAATAGCAACACACAGTGCTTCTGGAGTTGCCCCATCACATAAGGGATGCTGCTATTCCGCAGAATGTAAGCGTCATGCACGGAGCCAGGAAATTTGGCATTCACATGGGAGATTTGACTGGTCTGCCAAACACACCATCTGCACATTCATAGAATGGTAACTCTTCCGGTTTCTGTACACCTGTTCACTCCTGCTGGGGGGGTACCAAGGCCACATGTGTCCCATCAATGGCACCTATAATGTTGGGGATATGTCCCAGGGCATAGAAGTCATCTTTCACTGTAGGCAAATCCTCCACCTGAGGGAAAACGATGTAGCTGCGCATGTGTTTCAGCAGGGCAGACAACACTCAGGACAACACGTTGGAGAACATAGGCTGGGACATCCCTGATGCTATGGCCACTGTCGTCTTAAAAGACCCATTTGCCAGGAAATGGAGTACTGACAGCACCTGCCCTAGAGGGGGGATTCCTGTGGGATGGCGGATAGCTGACATCAGGTCTGGCTCTAACTAGGCACACACTTCTAGGATTGTGGTACGATCAAGTCTGTAGGTGATAATTACATGTCGCTCCTCCATTGTCGACAGGTCCACCAGCGGTCTGTACACCGGAGGATGCCGCCATCTCCTCAACTGCCCCAGCGGACGTGCTCTATGGAGGAGAACAGCGAGCAGAGAATAAACCATCACTGAGGTACGTAAACACAACTTAATCGGAAAATGTTTTAAAATCGACATATGGCTGTATTAGTGTTTAAGCAAGGCCTAGATATGTGTGACGCAGTCATAAATAATGCCATGTGGCCCCCTGAAATGATGGCTGCCTGACCTGTAATGTGGGAAAAGGGGATATGAGGTAACTGCGCTGGCGTTGTGCACCATCGCGGTAGGCGGTCTAAGACCGTGGTGCAATCCTGCATTGGTTAACATTGGATCCCATAGGTCCCAGGAGCCAATGACGATGTACGCCGGCGGTGACGGTACGCACCGCCGCGGATGTCACTGCCATTTTCTCTCTGTTCACTCACTTGATACCTGATCTTCGACAGGAGAGGACCTACACTGCAACTGCTGCTGTGACCTCAGTCTGGAAGAGACAATGGCTCGTGTGTCTGGGGAAAGGGCCCCTGCCTTCAGCACGGAGGAGTTGGAGAAACTAGTGGATGGGGTCCTCCCCCAGTACACGCCACTCTACGGTCCTCCAGACAAACAGGTGAGTACACTATGAGCATGCTGTATGGGCAATGCCTATCTGGAGTGGTGTGGATGAAAGATATGGGGGGAGAATGAGGCGTGCATGAAACGACAGTGAGTGCATGTGCATCATGGCAAGGGTAGGGATTCCTAATCCTGTAGGTCAGCGCCCACAGAAGAAGTATATTTGGCATGTAATTGCCAAGGAAGTCCAGACCCTGGGGGTCTTCCACAGACAGAGCACCCACTGCCAGAAAAGATGGGAGGACATTCGCCGCTGGAGCAAGAAGATGGCGGAGGCCCAGCTGGGGATGGCCTCCCAACGTGGGAGGGGTGCCTGTCGTACCATGACCCCTCTGATGTTCCAGATCCTGGCGGTGGCGTATCCGGAGTTGGATGGGCGCTTGAGGGCATCACAGCAGCCACAAGGGGGTGAGTACACTCTCATTCAGCTGATTCAGCACGCATTGTAGGTGTCTGAGTGGAGGAGTTGGGCTGTGGGTTCCCCTAGGCTAGGGCGAGTTTAGTAGGCAAGGTCCCTTCTTAAGGCAGGCCCTGTGGCACCCCACCCCACCTGTGTACAGAGCCAACTACACCTAGTCAGGCTCCTGTGACTTCCATGTGTGCAGCAATCGGGCATAGCCTTGTAACCCATGCCCCTGTGATTGATTAGGGAACTCCAAGTGCACGGCGTAGTGCAGGGGGCTTCTGTGTCTGTAGTGTCCGCCAACGGTAGCGGTATTGGATGCACTCAACATGCCTTTCTTCTGTCTTCCCCCCTTTTTGTGGTCTCCCTGTGCTTGTGTGCATTAGCATCATCAGGCGGAGGAGCAGTGGCACCGGAGCAGGAGGGAGCTGCATCCCACAAGGCCCTGGAGGGTGACACAACGGAGTCAGAAGCCACCAGTGGGATGGAGGGCGAGGGGGGCTCCACGGTGGGGACAGGAGCTGAGACCAGCGACACAGACTCCTCCTCTGATGGGAGCTCCCTTGCGGTGGTGGGCCCCTCTGTGCCCCCCGCATCTACAGGTACAGCCGCCACCCCCCCTACCAGCACTGCCCTCCCAACAGCCCCTTAGCATTTGCCCCGTGGCCGCTCATCCAGGAGGGTTGGCATCTCCTTCGACCCAGGCACCTCAGGCCCTGCCCCAGTCAGCCCTGCTGCCCTCAGTGAGGAGGCCAGACCTAAACCCCTGTACCTCACCCTATCCCAAGCACACCATCAGACCAGCATGCACACACGTCAACACACAAGGGAAGCTCAGGCAAACATAAGCACCACACATCCCACAGGCACTCACACAAGCATCATACACATGCAGACATACCAACAGTCAATGCCTCCACTGTGTCCCCATCCTCCTCGTCTCCCTCCTCCCTCCCAGTCTCATCCCCACTCACACCTGCATGCACTACATCTTCAGCCACTACCTCCATCACCAGCACACCCACTACCACATCCCGCTCACGTGCAATCACCACCCCACTACCATTCACACATCCCCTGTGTCCTCTCCCAGTGTGTCTGTGAGCCCACCTCCCAAGGTACACAAACGCAGCCACACACCCACCCAACAGCCATCCACCTCACGACAGCCTCCAGCCCATGCACCTTCACCCAAAGTCTCCAAACGTACACTTCCTACAACAACTAACTCTTCCTCCACTCCCAAACCCCCTCCATCTATCCGTCCCAGTGTGTCCAAAAAATGTTTCCTGTCCAACCTTGACCTATTCCCCTCACCTCCCCCACCCCTTCAGTCTCCTAGGGCCCGCCTCTCCCGGTCCCAACCCAGCACCTCAGCCACAACATCTGCAGGAACAGTGGTGCCAGTAGTAACCGGCTTCTGGAGTGCACCAGGCAGCAGGGCAGCCAGTGTGCCAAGGAGCCAGAGCACAGACAGTCCCCCGCCTCCAAAGCACAAAAAGTTGGCCAGTGCCCAGCGGGAGAGAGGTAAAAAATCTTCCACCAAAGCCTCTCCCAGGGGTACAGTTGGGAGTGTGGAGACAGCTGCGCCACCATCCAAGGTGGGGAAGGGGCACAGTAAAACATGCAAGTCTGGGAAAACCTGTATGGCGGACAAGATTGCCACAAGCACTGCTGCGAAGAACACCATCGCCACAAGCACCGCTGCCAAGGACACCGCCACCACAAGCACCGCTGAACAGGACGCCCCTGCCACCAGCACCGCTGAACAGGACACCACTGCCACCAGCACCGCTGAACAGGACACCGCCGCCACCAGCACTGCTGAACAGGACACCGCCGCCACCAGCACCGCAGCCCAGTGAGCGCCAAAGATCCCAACGCTACTGAGACCACCACGAGCAGGATGAAGCACTCTGGGCACAAAGCCCCCTGCAGAGCCAGTGGAGATTCACATCCACTACCTCAGTCCTTGGCAGGATGAAGCACTCTGGGCACAAAGCCCCCTCCAGAAACAGTGGATATTCACATTCACTACCTCAGTCCTTGGCAGGATGAAGCACTCTGGGCACAAAGCCCCCTCCAGAACCAGTGGAGATTCCCATCCACTACCTCAGTCCTTGGCAGGATGTAGCACTCTGGGCACAAAGCCCCCTCCAGAACCAGTGGAGATTCACATCCACTACCTCAGTCCTTGGCAGGTTGATGCACTCTGGGCACAAAGCCCCCTCCAGAACCAGTGGAGAAAGGCATCCACCACCTCAGTCCTTGGCAGGATGAAGCACTCTGGGCACAAAGCCCCCTCCAGAACCAGTGGAGATTCACATCCACTACCTCTGTCCTTGGCAGGATGAAGCACTCTGGGCACAAAGCCCCCTCCAGAACCAGTGGAGATTCACATCCACTACCTCAGTCCTTGGCAGGATGAAGCACTTTGGGCACAAAGCCCCCACTAGAACCAGTGGAGAAAGGCATCCACTACCTCAGTCCTTGGCAGCATGAATCCCTCTGGGCACAAAGCCACCTCCAGAACCAGTGGAGACTCACATCCACTACCTCAGTCCTTGGCAGGATGAAGCACTCTGGGCACCAAGCCCCCTCCAGAACCAGTGGAGAAAGGCATCCACTTGAGAGATTGTGGCTTTGCACTCCCCAGGATAAAGCAGTGGGCAAACCACCCACTGGAGAGACTTGAGGGACTGTGGCTTTGCACTCCCCAGGATACATCAATGGGCATGGAGGCCCCTCGTGGATCTGGCGTTGTGCACTCATCCAGCTGAGGTGCCCCCCCTTTCCTTCCCCCTGAGGTGCCCGTATTTCTTTCTGATGCCCCAGCAGTGTTCTCTCCATTTTGATTGGGTATTGAGTGTGGGCCTCGCCCATGCACTTTGGGCCCAGTGGTCCACGGACTATGATGGTGGAATACCTTGGACTTGTATTCTTGGTGTATATATTTGTTTCTAGTGTAAATATATGTATATGAATGTATATATTTTTTATTACTATTTTTGACTAGATTAGAAATGTTCGAATCATTTCCTTTTGTCCTTGCATTCTTGCAGGGGGAGTTGGGGGTTGTTAATGTAATGTATCAACATGTACTTGTGTGTGTATTGTAGTGGGTGGGGGTGGGAGTGTTGCGTGTGTGTGTCACTCTTTTTTCCCTCTCCCCTCCCCTGTGTCGTAGGTGCAGTACTCACTGTGGTCTTTGCTGCCGTCTTTGTTGTTCCTGGTAGAGAAGCAGGAAGATAAAGGCTGGCAGTATCTGGAGCTCGGGTTCCATGGCCTCATGATTCCTCGTGGGTTGTGTAGAGGTGAGCGTTTTCCCTTCCAAGTCCTGTTTCTGTTATGTTTTTGTTTGCGGTGAATCCGCACCAGAAAAGGTGGTGGATTGGACTGTTGTAATACAGTGGGCGGAACCTTGTCTTCCGCTTGTCTGTTGGCGGTGACCGCCGCAATGTTTGTTTGTACCGCCGTGGCGGTCGGAGTGTTAAAGTGGCAGTGTATGTTGGCAGTTTCCACCACGGTCGTGATTCCCTTTTTTTTGCTGCCGGCCTGTTGGTGGTTTTACTGCCGCTTTAACAGCGACCGCCAAGGTTGTAATGAGGACCTAAGTGACCGTCAGATCACTATGTTGGCGGTCTTCCAGACTGCCTGATTATGAATGATACAGGCAGGACCACTGACCATGAACCAAAAAAGGCAGACTGCCAGCACCGCAGAGTCCAGGAAATAGGCACTCTGACCTTCAGCGCCGACAACACAGAGACCAACCACTGACCGTATTACAAGCACAAAGCTTCTGTGGTGGACACCCATGGTGGTCAGCCAATGGCAGTCCGAACCATGGTGGTTCACAGTCACCAAAGTATTTCACAACAGCACATTGGATACATTTGAAAACAACACAGCTGACACACATTACCACATTGGACACACCTCCAAAGAACTCTATAAAACACACCCTTTCACAGACCACTATCCTTTGCGTTTTCACAGCAAGACCCAGCAAGACAGAATACATTTACTAATCCACACACCATAAATTAGGCACCCCTTTTTTAAAAATCTTATACAACGTCCTGCACACACCACTCAGTTCACATCCTATTGAACTTCCCCGTTTTACTAAGTCACTTTCACCCATTTTTATATATTTCTCTTTTGTTTTTCCACCATGTCACTTTTCAGATATCCCCATTTTCCCAGGGATGAGTTTAGAGTCCTGATGGATGAAATCATAAGAGTCACAGTTGTTTGCAGCGCAAGTCCAGCACACTCCTCTCAGTAGGAAAATGGAAGTGTGGTAACAGAATCTTCAACAGAGTGAATGTGGTAGCCACCACCCTGCACACAAAGGGGGACATTAGGAAGAGTTGAAATGACCTCAGGGGCAAGGTCTGTTCCCTGGACTCCATGCACCAGCTGCAGGCCAAGAAGACTGGCAACAGCCCTCTCAGTGCCCCGTTACATCTCTTTCCCTGGGAGGAGAAGGTCTTCGCCATCCTGCATCGTTAGGACTTGACAGGAATACCCGGGGGTGTGGGTCTGGTGAGTCACAATATTAAAAATGTCACAAAAATGCCATGTCATGCATGCTCACAGCTCAACGTTTGACACTTCTACTGCTACTCCACTCACCAGCCCAGTGTTCACTTATCCAAAGACCCCTGTATGTGAACTCCCAATTGAAGTGTACTCACATGGGGAGGAGAACATTTATATAGTGTGTGTAGTACAGGGACTGACATGACTACAACTCTCAGCAGGCACTGTTACTATTACACAAACCACCAGCCCAGTGTTTTCTTCTCCAAATACCCTTGTTTGTCAACTCCCTAATGAAGTGTTCTTACCAGCGCGGTCAACATTTGTATAGGGTGTATAGTACAGCGACTGCCATGACTGCAACCCTGAGGAAGCACTGTTTTGATAACTCCAAACACCAGCACATTGTCCTCTTCTCTAAATACTACTGTATGTGAACTCCCAATTGAAGTGTACATTTGTCAAGTGTGTGTAGTCCAGGGAGTGACCTGACTGCAGCTCTCAGCAGGCCCTATTTCGGTAATCCCAACCACCAGAACAGTGGTCACATGCCACAATATATATGTTTGTCAACTTTCAAATTAAGTTTACTCACCTGGGGCAATAACATTGGTCGTGTGTGTAGTAGAGGGACTGACATGACTCCAACTCCCAGGAGGCACTTTTTAAATAACTCCAAATACCAGCACAGTGTCCTCTTCTCCAAATACTCCTGTCTGTGAACTCCCAATTGAATTGTACTCATCCGGGGGAAGAACATTGGTCAAGTGTGTGTAGTACAGGGAGTAACCTGACTACAACTCCCAGCAGAATCTATTTCTCAGGCCCTAACTACCAGCACAGTGGTTACATGCCATAGTACAACTGTTTGTCAAATCTCAAATGAGGTTCACTCACCTGGAAGGATAACATTGGTCAATGGTGTGTAGTAGAGGGACAGACATGACTGCAACGCCCAGAGGGCATTGTTTCCATAACCCCCAACACCAGTATAGTGTTCCCTTGTCCAAATACCCCTGTTTCTCAACACATAAATGAAGTTTACTCACCTGGGTGGATGAAATGAGTATACTGTGTATAGTAGGGGGAGTTACCTGACTGCAACTCCCAGCAGGCACTGTTTCTTTGACTCCAAACACTAAAATAGTGTACATTCGACCAAATAGCCCAGTTTGGCGAATCACAACGTAAGTGGACTCAGATGTGGGGATAACATTTGTAAAGTGTGTGTAGTAGAGGGAGCAACCTGACTGCTATGGACAAGTGGCTCTGCATCCCTCATTTCAGACATACACTGAGGGTCCATGTGCCCAAATAGCCATGTCTGAGGAATCACAATTGAAGTTCACACCCCTGGGACGATACCATATGGAAAATGGTGGGAAGTAGAAGGAGTGGCCAGAATGCACAGTCCAATTGGCCCTGTTAACCTAACTCCAACAACAAAATCTGTTTCACTTGCCAAAATCCATCTAGTAGAGAACTCCCAAATGAACTCTACACACCTGGGAGGATGAAAATTGCCATGTGTGTGCATTAGAGACAGTGACATGGCTGTTACTCCCAGGGGCACTGTTTCCCCAAATCCAAACACTACACCAGTGGCCACTTGATCAAATACCCTTGCCTGTTAGGTCACATTTGAGGTTTAGTCATCTGGGAGTGACCAGGATGCAGATCATGCCCAACTCTGAGATATATCTGGCTACCTAGATCCATCTTGACCTGCTAACCCAAGATGTAACTATTGAAGACAGGAAGGACAGCTTACCCAGGGGGGAAATCCAATGACCCCAAAGGCCTCAAGATGCATCACCAAAATGGTATTGGCAGCAGACACATTAGCACTGCAGTAACCACATGATGACTTATATCACCTATACAACAACATCCTGTTTCTGCCTGCATCACATTTGACTAGGCCTCAAATTGGACTAGAAACCTATCTTACCTAGCCACTTTTTAGCCTGCACTGGTGGCAAGATTACATTCTCAGGCCATCTCCTCAAGGGGCAATGTTTTGCCTATCCCAGCAGTTGTTTCAGGCATGGAGATATGGCATGCTCAACAAATATCATGTCAGCCCAACCAATACCATATGTACCCGTCACAATAGGATTACCTGTACATCAACTATATACAAGGTATGCGAAATGTCACTGTAACATTTTCGAGGTAGATGCCATAATACAACCAGTAACATTGCATCTTTCACATCAACAGGTTGAACTGTCACTGGCCACACAGAGGTCACTGAAAAGACTGCCACTACCCCCTTGGATGAAGCCCTCTGTGATGAAGACACTCCTGTCTATATGGACAGGTAAGATGGATCTGGACCATCTGGGCAACCTGGTCTGACAGCCTAACTGTGGCCACATCAACACCTCCCAACCAGGTTGCCTCTACATCAGCATCAGCGGTAACCATACACCCCCTTCCTGTGTCCCTAGCACAGTGTCAACCATCTTGTGTCCAGGACCTGAGTCACAGCACAACACCTCTGACAATAATGGTCCAGGAACCAGTGGGAGAGGGCACCTTGTGGCAAGCGGACATGCCCAAGTGGATAGGGTGTGTAGGTGGGATGATGTGGGCCAGCGGGGTGAAGCCACTGGGGCTGATCTTGGCCAGGACATATCAGCCACACCTTGGGGGTCTATCAGGAGTCCCAAGGCATGATGGGCTAGGTAGTTACTGAACTTCGGAAAATTAATCAACTGCATAGGACTTCCATCGGGAAATGCATGAACAATGGGAGGTTCACAATACCAGCGTGGCCTCTCTAATAGGGGTGTTGAGGAACATTAACACCACCCTGAGCAGGGATTGACAGCAACACTCTACCCTTTCCTTTGGAGCATCTACACTAGGCCCTTTGTCGGTGCCAGCCACTAGAAGGGAGGCCATGTCATGGGAAGAACATGCCCCAGACACTCCTGCCTCTCTAGCAGCAGATCCCCCAAACACAAACGGGGACGTCCAGCTAAGAAACCAGGAGGTGCAAATAGCAAGACACCCACCACTGCCAGCAAGTGACCTCTTCTAAAATGACCTTCTTTGTGTGCCACATATTTATTTCAATGGAAGCAGTACACTGAACTTTGAACTTCCAAAAGTGCGGCATCTACTCCATTGATTACAACCACCATGACTGACACATTCACTTTCCTGTTCCATCATGCCCCAAATTATATTCCGCACTAATTTCCTATAAATTCGTCTATCACAGAGTCATTGTCTGCTCACTTCTGTTTCACATTTTGCTATGTAGAGATGTAAGATCATGTGAAGCAAATGAAGAAGGCACAATATACTAATGGAAGGAGGAATATGTTACAGGTACAGTGTCCTCCTAAGGATTACTACCAACAAACACACACACACACACATTGCTACAAGTGTCTGGTCATACCAAACATTTTATTCCACTGAACAGCCTATAGGCTGTTCGACTGTCTGAACTATCATAAACAAGTCTGGCTGACTCATATGGAGTCAAGCTACACATACTCAGTTACAGCCCTCCAGACCATGGAAGGAATTACCTTTTCAGACATTGTCCTGTACAATAGGCAAACAGAAAAGTGTATGGTGTCACCAGCCTGAGCCTTATCATATGCCACACCAGAGTAATCCACCATCACATAAATTAAGGTACAGACAGAGGGCAGTACAACATTCACTGAACACAGGCCCATCATTATCCAATGACCATGCATCTGGTGGCATGACACAAATATATGTCAGCGTTGTGGCACAGGCACTGTGGCCTGCAATGATGAAACACATCTACAACTACATACAGGGCATACAAGAAGAGTGTTTCGCCAATGCAAAGGATGAATGACTTCCTCACAATTGATGACAACAAATTTCATGTCCACATGATGACACACATGATGCAATTGGCCCAATACAGCACACAAATCAAGTACAATGTACACTTCAGACCTTCCACACAGCCACTGCTCAAGCTGCCTTGGCACAGGTCTCATACACCCCAAATCTGTGACCTACATTACCTGGGACAAAATATGTCCACTTCCTATGTCAGAACAGCATCAGATACCTGCCAATGTCACAACTCCGAAATGCCCACATGAGGATGTCATGGTGAACGTACCTGTACAAAGACAACACAAGGAGTAAAGACTTGAAAACATACCTATTACACAAATCACATAGCAATTGTCTGGAAATAGAGTAACATTGCAATGAGACTGTCATAAACAAAGCATCATCATCAAGGTGGGGATATGTCAAAGGTTCACTGATCAAGGACATTTTGGCTGAATATTGCAGAGAAGCAACTCTCTAATTGCCAAAACACTCACCTCCACTCAGTCTCAGACCTACCATATATTGTAAACTCACAGTCATGACACTACATGACATACTTACTCTCACAAAAAGTAGCTGTTGATGCAATCTTCCCACATTTCAGCTCCTTCCTCTTCATCACTGTCATCCTCACTTGGCATTTCAGGATTCCCACCCGGTAGCACTGCAGGCTGCCCCTCCTCTGGGATGTCCTAGATGTTCCTCTGCTCGGCTATGTTGTAGAGCATGCAGAATGCCACAGTGACTTGACACATTTTTCTGGGTGAGTAGAGTGGGGCTCCACCAGTCCAGTCAAGACAGCTGAATCTGACCTTCAAGATCCCAAACGCCTGCTCCACTACTCACCATGTTCTCCCATGGGCCTCATTGAAGGGGACTTCCCCTGGTGTAGCTGGATTCCTTATTGGTGACAACAATCAAGGTCAGTTTGGATATGCGGAGTGGCCTGTTAAGGCATGGGACATAAGTGCAACAATGAGTCACTTAGGTCATGATTGTAGCACCAGACATTGCACACACACAATCAGGACAGCTGTGACTTACCAATCAGCCATGGGCTCTCTTGGTACAGTTGTGACATCAACTTGGGTATGTTGTTGTTCTGAATTATAAAGGAATCATGAATGGAACCCATATAACGGGCATAGACCTCTGGAATCTAGAGATCAGCCAAACAAACAACTTGCACATTGATGGACTGGAAGTTCTTTCTGTTGCGGTATACTTATTCATTAGCCTACAGTGGGACCAAGCCAACATGAGTGCCATCAATGGACCCCACCACATGTGGATGCATGCAAAACCATAAATATCAGCCTTCACGTGGGCTAAATCCTCGCATTGGGGAGCTTGACTATAGCTGTCCAGGTGTTTCAACATTTCTGAAAGGACATCCTTCAACACCAGTTTGAACTTAGGTTGGGACATGGTAGCTGATAGGGCCACTGCTTGTTGGAAGGACCCTGTGGCCAGGAAGAACAATACAGACATGACTTGCAGAATGGGTGGTTTGCTGGTTGGATAACTAATAGCTGGCATCAGATCTGGCTCCAACTGACAACATAAGTCCAGTATTGTTTGCCCATTCAGATGATATAGGAGTATGATGTGTCATTTGTCTGTGATCCGAAGGTCTGACAGTAGACGGGAGACAGGAGGTTGTCACATCCTCCCTCTCCCTGGGTACCTATGTATGACAAGACATTATTTCTAACATTAGTCAGTGTGTCCAACGCAACATAAATTATGCATGTCAATGATATCATGTGACAAGGCATTTCTGAGTGGATAGACATGGCAACTAGTACAAATCGTAGCTGTATATAACACAAGGGTCACATGATGCCATATGGTCACAACATGTATACTGACCAAAATCAGAGATGTGCAACACAATTGCCCCTCGAAATGTGACTGGGTATTCATACCGCCAAAATGATCATCGGAGGTGGTGGACTGTGCCCCACTTTTAAATGCCATCCGTGCCATGCAACATAATATTGTATTATAATAGTGTTTATATAGAGCTTACTACCCCTGACGAGGCATCAAAGTGCTTTTTAGTGAGTAGCACGCTACTCCGGAAGCCAAGAGGAATTAGTGGTGGATTAGTATAGGGAAATATGAGCACAGATTTAGTATTATTATGAGTTAATTTGAGCAGAGGATATGTGAGTTTGTTAGTTGGATTGACTAGAGTAATGGAGGGATAGAGGAGGAAATAATCCAGAAGTGTTAATTGGGAGTTTATAGTATTGTATATTTAACCATGAGTAAATATACATTTGTTAAACAGGTTTGAAGAGTATGTTTGCAATTTACTGTCATGACATAGTAGCAATACATATTTCCTAAATAACTATACATATCTAAAAATATTTATCAACAAAATAATATGCAGTCCATTGCTGTTTGAATATGGTAGTTATGAAGGAAAGAGCCAACTCTTGAGTAGACTTCTGAAGACAACCTAGTTGTCCGTGGATCTTATATTTGGGGGTAATGAATTCCATAGTTTGGCTTCTTGAATGGAGAAGGATGTACCACCTATAGTCTTTTTCTTGTATGGTGGTTTTCTAAGACAGGGTGCCAATCTTGAGCGTAGGTTTCTTTGTTGAATGTACTTGGTTATTTTGTTTCTGATAAAAAGCAGTCATGTTCCATGTATAACTTTGTGGGTGGTGCAAAGCAGCTTGAAGGTGAATCTTCTAGCATTGGCTAACCAGTGTAGTACTCTCAAGGGAGGGGAGATGTGGGCTTGTGGCCTTACATGTAATAGTAGCCTGGCAGTGGAGTTCTGAATATGTTGTAATTTGTTCATAATAGATAGAGATGATCCATGGTAGAGGCCATTGGAATAAACCAGTTTGGATAGTACAAGAGAGATAGTAGCTTGCACCTTGTGTGGAAATCTGAGGTGGGGGAAGATGCTATGCAGAGTCTTCAAGGTGACAAAGCTTGTTTGTGCTAATTTGTCCACTTAGGCATTCCTTGTTAACTTGAAGTCCATGGTAATTCCAAGGTTTTTAACTTCCTCACATAATGGAGATTGTCAGGCTAGGTGCACAGTGGGTCATAATTTTTCCAGTCACCACATGTGAGTATTTCTGTTTTGGAAGCATTTAGTTTGAAATGGCTTCATGTCATCCACTGATCAATGGCTCTGAGGGAACTAAAGATTTGTGAGTTTTCAATGTCTTTGGGACATTCTAATTTAAGTAGTATTTGTGTGTCATCCACATAGTTGTAGCTTCCGAGTTGAAAATCATTCATCAGTTCTGGTAATGATATCATGTAGATGTTGAAAAGCAAAGATTAGATGATTGATCCTTGGCGGACCCCTGCTTTTGTGAGGTAGGGTTTGGACGAGAAGAGGGGAGAATTGATAATATTAGTTCTGTTTTGAAGGTAGGATGTAATCCAGTCGAGAGCAGTCCCATCTATGCCAGCTCCGTGGAAAGTTTGAATAAGGGTGTCATGGTCAACTGTATCAAAGGCAGCGGAGAGGTCCAAGAGAATTAGTGCAGCAACTCCATTGTGGTTGACTGTGTTTTTAAGATCATCCCAGATTGCTTTGAGTGCTAATTCAGTGCCTCTTCCTGGGAGGAATCCAGTTTGGTGGTCTGAAAGTATGGAATTGTCTTCAATTAATTGTGACATCTGGGTGAATGTTGCTCTTTTTATCAGATTGCCCAGAAAAGGTCCATTTGTGATTGGTCTGTGGGTCTAGGTCTGTTTTCTTTAATAACAGACATATGTATGCCTATATAATGGTGTTTGAGTAGTAGGACCTATATAAAGAGACACAATAAGCATGTTTATGAGGTCAAAATACATTTTCGTAGTTGTGACAGTTTCTAAAGCCCAATACAGCATTTCAGCCTGCTAAAATGGCGGCTGCCTTACCTACTCCACTGGACATTAGGAACTGCCCACGACCACCGGTGGAAGTCAGCATGGCGGTAGGCGGTTTCAACCGTGTTGGACACACCTATAAGCTAATGTTGTTTCCAGTGGCGGTTGCGGCTTAATGGCAGTGCATGCTAGAGTTGTTGACCGCGTATTTGTGACTGTCATGTTGTGCAGATTCACTCACTTGACTCCTGACACTGCTTCCAGCAAGACCTCCATGACTTGAGCTGTTGTGTGCCACCTCTGGGCACAACTATGCCACATCCAGCAGGTGATTGGACCCCGCTTTCTCTCCAGAGAAGCTGGAGAGGATAGTGACTGAGGTCCTACCCCTGTATGAGCAGCTCTATGGCTCACCATAGGAACAGGTAAGTAACCAAAATGCAGCATTCTCTCTGCACTTCACCACCTTTCCTCTCCCTACAGGCTTTAATATGCCCATGTGTGCCAGGTTGACTACTCATGTGCCTGTTGTTGCAGTCTGAGTGACATCAATTGAATGGACAATGTGCAGGTATTGTTGGCCAGTGCCATATGTTGAATCACATTGTGTTGTGTGAGGTTTTTGGAGTGTTAGATCATCCTTGCGTTGGATGCACGAAACTAGTTGAGGAGACATTTCTGCCATTAACTGACATCTCTTTCCTCATGATTGTTGTAAATGTCATACGACATGTATGTGCATGACAGCATGAGCTATGTATGCATGTTGTATTAGTCCTTTGATTCGTTTGAGCGATGTGTATAGTGCCACAGATCTTTCAGTCCACATCTGCCCTTGTTAAACTGTTGTTTGGGAGGCATATCTTGTCTTACAGGGCCCTTCAAGTTGCCACAGACAACACATGCCAAAATGTTGTTGGCTACATTATGTACTGTTATGAATGGAAATGATGGAACTTTGTGTCATGTAGGTTTTGTCTGCTCAGCCTGCAGAGACCAGGGCCTGTCACATGTATCTACCAGCATAGGACCTAGTCTAGGCTGTGAGAAAGTCACTGTGGCTATGCAACTGTGGCACTATGCCCACTCTTTGAACACCAGTAGATCCTGTCATATGGCCAATATGAGGCTTAGGTGGCAAAACCTGCTCCGAATGCCTTATTCCTTTGACTAGATTAGGAATCAGTATAGAGGAAATGTATTAATGTAGTCCATATGTGCAGTTAGCATCATTGTCAATGTGTGTCTTACACTTATAACGGGCCTCTTACTCCTACAATTTTGTTGTCACCTTCCCACTGGTCATATTTGTCCTGTACAGGCATATTGCATAACTGACAGTCCCACAGTGCAGACAGTGGGCCTGATTACAACTTTGGAGGACGGTGTTAAACCGTCCCAAAAGTGGCGGATATACCACCTACCGTATTACGAGTCCATTATTTCCTATGGAACTCGTAATACGGTAGGTGGTATATCCGTCACTTTTGGGACGCTTTAACACCGTCCTCCAAAGTTGTAATCAGGCCCAGTGTGTTGATTCCCGGGGCCATGATATGTGAGACAGTAGCTTCATAACATAGCAGAAACTGCATTAAACATGCCTTTGTTTGTTGGAAGCCATCTCTGTAGGAGGGACTCATATGTCCAAAGGAGTGTTCTATGACATAGGTACATTCCACAAAACCCCACCCCATGAAGTGGTATGAGTCTGCATTTGTTATTCTGCATGTCCATACATGGTCAGGAAATATACGTTGTGTACCCACCAAGCCAGCCCCTTCATTGTTACTCACTTGTACTATTGGGGTTTGTACTCTGGCAGTTGCCTGTAGGGGCTGCATGCTGTGAGTCATTGTTACAGAGTGTGAATGTATTGGTCCGTTCATGCCTAAGGAGTTTATCCTTCAGAAACCACATAGGTGTGTGGTGTTTCATAGTGGCTCACATCACAGTGCAGGTTTCTAGATCATGGACTACCTAATGTCAGTAAGCTTGCTTAGTCATTGTAGGCCAAGAGCAGGGTAGTGGTTTAGTCAGCAGATAGAAATATATATGTGTATAGTAATGTCCTTGTACTTATTGGCTTGTGTGTGTCATGCTTGGGGAGTATTGACAAATAGTAAAGTCCTAGCTTGATGTTACTGACAAGTATGTGACTCGACCATTTGTGATGGAACTTGTGATCATGAGCTGTTGATACCCTGCGCGTGTAGTGTGAGCAGAATAACTTAGAATTATTCTGCTCACACTACACGTGCACGCCGATATCGGCTCCTTCTGAATCTCTCGGGATAGGGAGACTAAAGGTGTTTGGGCTTATCAGGGCCCCACCACAGACTAGTTATAAGACTCCAAATATTGGCGCACACAGCCTATACATCACATTTCCTCATGTCATGGCATGTCATTTGACATGTACAAAGGTAGTTGAACTGAGGGACATAACAGGTAGGCCTAAAGTTATGAGTCACCATGTGAAAATCTATGCCCTAGATGTTGAAAAGAGCACTGCACATGTGTAATGCATCATGGAGTGACTGGCAGTTATGTTGAAATCACATGAGTTTACGTCCAACCATTCATCCACAGACAGACATCTGGGTGTGCATGACCATAATGGAGACAATTATGTAGCTTCCAATTAGGCAACATGTTGAGGGCATTCAACAAGTATTTGCAAATCTCTGGGCCTCTCCAACATCCTAGGGACTAATGGCATCTACTGATGCGCTCAGAATGAGTCTTTGTATTGGGTGCTAGACATTAGTGGTGATCATCTTGGGGCTTGCTGATTCATTGTATTGTGGATTTTCGGGACATCTCTCCCTGACATAGTGCACATGATGCCTACAGTGTCCATTTCCATGCCACAGGCGGGAACCTATCTGAGCAACATTAATACTACCTCCCTGAGTCTATTGTGACAAATATCACTTGGTGTGCATAGTGGAACTGCTTCCAGTGTTACATGAGTATGTCCATGTCACCTTCTCCAGGCTATTGCAGTTTTGTCTGCAACATGGAAGGATTTTGGAGCATCATTTCTTATTGTTGGGTCATTATATATGTGACAGACAGATGTGTGCATGTTCTTGTGTGGGATCTGGAGGAATACATTTGGGACTGACCTCTATTGTGTGACAACAGATAACTGAAGTCTAGTACATGGGGCAAAGCTTTCAGGGTGATGGGGCCTCCTATGTGTTCAATGGTTACTGTGATCGCACAACTTCAGCCATGCAATTGTAGTTGTGTGAGAGCCTGATTTTCCTGTGGGCAACTGTTGACAGTTCAGATGGCATGCATGCATATGGTATGGCACATGTATGGGTCACTTAGGTGGAGTTTGTTGCTGGGGCCTATTTGATATCATGTTAATATTTGCTAATCAGAGCTGTTGTTCAAGTGTGATCATGGACATGTGCTGACCCTATTTCTTTTTGTATTTGCAGCATCAGCACTGGAAAGCGAAGAAGATGGGGTGAAGCTGAGTGGAAGAGCACCTGTCCATGAGACCACGGGTCAAGACACCACAGACACAGAGAGACCCAATGGTCTGGAGGGTGAGGGGAGTGCCACGGGGGAGACCAGAACATTTTCTTCATCATCCAATTCTTCCTCCAGTAGACACTCCCTAGTAGTAGCAGATCCATCGGGGCATACCCCTGTACCATCAGTGTCCATCACTCCATTCTATCATCACAATCCCTGTTGCTCCCCACCCATTTGGCCGTGCCCACTCACCAAAGAGGGTGGGTGTCTCCTTTGCTGCAGGCACATCTGGCCCTGTTACCCCTGCTGCCTGAGTGAGGAGGCTATTGGTCTCCTGAATAGGATCTCTGTGGGTCAGTCAGCCATTGTGAATGCCATCAAGGGACTGGTAATCCAAATCAAACAAACAAATGCATCCCTTGAAGGCATTCATGGTGCAATGTCTGGCCTACAGATATCTTTTCAGGCTCTGTCCTCTTCACTGACAGCAGCCAGTCAGCCCCCACCTTCTGTCCCTCCTCTACCTTCCTCTTCACAATCCAAATCTCCCATTCCTCTACCTACCCAAAGGACTGTCTAATCCATACATATCCACCTTAACACACAAGAGCAGCACACAGAGACACAAGCACCACAAAACACACTGGCATGCAAACAAACAGCAGAATCCCACAGACACAACAACATTTACCACTTCCCCTACCAACCCAACCACCCCCAGTATTGCAGACACAACATCAAGCATACCCACAAGCATCACCACAACTGTCAGTGACACGCCTACCACACCCAGCCTACCTGCAGACAACACACCTACAGACACCCAGACATCCACCGCAAGCACCATACCTGCAGGTACCACACAGACACCCAGACATTCACCACATCTAGCATACCCAAAGACACCACCACAACAGACAGACCCAAATCCACCACTCCATCCCCCAGTACCTCTACCTCCCAGATCCCAAGACACACAAACACACTCACTCATACACCCAGTAGACACCAACCAAACACAAGCATACCTCCCAGAGGCACGCACCTACAACATGCACACCAACATAGCAGACAACCACTCCCTCGACCTCCAAATCCCTAGCCCCTTCTTCTGTCCGTCCCCTTGTCCCTAAGAATGATTTTTTTTGTTTGACCTTGCCTTTTTCCCTGCTCCCTCCACCCAGTCCCAAACCCAAGAGATCTCCACCCACCTCCCAGCCCCTCCCTTCTACTTCCAATGCCTCCCCTGCCCCCTGCAACCACCCATACCTCTCCCCCCAAGAAGAAATCCACCCCTCCCAAAAAAGCAGTCTAGCCCTCCCAACCCCAAGACCAACCCTCCTCCCAAATCTAACCCCTCCTCCAGATGATCTCTGAGGTGCTTGCCTGCCCACTTGATGCCTGTTCCTGTGGAGGTTCCCTGGCAGTTAGGAGTCAAGTGACAGCACCATGATGTGCCTGCGCCAATACCCATGGACTTGACAATGGCCTTGGAGCTTTCCTTTTTCTGAGTTAATAAACCCAAACAGTTGTTTGTTTTGCGGTGCACATTTGTCCTGCTATTCCTTTTCTACCTTTATGTTGTTCCTAGGTAACTTGTGTTGCCTGCCCTCAGTTGTGTGTGTTTCAGTCTGCTTGCTGATCCATTTGCCATTGTTTGCAGTATCTGACTTTGTGTGCAGTGCTGGTGTCCCCTAAGACAAGGGTATATGCTGAGTGTATGGATATGTTGAAGTAAATGCATTGATGGTGTCATGGCATTGTGTACTGTTTGTTATGGTAAGTATTTCATTTGTGTTGTGCAATGTAAGCATGTATTGTGTTGTGTTAGAATTGTCCCCCTGGTATGGATTATGTATTCATCTGCTTTGTGTCAGCTTGAGTTTTGTTTGTGCAGACATGTAGTGTGGTGAATTGTGCTACCTTTGCCTTTGACTGTGCATGTGTCCGTTTAGCTGTGTGTACCTTGCAGCTACTTCATGTAGAAGTATATCCCAGGCAGTTGGAGTTGTATGTGCTTTGTTGACTTGCACTTACACATTGTGCAGATAGGCATGCCATTTGGGTCTAGTATAGTTTGTCCCAGAGATGCCTGAAGGGCCAGTTCCTATGCTAATGTTTTATGGGCAGTTGCATGGTGATATGTGTCCCAGTGCAGCCTTCTTCCCTGGGTGTTCCTGTTGGCCCCATCCTAATTGTGCAGTGTTGTTGGCATAGTGAGGTTTGTATATGTGTCTTTATAACTGTTGTGCATCTCATTCTCCTTAAATTGTGTTGCAATGTAGGTGATGTGTTTACCTGGAGTGCTGTTTGTGTTCCATGCCACATCCATAGATATGTGTATTGAATGTGACAATAGTCCATGGATTGTGAGGAATGTGAGTGTGTGAGTTGTATTTGTAGATGTGATGGTGTGTTGTTGGTGTTGTGTGAGACAATGTTGTGTACACTTCACTGCCCCTGTGCCTAAGGTAAGTGGACGTGTGTTATTGTGCAGGGTTGTGGTGCAGTGTGAGTGATCTGCCCAAAGGGGGCGTATTGTGAATGTGCATGTGTCCTTCTTTGTGTATAATTCTGACTCAGGACACAGTGACACGTATAATTAGTGCCCATAGCGTGACCCCCATATCATGTGGATGATGGCGCAAAGATCTGTTGGTACAGTTAATGACACAGGTAGGATGCGCCTACAGAGGCATTGACTTTGTGCACCTTTCAGGATCGTCAGCAGCGGCAGGATTTGTGTGATGGGCTCTTTCGCTGCACCGGATGTGTAATGCTACCTGCAATTGAGTGTCTTATTTTATAGTCCCCATTTCCGCCTTCTGAGACGTAGTGATTGGACCACCACAGTCACATTGGTGGTGTCCAACCTCATAATGTGTCTGGTGGAAACACTGTCTCTGCCGACCTGTTTGTGCAGCCTTGTGAACATGGCAGTCTGTGCTGCCTGGCAGTGTGGGTGGGACCGCAGCTGTCTTTGCTCCTGGGCCAGCACTACTCGCAATCTGGCAGTCCGACTACCAAGCCAACCACAGTCGGACTGTCACCCCCACCATGGCGGTCAAAGGACTGCCAAACTTGTCATGAGGCCCTAAGTATGTTTGTGTGAGACACCCGGGAAGTCTAATTGATTAGTAAGTAAATGTGCATTGTATTATTTTGGTTCATTGAGGTTGTGTTGATGCATATTTGATTTTGCAATATTGGGAATTTTGTATTGCAATATTATCATTATCTATGAATGTGGATAAAGAAATATAATTATATAATACATTTTTGAAAATGTTGATAAACAATTTGTTTGAACTTTGGCTCCATTCCTCTTTTGAATTTATATCCATTAGAGTTATTCCTATGTTTAACTAAAATGGTCAGGAGTAGCAGTGGTTTTTGGATTTGTGATACACATTCCCCTGGAGGCACATGAAAGCAGGGGCCCTCAATTTGCTATGTTGAGCATGTTCAGCACTTTTGCTGTGAGGGATATGTAAGCATGTCAGTGTGTTCTATGTTTTGTATTATGATCCTTTTTGTGTCTTTTCTGTTCTAACGGTGTCCTTAGAGCATGTGTACCCCCTGAAGGGAGTGAAAGGAAAGTTAATTAAGCACTATTTACTCTGAATTTTGGTTTACATATTTCTGTCTGGGCTTATTATAAGGGTTTTTCTGCACTGTTTCTGTTATTGCATCACAATTATAGGTTTCCCTATAACATGAGGTATTACATGGACAGCATAAAAACATTTGGATTCACTGATGAAGACTTCTCAAAAATCCTAGGTCAATATAATTTGGACGATGGATATTCCACATTTTAGAATAGTTTAAATGATGAATGGATCAAATTATTAAATCTTAAAATGAAGGCTAAGAGAACAAAGGCCTCTGCGGACTTCATGTTACGCTCTTTTAAAGTTAGTGTAATCCCCATTGGTCTAAGAATTAGGAACGTTCCAGTAGTCTTTATAGAGATAAAACATTTTTTGAAAGAATTGGTCTTTGATCTCGAACTGATGCACATGAGGCATAGAAACTTCTAGAAAGGTGGTGGCTATTCTTAAGAAAGAGATTGAGGAGTTAGAACAAAAATTAAAGCAGACAACTGCCTTGGATGAAGCTAAGAAGAGATGTGAGGAAGTGATGGGTCAATTTGTATTCTTCAACCAGTATCCCATCATGAAGAAAATTGACAAACTAAAAAGGGATATTAGATTCTTTTCACAAGAAAGAGTGTACCCTTATCTTTCAGATAATTATCATAATCAGACAGGTACAACCACAGTACAAACAGATAGGCAAGAGTGGACTAATAAAAAACTATCACTTTTTCAGATACCTGAGAATCAGAAGATGAAGGCAGCTATCACCAAGTGCACTTTGTTTAAGGAACAGAAGAGTAAACTACAGCCCAGGTTTCAGAACAATCAGAGAACCAGATTTCTGACTGTAGATCCGACACCTCACTTGCTCTAAACTAGACAACAACAAAATTGGAGAAATTAGCTATCATTCCCATATTAAATCTTAGCCAAAAGCAGATGGATTCTACCACCGCAACCCTCCTTTCTAAGGGTCTTTCATTTGTACTTAGCATGTGCCTCAATAGATTTGAGCTATTCAAAGATCTATTTGTGTTCTTTTGACGTATCAGAACGAAAAAGTAATATATGAGTTGAAACATGTCAATGAGTACAACAGTTTAGGTCTCAAAGTTCTGTCTTCTTTTACTCCTAGTTTAGACAAACTAATACCAGAGGTTTCTATCTTTGAGAAAGCATTTAAAAATGCAGAAGATGACACTATATATATCTTAACCTACATGCAATCTAAGCAGACAAGATAATTTAGCACTCCAACAGTTGAGGTACTATAACAACATTACTGTAAAACCTTGTAACAAAGGTGGAGGTATGGTGTTATTGGACACTATAAAGATATGCTAGAGGTCCCAGAATGTTATCAGGCAACCCTGAAAGAAGAATAAAAAAACAGATATGTGACATCAGCCAGACAGAGCCGGATAATGGTATTGACTGCCAAAAAGGATTTGAGTACATGACTAGGACCCATACTAGGCTACCGGTTATTCATGGTGTCCCTTAAACACACACAAATGTAGAAGATCCCCCGCTGTGCCCAATATATTCTACTACTGGTTCAGCTACTAAACCCCTCTCAAAATATGTGGAGGTGTTCCTCAAACCGTTGGTAACTCAAATCAAATACCCTCATATATTGAAGATGCAGGACATTTGATTTCCAAGATTGAAGGGATTAATTTAAATCCAGAAAGATACATTTTGGTTACAACAGATCTGGAGGCGTTGTACACTAATATTCCACAGTGAAAAGCTTTGAGTTCCATCAGTAAAATTCTTAGGGGGAATTGAGTCCAGTCCCCAACATAAGTTTGCATTCCAATGTCTAGAAATAGTTCTCAATGACAACTTCTTTGAAGTTTATTTGGATATCTATTGACAAATAAAAGGAGTCAGTATGGGAGCTGCTTGTTCCTAAGTCTAGTCAATCTGTATGTAGGGGACTTTGAAAAGACATACATATAGAATGTGATTGCCCAGTTTTATGAGAATTTCACAAATTGTTCACGATATATTGATGATGTGTTCTTCATCTGGAGGAGTGAAGAGGAACAAATAGAGGAGTTCTGCCTATGGTTGAATCTATGTGACTTGAATCTGAAGTTCATCAGCAATATGAACCAGTCACAGGTAGAATTTCTCTATATCTGGATTGAACATCAAAATGGGCACCTTGAAGTATCCCTCTACTCTACACCTATGGCGAGGAATACGTTGGTACATTTTGATAGTTACCATCTACGTCGTCAGAAGCAGGGGATACCATTTAGTCAGTTCCTCTGCCTGTGCTGTAATTGTTCCAATATCAATGATTTTCTTTTTAATATAGAGATTTTGCCCAATCAACTAATCCATCATGGATATCCCGAACGATCGGTCAAGGGCTCAATGAAAAGAGTGAAGTACTATGATAGAGAAACTATATTTCATGACAGGACTAATGCGAGAGATGACAAGCTGGTGTTTGTAGTGCGCCACTCAATAAGAAGATTAGGTACATGAATAATTCTAAATGGTGCATTCTCAATACTATATCAAACACTGATACTTTGAGTAAACCTGTTTTTGCATTTAAAAGAAATTGCAACTTGAGGAACATCCTTGTCAAATCTTCCACCACAAGTGTAGATAAGAAGGTTCAGAGGTCCCTGACTAAATAGTAACCAATTATGGGCAACCATGAGTGCAGTGCCTGTTAGAACTGTTCTTGAGCTATTGTATCCAGGGAGGTTACAAAAGCCAATAGGACAATTCAATTGATAAGTACGACAAACTATAGAAGTAAAAATGTTATCCCCTGTGGTTTAGGATATGTAGGCAACACAGGAAGGGAGTTTAGGAATGATACAGTGACCATAAATCTGCAATAAGCACAGGCAAACTCAAAGCTCCATTAGTTTCACACTGGATTAATGCAGGCCATACAGAAAAATAACTAAGCGGGACTATCTTGGAGATAGTATGGATGCAGAGTGGACAGGACAGCAATACCAAACATAAAAGTAGGGAAGTCTTTTGAATCAACAGTCTTGAAACATTTGAGAAAGGCTTGAATGAAGATATTCCATGGGAAAACACCATTCAGTAAGTGTTCATAGACAACTTATGTATATCTTCTTTTTGGGCTTACAAAGGACATGTGTGCATTAGTTGTAGTTTATCTGGTATAGATATAGCTCGCTGACACCACATTTTATGTCCTGAGACCTGTTTGAATACCAGTTTCATTTAACAGTTTCAGTGATTTACAGTTCATTCTTACTGCAAGGATCAGTTATTTGTATCCCTTAGTTTGCTCCGATGGTACCATTTTCAAATATGGCACCCGTTTTACAATATTAGTTTTATTCTTCTATTATTAATTTTTGTGCCCCTTGTGTATCTCTTTGGATTGTCATGAAGGTTATGTTACCTCCACCAGTTTAATTTTTTTGATGTGTCATCGATCCCTCTTGTTTATCATAGACTAGCTGACTGATTTTCCCCTTCCAATATGGCGTCCACTTTAAATATCAGTTTGGGCATTTTTGGCTTTTTGTACCCTCAGTGGATCACTACAAATTATTAAAGAAGTCATGTGACCCTTATCAGCTGCATTTATTTGGCATTTTTCTGCCCTCTCACATCAATCCTCCACCAGCAGACAGATGTTACAGCTGACATGCTTTCGGGTTCAGATGCCTCCTTATACTTTGCTGAGGCAAGTTCTTTGGCAATGTTCTTCTCATATTCGTTTTGGCTTATTGATCATTGCCTTTTGATGTTTGTTAGTCTCCATGTATACTTCCTGTCTTTTTTTCTCCCAGGGCATGGTTTGGTAGGATAGCTTCTTTGAATGCGTCTCATGCGTACAGCACTCGACCCATAGAGCCCGTGTGAAATTTACAATATAGTCAACATTTTAGCATTGGCTTGTTACTTGTCTTCTGTACCGTCTTTATAACTGTGAGCCAACCTTTTAACAGCATGCTTCTATGCTTGCCCCTAGCCTTGCTAGACTTGTGGGCTCATGAGTATATGCCCATGTGGCTTTGATCTGTCATTCAACACTATTTGCTAGGGGTCTCCCTTTCTTTTAGTTTCTGTGAATATCTTTAGTATAGGAGCTATAACTAGTTTTCTCTTGTTATTTATCTACATGCATTATTGAAATTGGTAGAAGCCCCTCACTGTGGACATAGAGCAATATTTTTAACAATGGTGTCTATCATTTTTTGATAAGGTACTATCTTGTTACAGGGATATCCACCTGGCATTTCAGTGCTTATTCTGATTTGCATCGTCATCTGCCTTTCATCCTTGGGTTGAATCTTGATCTGTGGATACTCAGGAGCACTGGAGAACCCATTCCACTAGTGCAAATATTTTATAAAAAGGGAGGGGGGACAAGCGAAACACCTCCAACTTATTAGGCCCCATGGGCCCTCTCCCAGTTGCTGAATAATTTAAGAGAGGGGAGGGGGCCATGTAGCCTCCATCCCTGCACTTGTTAAGGTCCCAGCCAACCCCAGGACACAGTGGTTTCCCTGCCTGTGTAACAAGACATCTGCTCCCACCTGCTAGGAGCTTTGAAAATGCTCCCACTGCTTGGGAGCAGACTTCTGTTTCCCTGTCCACACTCCTACAGGCAGGAAACACACTGCTCCTGTCTGGAGGTAGGAAGCAAAAACAGATGCTCCCTCTGAGCAGGAGCAATGCCAGCTCCTGCAGCATGCAAGGAGTTGGCTGGGGGCCGCAGTGGTCTGAGGCATCCCCATTAACTCCATCTACTGGCTTGTGTGTACCCAGGGTGGGTACCAGGGAACCTATCTCTGACCCCTAGGGATGGGATCCCAGTGGCCCTAGAAAGCTTTGAAAGCGGGGCTATGCACCATCCTCTTCTCATTTCAAAAGAAAGGCCCCAGGTAATGGAGTCCCCAGAGCCCAATGTGGCTTGGGGATGTGGGCTGTGTGGCACCTCCTCCATAACTGTATGAAAATGCCAGAGGGAATGGGGTCCTTGGGGCCCCATAAGGTTCAGAGAGGGGGCTGTGCACTCCTCACTATAAGTTCCTAAAATAGGCCTCAGGGATGGGGTCTCCCCTAGACCAAAAATGCTCAGAAAAGGGAAGCACATGCCTCCTTCCCCTTAGTTGATAAAAGAGGCCCTGGAGGTTGGGTCCCCTGGGCCATAAAGGCTCAGGCAGGGAGTCTGCATGCCCCCCCAATAATTCATAGAAAAGGGGTGTCCGACGAGAGCAAGATGGTGCTCGTGTTGTCATCGGCTGTAGGCCCCGCCCCCAACGCCGTGCGGACAAACGCCTCGCTGCAGAGGACGCAGAGCTGCGGTGTAGAGGTGATGGGGTGGTGAAGACGATGATCGGGCTGCGTGCTGGTGTTGCCCTGCTCCCCCCGACGCTGTGACGAGGTTGCTGGATGGCAAGACAAGCCCCAGCAGGCTCCAGGAGGCTTGGAGCTACCTGGAGCCTGGATCACAGGGCATAAACATGGCTTGACCGCGCTGCAAGAATGGACGTGCCCGAGGAGACCTAGCGCATGAAATTGCAATTCGCGAACAGGGGCAATATTATAACTTTTCCTGCACTCCTTGGAAGTGATGTGTGGAGTGAGCGAGATGGTGGTCCCTCTAATGCTGTGCTGAGGTTTTTGGACGGTGGGACATAAATGTGGTCTGGACTACGCAGCAAGGAGGTCGTGCCTGAGGAGGCAAGGATCGCCCCCCTAGGTAATATTTTATGGACTATGATTGCACCAGTGAGGAGTACACTCTTTTGCATAGCAAGAGCGATCGAGCACTGTTACACGATAATAAGGAGGATTGGCAAGTCAATAGGAGTCTGGCCTGGCTTCTAGAAAGTGGATAATGTGCCTAAAAGCACACGAAGTGTCAGAGACAAAGTGGAGGGGGGTCATCAAACAGGGGTAGTAAAGGATGGCAGTTAAGGATGCTTTGCAGGTAGGCGGTCTGCGACAGGGCCGACTAAACTAAACAGTAAAATTAGTGGTGCCACTGTTAAAGATGTGTCTAGTATGGGCAGGGTGGCTCAGACTGATCACAAAGCAAAGGGTAAGCTGCAGCCCGTTATTACCAACTTTTTCACCAATGAAGGGCAAGAGAATGGTAACACAAATCCTATACCCCAATCTAGAGATGCGCTAATGTGCGAGAAGGAGAATTTAGAGGTAACAAATCTGAGAGTGGAACTGCCAAAAGCTAATATTGGCCCCTCCGGACTACTCAGGAATCAGACTCTCGAATCTGGAGAAGGACTCTGAGGCTATCCCCCGCTAATGCTGATGCAGGAGAAAATAGTATAAGTGACCCTATAAATAATACAGCTAGAACAGATACGTAAATGTTGCAATTGATATATGGCACAATAAGGGAACTGCAAACTGAAATGCGAAAGGAGAGCCAGAGAGCCTGTGTGGTCACCAAGCAACTGCAGGTCACGGTGAGAAAAGTAGCTAAGACCTGGGGGAAATAGAAGAAAAGTTAAATACAATGGAGAACAGAACTTCTGTATTGGAGGCAGAGGTTGAGGGTCTGAAAGAACAGGTGGAAACAAAAGGAGGACAATTAATTGATATCATGTGGAAATTGGAAGACAATGAAAACTGGCAGAGAAGAAACAAATTGTGATGTTTAGGTATGGAAGAAGGGGTGGAGGGTAATGATATCAGGACATTTATGATCAAGCTCCTGCGTAACGCTTTTTTTGTGTGACAATTTTACATTTTTTTACCCGACCAGATTACTGCCATGATACTGTAGAGCAAAGATGGAGGCTGTGACAATTGATTAAGCCTTATAAGGACATAGGGGGGAGGCCTTTTTGCTGACCCCAGCACGATTGAAGGAGTTACCTGCCCAGATGCCTTTTTGCTGGCCCCAGCACGATTGAAGGAGTTAACTTAAAATAATATGACTCAGCATTTTTTTGATGATGCCCAGAAAAATACGCAAACTTTGCGAAATAAGTTTTAGAACTACCTTGTGGGGGAGTTGGGCAATGTTCCCATTGTGTATAATCAAATATTGTTTTTGGACTGCTCGCTTTATGTACGTAGTGGTGCCCATAATAATGATAGCAAAACATGTCACCATAATTTTCTTTAAACTGGTAAACATCTTCATTTTCATAGACAGTATAATATTGCAATTCTGTCATCATTGAATCAACTGTTTTCACATCCCAGTCATCAGATACAATGCCTGGTATAATTATATCATTCATGAATAACTTTAACACATACGGTATTTGAATGATTTCAATGGGACCATATATATCAAACATTACTTTGTCCCACACAATCCCATCAGGAATTGGCACTTCAGAAATGTTCACAAAAGACAAGTCTCTTCGAATCTTATGTGAAAAAAAATGTGGTTTCAAAACCTCCTCCACCTGTTCAACCGCTGATCTCCTGGGAAGAAAATGACCATGTATTAACAAGAAAAAGGTAACGACAAAACCAATCCAAAGCAGGAAGGCTAGGACATTAAGGGAAAGCCATACATAGTTCCATGGAACAACAAAGTATGTTTCTTTAAGCCAATGTATCAGCTTACGTGCACCCGACAGGTCAGCAGTCGAAGAGGCAAATGAGTCCGATCGTTGTAGACGGCATAGTAACCAGAGGCAGTTTGTGCAAAAGGCATTGCCGTAGTCAATGGAGGAGTTGGTGTTTCCTGTGGTGGTACACAGTAGACAGCACCATCCGTCTGGCTTGTAGTCATAGTGACTTGATCAAACGTTTCTAAGTTGCTTGTTGTTAGGGGAACTAATGCAAGATCATTATCACCCACCCTCCCCAAGCTCGGAGAGGCATCAGTGTTGGTATAAACAACTTGAAGCAGAACTTCGTCTCCAGTAGTGAGAGGGATTTGGGAACTACTGGATGTTCCTTTTCGTCGGCTGTGTAGAATCGGCCACATGTTGTAACTTGACATTGTCAATAGAAACAAAGCGATTTTCTTTGGCACCTTGCAACAATGGTAGAATAACAGTTCTCGTACCATGTATCCCCAACACAGGGACTGGTGCTCGATAAGATGGACCAAATTCTTTTTTCACTGCAACCTTTTCACGCATAAGATCCCCAATTCTGGGAATCCAGCCGGTAGGTGTTACTGGCACATCCTTAATTCCTGTGGGGGCAGCACTTTTAGAGGAGTTATCTTCACAGAACTGCTGTAATTCCTGTAAAACAGTGACACGATCATTTATGTCAAAAGGTGTTTCTGCTGCCTCCACACCAGGACCATCAAGATCCGGAACAAACATTTGTGTTCTGAACAGGCACTCATATGAAGTACGACCCCCCAGGGACCATCTAGGCAGGTTATTTAGTGCTCTCTGAACTCCATACAGGTGGGTTAGCCAACTACGACCCGTACCTAAGACTCTGGCCATGAAGGATTGCTTTAAATCGGAATGAAATGGAGACGAGTACTGGAGCTGGACCCCAAACGAAGCCATGGTGTCCCTAAATGCCCTTGAGGCAAAAGCAGGGCCCTGGTCCGAATGGAATTCCGCAACTGCATATGTACCGACAAAGACTCTCAAATCTTTAATAACAGTCCGAGTGTCAGCCGAGCGTTGTGGCCACACCCACACAAATCTGGAGCAAGAATCAACAGCGATTAATATATATTTGTATGCACTATCAGGTGTTAATGGACCTCAATGATCCAAGTACACACATTGTAATGGTCTATTTGAGAGTAAGAGGGGTGTCTGCGGCGGGCGCTTGGCCGTGGAAACTTTAATTTGTTGACAGATGTCACAACAAAGGGCATACTGCTTAGTCTCTTTACAGAGACCAGGCCACCAATAACGGGCCTGCAGTAGTGAAATTGTAGCCACCACGCCAGCATGTGCAGATGCCACCCCTTCATGCGCTGCTTTAATCAATTGTGGTCTTACATCTTTATTGGGGATGTCGCGTTGGCCTACGCCTGGAATTTTAACTTCAGCGTTCAGCATACTTCCCATCAAGTATTGATATTTATTAGGAAATCCTTTAGGATAAGGCGTACCATCAACGTAGCTTTTATGGCAGCCATAAAGTCTGTGTCTGGTTTGGAACTCGAACGAGTCACTGCAGCTACAGTGGCGACTGCCACTGCCGACTTTGCGACTTCATCAGCCAAAGTATTTCCAGCAACGTGTATTCCAATGCGCTGGTGTCCAAGTGTATGCACAACATGGACTTTTGGTAGCGTCTGTTTCAGGTCTGCTACCTTCCCCGACAGGAGTCTGTGTTTTCTGGTGTTGCCTTTTGAATCTCTGAACACATTCAAGCGCCAGTAATACAGGTATTCATTAAAAGACTGGATGCAATAATACGAATCACAAACAATCAGTGTGAACTGTGTCAGATCCGTATTTTCTAGCGCCATTAGTAGAGCTTTTAGCTCAGCCAATTGTGCTGTACAATCCCCTAAAGTCTGTGTATAGGTATGTTGGGGACAGAATTTCTCAACCTCCATATAGCCGCTCATGACCGCACATGCAGCAGAAAATTGATGTTTAGTTCCAATCGCTGGTTGCGCAGAGCCATCGGTGTACATGACTACATGATATTGATCAATAGGCAAGGTGTCAGCGGGAACTGGATATTCTACTTCATATTGTAGAAGTTCCTGAGTTTGTAACTTTGGATCCAAAATATAGTCTACATCAGTGGCTGTTAAAGACGTAGCCCATTGTATCCATCGTGGATGAAGTGCTTTCGAATTCGGGACGCTAGCTTTTCTAACCGCCTCTAGGGCCGGAATAGGTGAAACAACAATAATGCGTTTTCCTTGGGCAAGAGGACTTTCTTTAATAACAGCCATCTGAACAGCAGTGAGAATTTTCTCAGTGGGTGCAAAGCGCTGTTCAGCTGCGGAATACAGGTGTGATTTGTATGCTATCGGGACTGTCTCACCTTCATTAAATGTGACATAAGTAAAACCGATGGCCCAAGCTATTACCCTGATGACCAAATGTGTCTTATTGTCCCTTGTGTGTAAATGTTTTGCTGCTAGCATATCTGCCTGTAACTCGTGAAGAGTATGTGTATGTTCAATTGTCCAGAACTTACTTGAAAAATCAGGACATATTAACTCATATAAAGGTTTTATGCGTGTAGCATAAACAGGAATGTATGTTCTGCCAAAATTTAGAAAGCCCAACAATGATTGTAGTTTTTTAATCGTATTTGGTGATTGGAGTTGTGCACATTTTTCAAATAATTGTGGCGCTAGGCTCTTCCCTTCATTCAACAGCTCATATCCCAGGAACAGGACGCTGAGGAAGACAATTTTTGACTTTTTGAAGTTAAATTTGTAGCCGAGTTTGGCAAACCCTACAACAATGCGGGCTACCCATGTTAAATGTTGTAGTAACTCGTCATCCGTGAGATATATATCATCCACTTATGACAATGCTTCAGGGTCTATCTCGTGTAAAATAGCAGTCACACGAGCTGCAAACAGTCCTGGGCTGTTCTTATAACCCTGAGGCAAACAACTGAATTTTTTCTGGGAGCCTAGTGCACTAAAGCTTGTTAAGTCTCTGCTTTCAGGTGCTATATTTTGGCAGAAGAACCCATTTGAGATATCCAAAGTTGTTTTATATTTTTTCTGCACAATGTTGCTCATTAATGCAGTGCTATGTGAGTTTTGTATAGCATATGTACGTGTATGTCCGATTAAATGTCTGTAGTCCAAGACTATTCTGTATGAATGGTCCGGCTTAGCTACAGGGAATAATGGATACTGCGGTTGTGGCTGAGGTTCACTTTTAATGGGAATGACATGGTATGGGGAATCCCTATCTTACCCTATGGGATTTCTATATAACGCAGGTGCTTGTTCTAGAGCCCATTCCATAGAATAGGACGCAGCGAGTTCCTCTGGAACAAGGGGCGAGAAGGAAGGTTTAATAACCTCTTCTCCATATGGGCAGGTGCGGACAAAATCAGGAGGCCAATCTTGTTCGGACAACAAAATGTCATACATTTTTACTACACGGTCCCAAAAGATTGCATGTATGGTGCGTTCAATGTCTCCTTCCAACTGTAGAGTTACTCTATACACCCTATCAGGTTCGGAGACACGCATGTCCGCTGTTTCTACTTGTATAAAGTCATCAGTTGCTTTCACCTCCAGATGCCCTAGAAGATTCCGGTTAACTATTGTGACCTCTGCCGCGCTGTCTAGCAGTGCTAGAGCCCAGTTCTTGTTCTTCAAGAGAACCGCTTTTCCTGAGTGGCATGTCTGACTGAGCCAGCTGCCACTTTTTTCTTTTTAAATTGTTGTTTTTGTTGTACTGGTTTCTCTTCCTTCTTAACAGAAACCTCCAAAGAGCGTTGTGATTCCTGTCTCGGTTTCACGTACTCTGTTCTCCACTCTGAACGCCCACCTCTCTCATTTCTCTTTTCTGACGAGTCCTGAAAGGAATGACATTGGTGTATATCAGTATATTTGTTAGAAATGGGGTTTTTGGTTGGCAGTCAGGTTGCCCTCTGTCCAAGCAAGAACCCTCACTCTAGTCAGGGTAAGTCACACACAATCCAAAATCAGCCTGTGCTCACCCTCCGGTAGCTTGGCACGAGCAGTCAGGCTTAACTTAGAAGGCAATGTGTAAAGCATTTGTGCAATAAATCATACAACACCATAGCATAACACCACAAAAATACACCACACAGTGTTTAGAAAAATAGAGAATATTTATCTGGGTAATTGTAGGTCAAAACGATCAAAGTTGCAATACGAATTTGTAAAGATATCACTAAAAAGTGATATTAAGTGTCTTTAAGTCTTTAAAAAGCAATAAAGTGTCTTTCAAGCACAGAGTACCTGGTTTCTGGTGGGAAATCTCCTCAGAGGGCCACAGGAGAAGAGATGCGTGGAAAAAGGGGTGTGTGCGTCGATTTCCTCTCAGCACACACAGACTTGCGTCGTTCTTTTCCACGCGGGGAAGTCGGGCGTCGTTTTCCGGCGCGCAGACAGTCTCTTTTTGTGGATCGCGGGGATTACCAGATGTCCCGGGTCTGTGCGTGGATTCTCCTGCTTATTTTCCGGCTGTGCGTCGTTCTGCGGGGCTGTGCGTCGAAGCTTCGATCTCACGGTAGGTGTCGCGTCGATTTCTCCTTGGAAGTCGGGCGGCGTTGTCCTTGCGAGGCCGTGCATCTAAATTTTGGTCTCACGGAAGGCGTCGCGTCGATTTCTCCTTGGAAGTCGGGCGGCGTTGTCCTTGCGAGGCCGTGCGTCAAAGTTTCGCACTCACGGTAGGCGTCGCGTCGATTTCTCCTGGAAAGTCGGGCGGCCTTGTCCTTGCGAGGTTGTGCGTCGAAGTCTCGATCGTCCCGAGGGCGTTGCGTCGATCAGCGTCGGTGTGCGGCGTTTTTCTCGCCACGAAACAAGCTGTGCGTCGAAATTTTCGGCGCACGGAGCGTCCAAGTGAAAGGAAGAAGTCTTTTTGGTCCTGAGACTTCAAGGAACAGGAGGCAAGCTCTATCCAAGCCCTTGGAGAGCACTTTCACAGCCAGACAAGAGTTCAGCAAGGCAGCAGGGCAACAGCAAGACAGCAGTCCTTTGTAGAAAGCAGACAGGTGAGTCCTTTGAGCAGCCAGGCAGTTCTTCTTGGCAGGATGTAGTTTCTGGTTCAGGTTTCTTCTCCAGCAAGTGTCTGATGAGGTAGGGCAGAGGCCCTGTTTTATACTAAGTTGTGCCTTTGAAGTGGGGGTGACTTCAAAGAGTCTCTAAGAAATGCACCAAGTTCCCTTTCAGCTCAATCCTGTCTGCCAGAGTCCCAGTAGGGGGTGTGGCAGTCCTTTGTGTGAGGGCAGGCCCTCCACCCTCCCAGCCCAGGAAGACCCATTCAAAATGCAGATGTATGCAAGTGAGGCTGAGTACCCTGTGTTTGGGGTGTGTCTGAGTGAATGCACAAGGAGCTGTCAACTAAACCTAGCCAGACGTGGATTGAAGGGCACAACAAGATTTTAGTGCAAAGAAATGCTCACTTTCTAAAAGTGGCATTTCTAGAATAGTAATATTAAATCCGACTTCACCAGTCAGCAGGATTTTGTATTACCATTCTGGCCATACTAAATATGACCTTCCTGCTCCTTTCAGATCAGCAGCTGCCACTTCAACAGTGTATGAGGGCAGCCCCAATGTTAGCCTATGAAAGGAGCAGGCCTCACAGTAGTGTAAAAACGAATTTAGGAGTTTCACACTACCAGGACATATAACTACACAGGTACATGTCCTGCCTTTTACCTACACCGCACCCTGCTCTAGGGGTTACCTAGGGCACACATTAGGGATGACTTATATGTAGTAAAAGGGGAGTTCTAGGCTTGGCAAGTACTTTTAAATGCCAAGTCGAAGTGGCAGTGAAACTGCACACACAGGCCTTGCAATGGCAGGCCTGAGACAGGGTTAAGGGGCTACTGAGGTGGGTGGCACAACCAGTGCTGCAGGCCCACTAGTAGCATTTAATCTACCTGCCCTAGGCACATGTAGTGCACTCTACCAGGGACTTACAAGTAAATTAAATAGTCAATCATGGATAAACCAATCAGTAGTACAATTTACCCAGAGAGCATATGCACTTTAGCACTGGTTAGCAGTGGTAAAGTGCCCAGAGGTCAAAAGCCAACACAACAGGTCAGAAAAAATAGGAGGAAGGAGGCAAAAAGTTTGGGGATATCCCCGTCAAAAAGCCAGGTCCAACATGACCCCCTACCAGCCTAAAGCCAGGGGAGAACAATCACTATCCTGATGTACTTCCCTGTTTGAGGCGACAGAACAAGGACCCAGGCCCACAACAGCAGGGGCATGCTCCAGTTCTTCGCCTTCCTGACTCCAATTGGATCACTCTGTCCATACTCTCAGGGCCCACTAAGCCAACCCATGGGGAACCTTTCTCCTTACCTGCGGATCCCATCTGTGCAGCACCTAATCTTACTTTGCTCACAGATGTATCCCAGGAGCAGGATAGTACCACCATGACCAACACAGTGGTGTTGCCCACTCTACCCCTGGGGTGTGACACTTGTCCCCTCCCCAGGGATAACTCTGTCCACCCGGACAGCAAGCCACAGTGATTACTGACAGCTGCCAGGGATGAGAGCCAGGCCCCAGGCCTCTCAAAGCTCTCCAACCACTGTGGCTGTGGAGAGTGGGGGGCGGTAGCCCCAGGTGCTGGGCACCCTTTAACCACTCTCCCTTCCACCAGGTCAGGGATGACAGCCTGAACCTGGTCCTCCCCTCTGGGGCTTTGTACCCTCCCTCCTGGAGCGGTACCCCCAGAGTCCAACATGGTCAGGGTGCTTACAGAAGTCACCCTGTACCATTCCTCCACCAGTGCAGGGCTGTTAACCTGCAACTGGCCCTCCAACCTGGGGCCTGTACCTTCAGGTTGGACTAGGGCCCGGGGTGAGGCTTCCCTCCCCCTGCCCTCCCTTCTGGGGTCCAGCACCCTCCAACTAGGAGTGGCCTCCTCAGAAGACAACATGGTAGGGGCACTGTTATCAGTAGCCCCTCCCTCCAGGTCCGGGGGGACACCCTGAACCTGGTCTTCCAGCCCAGGGTCTGTACCCTCAGACTGGATCACTGCCTGGCAAACCAGGACTTCCTGGGAGGCACACCTACCCCCCACCAGGTCAGAGTTTAACCTCTGCACCTGCCCATTCAACTCAGAGTCACCACCCTGAAGTTGAACAATTGCCTGGCACGCCAGGACTTCCTGGAGGGCACACTGACCCTCCACCAGGTCAGAGTTTAACCTCTGCACCTGACCATTCAACTCAGAGTCACCACCCTGAAGTTGAACAATTGCCTGGCACGCCAGGACCTCCTGGAGGGCACACTGACCCTCCACCAGGTCAGAGTTTAACCTCTGAACTTGGCCATTCAACTCAGAGTCATCACCCTGAAGTTGAACAATTGCCTGGCACACCAGGACTTCCTGGAGGGCACACTGACCCTCCACCAGGTCAGAGTTTAACCTCTGAACTGCGCCATTCAACTCAGAGTCACCACCCTGAAGTTGAACAATTGCCTGGCGCACCAGGACTTTCTGGGAGGCACACCTACCTCCCACCAGGTCAGAGTTGAACCTCTGAGCCTGGTTCCCCAACCCAGGGTCACTACCCTGAGGTTGGGCAATTGCCTGGTACGCCAGGACTTTCTGGGGGGCACACCTACCCCCCACCAGGTCAGAGTTTAACCTCTGAACCTGGTCATCCAACCCAGAGTCAACACCCTGAGGTTGGACAATTGCCTGGCACAGCAGGGCTTCTTGGGAGGCACACCTACCTCCCACCAGGTCAGAGTTTAACCTCTGAACCTGGGTATCCAACCCAGAGTCACCACCCTGAGGTTGAACAATTGCCTGGCACGCCAGGACTTTCTGGGGGGCACACCTACCCCCCACCAGGTCAGAGTTTAACCTCTGAACCCGGTTATCCAACCCAGAGTCAGCACTCTGAGGTTGAACAATTGCCTGGCACGCCAGGACTTTCTGGGGGGCACACCTACCCCCCACCAGGTCAGAGTTTAACCTCTGAACCCGGTTATCCAACCCAGAGTCAGCACTCTGAGGTTGGACCACTGCCTGGTACACCAGGACTTTCTGGGAGGCACGCCTACCCCCCAACAGGTCAGAGCTTATCCCCTGAACCTGGTTAGCCAACCCAGAGTCACCACCCTGAGGTTGAACCATTGCCTGGCAGGCCAGGACTTCCAGGGAGGCACACCTACCTCCCACCAGGTCAGAGTTTAACCTCTGAGCCTGGTTCCCCAACCCAGGGTCACCACCCTGAGGTTGGGCAATTGCCTGGCACGCCAGGACTTTCTGGGGGGCACACCTACCCCCCACCAGGTCAGAGTTTAACCTCTGAACCTGGTCATCCAATCCAGAGTCAACACCCTGAGGTTGGACAATTGCCTGGCACAGCAGGACTTCTTGGGAGGCACATCTACCTCCCACCAGGTCAGAGTTTAACCTCTGAACCTGGGTATCCAACCCAGAGTCACCACCCTGAGGTTGAATCTTTGCCTGGCATGCCAGGACTTCCTGGGGGGCACTCTCACCCCCCACAAGGGACACACCGTCCCCAAGGGCCACACAAGAGTCTGGTTGGCGCAGGTCTCCCGACCTCTGCCCATCCGGCAGAGTCTGGGTTTCCCCCAAACCAGAAACGGTTTCACCTGGGTCATTCCTGGGGGGCTCTGCTCTCAGAGCTGTCCCCTGACTCTCAAGGTCCTCCACTGGGGTCTGCAACCCCCTCTCAACCCTATGTCTGGACTTCTGCACCCCCTCACTAGGAGGGGTACTGCCAGACACCAGAACTGTTGGGATGCTGGCTACAGTCACCCCCCCAAGTTCTTCTGACACTGCGGGGCTTCCCTCAAAAGGTGGCCCTACGGTACAGGCTAGGCTTCCCTCCTGGTGTTCCCTCATGGAACCCTCTAGGACCTGGGACCTACCTGGGACACTACAATCCTCTCCCACCACACTCGGTTGGGAACCACCTAGACCACTCCCTTCAGGAGCACCCCCAAATGCCTCTTCAGACTCTCTGGTACTCACCCAGAAGTCTGCCTCCATTGTAAGTTCCCTGGGGTCAGAGAACTCACACTCCACCTGGTGTTGGCGTAGCTCTGGAAAATAAGGACCAGACATAAGCTCTCCAGCAATTACATCACTCTGCCCTTCACATGTATTAACCACAGTACCCTTCACCCAACCACCCAGTAACTCAACCTTGGAAAAGCACTCTACTTCACCCTCCTGAGACTGGTGAGACAGTATCTGTCTGTCCCTGACACTCAACCCAAACTCTTCTGGGATGTCTCTACACTCTATATCCAGGACGTCCACCAGGGGGGAACCCTTTTCTCTGTCACTCTCTGCTAGAGTCAGTAAAGTGTCCCTCCCCCCAGTAGGAATATGACTCCCTGTGCCAGTTCCCCAATCCTTCTCAGGGACCCTGTGCATAACGGGAACTACCTCATACCCTTGAACTGCCTGGGGTGTGTCAACTCCCTTCTTCAAGTTGGGCACCACATCTCTGGGCTTGTGCCCTTCTTCAGCAGTACTAGATGCAAGATTTTTGCTGCCACCATCTGAACTGGACTCAGCCCTTCCGGCCTCCAGTTTCAGCTCTTTACAGCTCAGCTCTTGAGCTGCAATCTTTTCTTCTTCCAGGGCTAAGAGTCTTTTTGCCTCAACCTCTGCAAGATACTCCTCTAATTGTTGCTCCTGTCGCCTTTGACTTCGGAGCCATTCATCTATTTCTGGGTCACTGTCCAACTCTGAGTAGTCTTCCTCCTCATCTGAGTAGTCTTCCTCCTCATGTGCGTAGTCCTCCTCCTCATCTGAGGGGTACTTAGTCATTTGGTTTCTTGCTGCCTCTCTCTCTGCCCATCTTTCCTCCCCCCAGACTATGTAGTGATGGAGCATCTCCGCTTTAGTATGTCTCCTTGCTACAGGAAGGCCCCATTGTCTGCAAAGCTTCCTTAGGTCAGCCTTAGTGAGGTGGTCAGTACGAACAAAGAATGAGTAGGTACACAATCCCATTTTGATAAGATCTTATCAGCAAAAACCAAAATCCAAAGTCCAAAATATCAATAGTATATCCAGGAGGACATCAGAGAACCAAGAGCCAAAAAAGATGAAAAATCAAGTTGACCTTCAACTGTGGGTAGGTAGTGAAATACTTAGCTACTGTATGTCACTGCACAAACACAAGTCCTATCCTCACCGCTGATCACCAATGTTAGAAATGGGGTTTTTGGTTGGCAGTCAGGTTGCCCTCTGTCCAAGCAAGAACCCTCACTCTAGTCAGGGTAAGTCACACACAATCCAAAATCAGCCTGTGCTCACCCTCCGGTAGCTTGGCACGAGCAGTCAGGCTTAACTTAGAAGGCAATGTGTAAAGCATTTGTGCAATAAATCATACAACACCATAGCATAACACCACAAAAATACACCACACAGTGTTTAGAAAAATAGAGAATATTTATCTGGGTAATTGTAGGTCAAAACGATCAAAGTTGCAATACGAATTTGTAAAGATATCACTAAAAAGTGATATTAAGTGTCTTTAAGTCTTTAAAAAGCAATAAAGTGTCTTTCAAGCACAGAGTACCTGGTTTCTGGTGGGAAATCTCCTCAGAGGGCCACAGGAGAAGAGATGCGTGGAAAAAGGGGTGTGTGCGTCGATTTCCTCTCAGCACACACAGACTTGCGTCGTTCTTTTCCACGCGGGGAAGTCGGGCGTCGTTTTCCGGCGCGCAGACAGTCTCTTTTTGTGGATCGCGGGGATTACCAGATGTCCCGGGTCTGTGCGTGGATTCTCCTGCTTATTTTCCGGCTGTGCGTCGTTCTGCGGGGCTGTGCGTCGAAGCTTCGATCTCACGGTAGGTGTCGCGTCGATTTCTCCTTGGAAGTCGGGCGGCGTTGTCCTTGCGAGGCCGTGCGTCTAAATTTTGGTCTCACGGAAGGCGTCGCGTCGATTTCTCCTTGGAAGTCGGGCGGCGTTGTCCTTGCGAGGCCGTGCGTCAAAGTTTCGCACTCACGGTAGGCGTCGCGTCGATTTCTCCTGGAAAGTCGGGCGGCCTTGTCCTTGCGAGGTTGTGCGTCGAAGTCTCGATCGTCCCGAGGGCGTTGCGTCGATCAGCGTCGGTGTGCGGCGTTTTTCTCGCCGCGAAACAAGCTGTGCGTCGAAATTTTCGGCGCACGGAGCGTCCAAGTGAAAGGAAGAAGTCTTTTTGGTCCTGAGACTTCAAGGAACAGGAGGCAAGCTCTATCCAAGCCCTTGGAGAGCACTTTCACAGCCAGACAAGAGTTCAGCAAGGCAGCAGGGCAACAGCAAGACAGCAGTCCTTTGTAGAAAGCAGACAGGTGAGTCCTTTGAGCAGCCAGGCAGTTCTTCTTGGCAGGATGTAGTTTCTGGTTCAGGTTTCTTCTCCAGCAAGTGTCTGATGAGGTAGGGCAGAGGCCCTGTTTTATACTAAGTTGTGCCTTTGAAGTGGGGGTGACTTCAAAGAGTCTCTAAGAAATGCACCAAGTTCCCTTTCAGCTCAATCCTGTCTGCCAGAGTCCCAGTAGGGGGTGTGGCAGTCCTTTGTGTGAGGGCAGGCCCTCCACCCTCCCAGCCCAGGAAGACCCATTCAAAATGCAGATGTATGCAAGTGAGGCTGAGTACCCTGTGTTTGGGGTGTGTCTGAGTGAATGCACAAGGAGCTGTCAACTAAACCTAGCCAGACGTGGATTGAAGGGCACAACAAGATTTTAGTGCAAAGAAATGCTCACTTTCTAAAAGTGGCATTTCTAGAATAGTAATATTAAATCCGACTTCACCAGTCAGCAGGATTTTGTATTACCATTCTGGCCATACTAAATATGACCTTCCTGCTCCTTTCAGATCAGCAGCTGCCACTTCAACAGTGTATGAGGGCAGCCCCAATGTTAGCCTATGAAAGGAGCAGGCCTCACAGTAGTGTAAAAACGAATTTAGGAGTTTCACACTACCAGGACATATAACTACACAGGTACATGTCCTGCCTTTTACCTACACCGCACCCTGCTCTAGGGGTTACCTAGGGCACACATTAGGGATGACTTATATGTAGTAAAAGGGGAGTTCTAGGCTTGGCAAGTACTTTTAAATGCCAAGTCGAAGTGGCAGTGAAACTGCACACACAGGCCTTGCAATGGCAGGCCTGAGACAGGGTTAAGGGGCTACTGAGGTGGGTGGCACAACCAGTGCTGCAGGCCCACTAGTAGCATTTAATCTACCTGCCCTAGGCACATGTAGTGCACTCTACCAGGGACTTACAAGTAAATTAAATAGTCAATCATGGATAAACCAATCAGTAGTACAATTTACCCAGAGAGCATATGCACTTTAGCACTGGTTAGCAGTGGTAAAGTGCCCAGAGGTCAAAAGCCAACACAACAGGTCAGAAAAAATAGGAGGAAGGAGGCAAAAAGTTTGGGGATATCCCCGTCAAAAAGCCAGGTCCAACAATATTGATATCTATCAGGTGTTTTAATATTCTCTCTATTCCTGAGATTATATCTATTCTGTGGGGTCTCCAGCCGTGGAGCTTCTACCCTTTCTTTTTTAGGTGTTTGTTGTTTTTTCTCCCAGTGTTTCTTATTACCCTCAGGTTGTTATTTAATATTGTCTTTATTAATTTTACCCTGAAATTAGGGTTTTTGTGGTCTAGCCCCAAGGCTATCTCGACCGATACTGGAATATGTTTCTGCTAATATTTTAGGCAGCTCTCGCTCCTGATCTTGTTGAGGAACGTCACAGAGCCGCATGCCCACTGCAAGTGCAACTGCTTCCCCTTTAAGGTTACTGAGGATAATTGAAGAAACTGTGGCAAAGTAGCCCATCAGTCGCATTCCCAAATCTAGGGCCAGGGCACCCCGTATTCATCTTGAATTTGTTTAAGCACTTCCGGTAGGTTGGCTAACGTCGGTGTACTGTGTGCCGTTGTATAGAGCACGGCAAATACCGTGCCCCATGTATTACAGTGTTCAGCTGTAGGAACCATCCCAAATGGCATTAATTAAAGGGGAAACTAGAATATTTATATCTGAGATTCAAGCAATGTAATATTTGAATGAATTGAAATTACAGAATTCCTAGAAACCTGAGCAGGGACAGAAAGAACTTTAACTTGCAACAAGGATGGGTGTGAACACATTTGGTGGGAGTATGGTTTGATCAGGGGGCCTGTGGATGGCACTTAGGGATACCATCATTCAGGCCGGTGGGGGTCTGATTGCTCATATGGTTGGGGCGGTGGGGGAGGTGAGGGTGGTGGTAGAAGGGTGGGGGGAAGGAGAGAGGGTGGGATTAGGGGAAGGAGAGGGAGGGTAGGTAGGGGGTTGGGGGTAGGCACTAAAAGAGAAAAAAAAAAGGATAACTGGAAGTTGATTATGGTAGGGGATGAAGAGGGAGGAAGAGATTGTGGAGGTAAAAAGGGGAGGAATAAGAGACAAAGAATGTTGAAGTGCGATATTTGGCTTAAGAAAATGGCAGCCAGAAATGGTAAAATGTATATGATTATCTACAACTATATATGCCCAATGGTAATAGGTGAGAGACGACTGATAAATGGTTAGGATGCAAATTACATCTATAAATATATGTGGGCTTAATAATCCCCAGAAAAAGCGAAAAACTGCAGAAGATTTAAAAGCAGTGAGGGCGGACATATATTGCCTGCAGGAGATGCTTATAGAGTATTGCAATAGATCTATCTTAGATTATTTAGGTGTGAAGGTAGTAATTTGTACTGAACAGAATGTTAAGATCAAGGGGGTAGCTATACTAGATGGCAGTAGTAAATATAAGTTTACAAAATGGATTGCAGATAAAGATGGAAGAGGGGTGTTGGTAGAGTGTCATCACAGTAAAGGATGTTTTACCTAATGTTCCCTATATGGTGCAGTGATGAATGATCCATCGGTGTTAGATTTTATATCAGTGGAGTTAGTGGAGTGGCCGCCCCCCTATATACATCATGTGGAGATTTGAATTTTAATGGTTCTTGGGATGGTTTGAAAGATTTAATGGGTACCACCCCAGTAGATATTATGGACGTAAACCAAGAGTATATGAAGCTCTTTATAGCTTACAAAACAAAATAGGATTGGTGCATGCCTGGTCAAGACCCTGGGTATGCATACTATTCAGCTCCTCATGTGAAACTGGCCAGATGAGACTACTTTTTTTTATCTCTCCTGAATTGTTAACAGGGGCATGGATGGAAATATATCCAGGATCATGTCAAATCATAATCTGCTAATACTAGAAATAAACATGGAGGGCTTTAAATATAATAAGAGGGGGTGGACCTACGAGAGAGGGCTTCTTAATGATCCAGGATATCGTCACACATAAATATATGGTTGAAGGAATTTCTTGAAATTAATAGGGGGACTGCTTCAATGGAGATTGTATGGACACTTCAAAGGCAGAGATACAAGGAGAAACTTTGATTTTCAGCTTTAGAAGGCAGAAGCATACCCAAACTCTGATTAAAGAAGCATATCTAAAGCTCAAAGAGGCAGAAAGTCAACTTACCTTAGTTAATGACGGTGGTAGGGAAGTGAATGCTGCCTTACAGAAGATTGCTATTGCTAAAGCAGCAATTAATGAGATCTCAACAAAAAAGTGGCGGAGAGAGAGACTCAAGGCACTCTGAATGCTATGAATATACTGAGAAGGCAGGCCGCCTATTGGTGGTACAGGAACGCCATAAGGCAGGCACTGGTATTATTAGAGAAATTAAAGACCGTCAGGGGCGGATTTTCCCAGATCCTTAAGGTATTAGGGAGGTGTTTTGTATATATTATGTCGAACTTTATAAGCCCACCCCTCCAGTAGACGTGCAAGCAATGTATAGGTTTTTAAGTACTACAGAGATAGGCAAGCTCACGAAGGAGGTACAGGAGGCATTGGGGGACAGAATCAGCATGGGTGAACTCAAAGAGGCAATTCAGGGACTTTTCACTGGAAAAGCTGAAGGGACGGATGCAATCCCTTTAGAATTGTATAAATATTTTAAGGCTTTATTGCTGCCTGTAAAGTTAAAATTGTTTGCTCAGGTGAAAAAAGGTAGCCAAGCTCCCCCCCTTGGTCTTCTGTCAATATAGTGGGATTTTTTTAAAAGGGCAAAATGCCGCAAAATCCTAGTTCATAAAGGCCAATCACATTAATAAATAGCAATATTAAGACCTACTCTAAAATCTTTGCATAAAGGCAATCTACTGTTATTAAGAAATTATTCACACCAAATCAGCATGGGTTTGTTACCTGGAGGAACACTATTGATCATATTAGAAGAGTCATCACGCTGTTTGATGCAACTGACGTGGCAGAAGAATCCATGGCAGTGGCATTACTAGATGCTGAAAAGGCCTTTGATAGGGTTAATTGGGATTATTTGTAGAAAATACAGGAGGTGTATGGTCTGGGAGACAAATTCCTGTTGGAAATAAAAGCTATCTACATGCATCCAAGTGCTCAGATACAACTTATGGGAGAACAATCCGATAGTATACAAATTGAGCTTGGCACAAGACAGGGGTGTCCATGCTCCCCATTGCTGTTTGCAGTGTATATTGATCCCTTTCTTAGGCAGTTAGAAAATGACCCAGACATTTTTCCAGTTCGTAGGTATGGATGGAATATCAAGATACTAGCATATGCGGATGATATTGCTGTTGTAACAGCTAATCTGGAGGAAGCCCTAAGAGAAATAAGGGAGAAGGTGAGGTAGTTTGGAGAGTTTTCCGGGTAATAATTGAACAGAGAAAAAACTCAGCTGTTGGTTAATAAGTATAAGGCTACTCACAACATTCGTAAAGTGGACCATGCAGTATATTTGGGTATAGATATTACCCCTACAGTGGAGAAGATAGTTAGTCTGAACTTGACGCCGATTTTAGGAAAAGCAAAACAAGATTTTAGTAGATGGAACAACTTGTATATGTCTATAATGGGGCGATGCAATATGATCAAAATGATATTTATACCCAAGGTGCTGTATCTTTTTCGGACAATTCCATTGGTTTTTGAAAAATCATGGTTTGTTGCAATAGATCAGCTAGTAACAAGATTTATCTGGGTGTATGGTAAGAGTAGAAGAGCTAGTAAATGTATGTCCTTACCTAGAGAGAAGAGGGGATGGTCCTTACCAAACTTGAAATTATATCAATTGTCAGCTTCTTTCCAATATATGCGTCGTTGATGGTAGGCAAAAATGGTGTGACAGAGGTAGTTTATCGACTAAATATTTATAAGCTATTATTTGGACCGATATCTAACGGTGGACTGTTGGTGTTGGTGGAACCTAGTTATTATAAGAAAGTGCAGTTCAAGGTATTAAAGTCTGCTTTTAAATGTTGGAGCCCTTGGTGGAAAAAAGCAGGACTTGGCAGGTTTAACCGGTATATGCCAATACATAATAACCCCTCCCTCCCACAGATATTCAAAGATTGCTGCTTTACCAAATGGGGCTTGCAAAGGGTTCAGAGGTTAGGAGATTTCTATGAGGGAACTGGGATCAGAACATTTGAGGATCTCCGAAAATGGTATGGATTGGAGCAAAGGGAATTTTTAAAATATTTACAAGGGAGATTTTCTAAGTAAGAAAACCGGTGGGCCAGAGGGGTTTGCAAAAAGCCCACTTTTGGAGAAGATAACAGGTGGGACCTGATTATCAATAAGCTCTTTATATTCAATACTCATGTCGGAGCAGCCTAATGATCTCGAGAAATACAGTGAGAAGTGGGAAGATAGTTTTAACAATGGAGGTATTACATTTTATGAATCCCTTGAACTTGGTTGTACTATGTTGATTTCATCAGCGTTTCAGGCACAGCATTATAAGACAATATATGATTTATATTTTACCCCATCTCAAATAGCTAAATGGGGAAGGTTGGAGGGGACTCACTGCCCGAGATGTCAGGTATTTCGGGCAGATATTATACATATGTGTGCTACCTGTATAAAACTGGAACCGCTGAAAGGGGAGATCAAACAGGTTTTAAGAGGGGTGGTAAGATATGATATGGAGCTCAAACCGGATATTATGGTTTTAGGTGTATCGGAGAAAGTAGGAATGTCAGAAAAATCTTTTATTTTTATATCAATGGCTGTTTATCGATTGTGTGTTGCATCAGCATGGTTAGACCTGCAAACCCCATTATTTCAGCAGTGGAAAGGGATGACTTTTATCTATATATCATTTGGAGACTGCACTTTATCAGCGTAAGGGGAGGAAGGCTAGACGCAAGGTGCAGATAATATGGGGGCTCTTTGGGAATTGGGTTAGGTCTAGGTAATGGCACAGGGAAAGAAAATTAAGGCAAAAAGCACTTTATTTGGAATGTATTGTATAATTGTTTCTTGCTCTCTCTTCTTCCCACTATTTGTAAAGAACTGGTTTTTTTTCTGCATTCAATAATAATATTTGAAAAAAAAAGAAAAGAGGTGCCAGGGTAGGCACAGAGACATCAACCTGAATAACAAGCATTTGCAATGCATTGGGTCTTGTTTTTACTCAAGTTAAAGCTAATAACATTGCAAACTCCTAACCAGACTTTTCTTGCCACCTAAACTGAAAAGTAAAACAGTTTCACAAAAGCGAGCCGACGGCCACCATGAGAGCAAAGCAAACACTCAAAAGGAAACAGAAGTTCGCTCGTAGTGAAACATATTGACAAGAGTGCAATTATCCATGTATCCGGCAAAAGTGCAATTATCCATATAACCAGTAAAAGTGCAAATATCCATGTAACAGGGTTTATGCCACGCAAAGTGCTCTACTACCGCCCAGCGACATCACGCTGCCTATGAAATAAAGAGAAAAAGTAGTCCATAAACCATGCGGAAAACATCAAGCCTTGTATGATTTCAGTAGTTGGCTGGTGTACTTGGGGCTGGCTAAATACGAGAAAAGGCATGATGTTTGAATGCCTTTCACTAATTAAATCAAAATAAAGGCAAGTTGCGATCAACCCTAATAGAGGCGCAGCAGGAGTCTAACTTAAAATCCATTGCTCCAGCAGAGACCACCACATAATGCCCCACAAAGACTTTTGTCTTGAATTTTTTAAGCTTTGTTGTGCACTTTTTAATGCTGTAGGGGGCTACAGGAAGTGAAGTAGCCCCCCAGTAACATTAAAAAACAGTATCTCCTGGGTCAGTAAAACCATGATCCCAGGAGAGCTTACCATATTTTTTAAACCATGAGATGAGGTCCCCAGGTCGCAAGGAGGCTCTGGGAATGGATCAGTGTGCCTTACTCCCCTTATTTAAAAATCAAAGCCATGGTGGATGGGATGTGTGTGCCCCTTGGCCAAGAATTTATTAAGAACAGGGTGTGCCCGGTGGACATAAGGACACCAAGCTTAATGATAAATGGAAGGAGCAGCTCATTTATTATTCACTGCTCCAGCATGGAGGACCGCATATATCCCATTTGAGGGCTTCCTTGTTTAGTTTTTTAAGCAGGAAGTGAAGCAGCCCCACCAAATGATATTAAATAATAAAAACAGAAAGTTTCCATGGTCAGTAAACCCATGAACCCAGGCGAGCTTTCCATTTTTTTTAAAACCATGGGATGAGGTACATGGGGCCCAAGGAGGCTCAGAGAGGGGTGCTATGCACCTCCCTCCCATTATTTAAAAACCAGGGTCATTGGGGTGTGGTCTGAATGCCCCTTCCCTAAAAACATATTAAGAAAAGGATGTCCCAGGGGAGCACCAGTACACCAAATTGCATAAGCAATGGCAGGAGCCACTGTCTTATTATTAATTGTGCCAGCATACAGTGTCCTATAATGCCTTGCAAGGGCTTTTTTGTTTAACTTATCAAGCTTGGTAGTGGCCCTAGAGTAGGGAAGAGCACCACCAAGCATTTTTGTAATGTTGTTTGGGAGCTGTAGGAAATGAAGTAGCCGCCCAGTATCATTAAAAAAAAGAAGTCATTGAAATCATGACTCCAGGAGAGCTGGTTATGTTTTAATTTCATTCTTAAACATATTTAAAGTTAACACTTTTAGACAACATTGCCTTGTGTGAATTCTGAAATGTACTCTAGATTACAAATAGTGGTGATTTTGGAGAAAGATCATAATAGGGTCACTTTTTCTTTTTTCGTGCTGTGATTCTTAGGCAAGATCAGAAAGTTTGCCTGATTGAAGCGTGGAGCTGCACATGCCAGAAGAATATGTGTGACGTGGGGTTGACTGCTTGAAAGTGGTTGGATGCAGAGTCTGGCCACGGGGGAGTTGGCTTTTCATATGGTAATAAAGTATTACTTTATGTTAAAAATAACTCCAGAAATACACTGAAAAACATAAAGGTAAAAGTGACATTATAGTTGGGTTAAAATGTCAGTTAAAAAAAGGTATTCCCTAGTTATAGTTATCTCAAGTAATTATAACTCGTGTCCTCGCCATGCACTGCTAATTAGTCTACATGTTATATCACTCATGACATCTTCTTTGACATCTTCCATGACATCATTGATAATATCACTGCAACATTTGCCATGAAAATATTAATGAGAAAACTGTGCGTCACAAGGGCACAAGTTGTAGTCACTTTAGGGAACAATTTACAGTTACTTGAGGTAACTATAACTGGTGGATTTCAGTTGTTATGTATTTTTAAAATAGCATGTTTTAGGCAATTTGACCTACCTATAATGTCACTTTATCCTTTGTATTTTTTTTCAATATATATATATATATATATATATATATATATATATATATATATATATATATATATACTTCCCAGTTTTGTCATCATTGATGTTGTTTGAAATGTTATCAGTAATGTCATCAAAGTTGTAGTGTTATAAATTAACATGTCATTAATGATGCAATATACTGAGAGGTCTTTAGCAGAGATTGGTGGCGGCACAAGTCCTAGTTAGCTCAGTAAGCTATAACTGGTGAATTTCACTTTTTTTGTATTTAAAATGGTACATTTAGCTAAATCTTTTAACTATAACATCTCTTTATCCTTTTTTCAGTGAATTGCTAGTGTTTTTTAAGATAAAGTAAGATCTTAATATCTCATCCAACCTCCAGCTAGTGGCCATAGCCCCACCATCCGGCCCCAGGATGCTTGTTTCCGGTCCAGGGAGGACCTGGCTTGTCAGTTCTGGCTGGACTGTTCTCATGAGGCTCAGGGTCAAGACTGATTTGCATATGTCTGGGTCCAACCTGGGGTGGCATGGTGAGCAAAAGAACAATGGATTAAAGCCAGATCTGTGACTGGAGATGAGTGTTTGCATTGTTCAGCACTTCGTCCATCATCCTTTTGTGTTGCTAAAGTTGCCCTAAGTGGCTAGGGTATGCCTAGACATGGGTCCCTTGCTTGCTGCACCACTGGATTCAATCTAGCCTGGCTGATGAAGGTTGATACCCTGAAACCGGTCACGGAATGCTTGAATCCTGTCCAGGGAGGACCTGGCTAGGAAGTTCGGGCTGGACTGCTCCCATAGGGAGTAGGGTCAAGACTGATTTGCATATGGCTGGGTCCGAACTGAGGTGATGTAGCAAGCAAACTAATGATGGATTAAAGCCAGATCTGTGACGGGGTGAGTGTTTGAAAAGTTTCAACACTCCGTCCATCATTTTATTTCGTGATGTTTCCTAGTGCGCCCTAAGTGGCTAGGGTATGCCCAGACATGGGTCCCTTGCTTGGTGCGCCACTAGATTCATGCTAGCCTGGCTGAAGAAGGGTTATACACTGAAACTGGTCCCAGGATGCTTGAATCCTGTCCAGGAAGGACTTGGCTTGGCAGTTTGGGCTGGACTGCTCCCACAGGGAGCAGTATCAAGACTGAGTTGCATATGGCTGGGTCCGAACTGGGGTGACGTGGCAAGCAAAATAACGATGGATTAAACCCAGATCTGTGAGTGGGGGTGTGTGTTTGAAAAGTTTCAACACTCCATCCATCATTTTATTTTGTGGTGTTTACACAAAATAATAGTCATTTGTCAGCGGCTTCATGTCTATATTTGCAGGTATTTATTCAGAAACAACCATTTTACTTCTTTTTTTAAAGAGGTCGAAGGGTCAGATCTGGTTTCAGGAGGAAGAGCGTTCCATATTCTTGTGGCAAGACCAGAAAAAGAGGGGTTATACGTTCTCTTATTTTTGAATTTCAGTGGTTTCAACAGTAGAGGGTTAGAACGTCTTAGGGACGAACTCGTACCAGATAGTTTGAGTTTTTTTGCCAGGTAAGCAGGGATGTTATAATGAAGAGCTTTGTGTGTCAAACAGGCTTTCTTGGACTGAATTATTGCTTCAAGCGAGAGACAATTCAGTTGTGTAAGATCTGGTGTGATGTGATCACATTTTCCTTATCCCGTGATGAGTCTTGCAGCCGACTTCAGTGTAGCCCTTAAAGGAGCCAGCCTAGCTTTGGGTAACCATTCCAGGGTTGTACTCCCATAATCTAAATGGAAGATAACTAGGGATTGGACTTCTAACTGCAAGTCATATCGAGGCAGAAACAGTTTGATTTTCCTAATTGTATTGAGATAGCGATTGGCTCCCCTGGTGGTAGCACTGATATGGTCTTACATATTCATGCAATTGTCCGGAGTAATACCTAATGATCTAGTGGAGTGATCAACATGTGGGACACAGTTGAGTATTGTTAGTTGTTTGAGCTAATTTTGTGTGGGGGCAGAGTAGTTGTGGGGTACAATCAGGACAAATTCCATCTTCAGTGTGTTTAGCATAAGAAGATTGCTTGATAACCATTGTTAAGTTTTTAGTAGGGTGCATTTAAGCGTTCTGATATCTTAAGGTGAGGAAATGTTCAAGTACAATTGAGTATCATCAGCGTACATGTGATAATTTATGTTTGAGTGTTTCAGGATTTCAGTGAGAGATTTCATGAATAAGTTGAAAAGCGTGGATGAGAGTGCAGTTCCTTGAGGCACTCCAATGGAAACTGTCAGACTGTTAGAAAGGGTTTGGTTGACTTTGAATCTTTGTGTTTCTGTTACGAAGGAAAGAGGTGAATCATCTAAAAACTGGAACAGATTAGCCGATCCTTTTCTGGAGAAGGTAAACCATGTTGTCATGTTTGACTGTTTCAAATGCCAAAGAGAGATCAAGAAGTATAAGCATGCAAGGTTCATTATGGTTGAGTAGTCTCAGGGCATCACCCACAATGTGTGTTAGTGCCATTTTAGTGCTGTGACGTGATCTGAAGCCCGATTGGTATACGTCAAGGAGCTGAAATTGCTCGATGTTGTTAGAAAGTTCTACGTGTATGAATTTTTCAAGTAGTTTGGCTAGAGTCATGATGTTATTGATTGGCCAAAAATATTTGGGACCCTGCAAGTCTGTATTTGTTTATTTTGGGATAGGGGGGACCTGTCCTATTTTTAGACCATTGAGAATCATGCCCTGCAAGAGAGATTCCTAGACAATCTTAGGCCAGAGCGCGAGAATAGAAGATATAAGCTCTTTGAAGAACTTGGTGGTTAAAGGATCATTGAAGTGCTTTGATGGTTTGAACGATGTTATTGTTTTGAGTAGCTCGGTATCATCTGGTAGTCTAAAGGTATTCCATGCTGCATTATTTTTTGTATGATAAGCCACAGATCCAGACAGAGAGAATTTCAACTAGGGAAGCCATGGAGATGTACTGTGCTCGGCTTGACTATGAGGATTTGGGGAGATGAGTTGCAATTCTAATTCAGTCTTCCTTGTCTTTTCAATGAATTAAACAGAGAACTCATCTATAATTGAGAGTGAATCCTTGTTTGCAGAGTGGTGGTTAGTTGAGTAGCTAGCTTGTTGTTTTATGATATCAAATAGGCTTTTTTTGTCTGTTTTGGAGTTGTCCAGTTGTTACCTAAAGTGGTTGGCTTTGGCGTTACAGATAAGGCTATTATCCAAGCTACTTGTCATCCTCAACTGCTTAAGGTTTGTTTAGGAAGGAGAGTTTCTCATGATCTCTCAGCAAGCCTTAGTTTGTGTTGTTCCTCATTAAGAAAGCCAATGAACCTAGGTTTGGATTGTCTGCTGGCAACTCTTTTCAGTTGCTTTGAAGCAATTGATTCAAGTATATCAGTCATGGAAAGGATGTAATGCTCCATAAGGTCATTCAATTTAGTCATGTTAGAGGGTGGGGAAAGGAGGGTGTTGCTAATAGAAGTTAGATCAGCTATGTTGCTATTTCTCATATCTCTAGAACATTGTTTGATCTTATGAGGTTGACATTGTCTAATCACCACCTTCTCCAAGATGAGAAAAGAGATTAGGCAGTGATCTGACCAGTCACAGAGTGATATTGCTTTCAGTTGTATGACATTATCATTAGTAATGATGAGATAGCGAGTGGAGCCTTTGTTGTTGGTAGGTCTGTTGCAAGATTTGGTGAGATTTAGGTCTGAGAGGAAGGCCTTGAAGGTGTTTGGCATTGGATTGTTATCATCATTCCAGTGTAAGCTAAAATCACCAAGGAAGATTTGATTAGGATGTTGGTCAGAGTTAGAGGATATGATCTCCATTATGTGTATAATGAAATGATGGTTATTTCCCAGAGGGTGGTAGATCATGTGTAGTTTATACACCAATTTGTCATTGTTTCAAATTTTGATGCCAAGGTATTCAAAGGAGGACATACGGGCAGTTTGTGCATGTCTTAGAGTTAGCATGAAGTGATAGATGCATGCTATTCCACCTCCAACTTAATCAGGTCTATCCAATCTGATGATGTCATAGTTGGGAGGAACTAAAATGTCCAGAATGGGTGAGGAGCAGTTATTGAGCCATGTTTCAGTTATGATCAGAAGGAACAATTCTTACGTGACAATGAGGTTGGCAATATCAGCAGTGTGTTCTACATTTGGTCTGCAGTTAAGAAGCATACATTGAATATGCAATTTAGTTACTACTCTTCTAGGTGTGATGTGGGGAAAAGTAATACATTATTCTTGTTCATAGTTCTAAGATTGAGACTGTGTTCTCTAAACGGTTTGGAGGGAATAGTTTGGATATTGAGTGTTGATCATTCAATAGGTATTAATGCACTTTGTATGTAAGATGTTTACTTGGCAGGTCTTTAGCACTAGAGGTACATACATGTGAGGTTTTCACTATCTCCCAGTTTACTCATGTCACTGAAGTCATCTCATTGCAGTTTAGCAAATAGCACTGTATGCAGAATCTGGTAATGACATTCCAGTAAGAGCAAAGGGCTGGTGCTGATTGGTTTTGCATTGGTGTGCCAGGAGTACGAATCTGCTATCAACCTATAATACAGCTGATGATTTGAAGATGTTACAGTTATTTTGGGAACTGGAAATCAGTGAAAAGAGACTAAAAAATAAGTCTGTTATGAGTGTTGAGAGCTGCTTACAGAGGCCAAGGCAATGCAGTGATTTTTGCAAAATACAAATCATCATCAGAATTGTCTTACAAAATGCATCAGTTGATTGATAAGGTTCTTCTAAAAAGCAAAGTTACTTAAAAGCTCAATATGTATGTATAAGATATCATATAGAGCTTTTCATATTACCCTTAGCTGGCTGATCCTCCAGTCTCAAGTCTGTAGATGCAATATGCCTGAGGCCCTGGTCAAGATCAAAAGGCATTTCATTAATGAATAAAACAAGAATAAAATAGCACATGGTTAGTCTCTGGGATGACACCAAACGGAATAAATACCAAACTTTTTCTTCTAACCTTGACAACATCAAGTGGCAGATGTAATCTCAGTTTTGATGCACATATATTGTGTCCATATTCTAAAACATTGAACAATGCAATGGAACTGAAATAAAAAAATTCTTGGAAAAACGTCTAAACACAGATCACCATCTTCACTAATGATTGTGAATTTAGTTTTGGAGCCATCTATAATACTGACCCATACTGGCATAAGTATAAAAGACATAAGAGTTCATTGTAAGACATACAAACTTCTGATATATGCATATGAAATGCTTTTGCTTACATAATCACTAGGGAAACAAAATTTCACTTCTCAATCTGACTCATAACTAAATACTCTCATTTTTACAGAACAAATTGGTAAAAATCCGTGTTGAGACCATCTCATTGAGGAGCTTGCAAGGAAATTTTGGTTCCTGAAATTTCTGGTGTGAATCAGATTATCAAGTATTGAAACATAACCATCTGTAACTAACTGTACAAGTGATGTCTGTAAATATCTCTCTTTAACCCATTCTCTGCCAGCCTTTTCTCCTCGGGTGCCAGGCCTTTTTTGGCTATTTGGGGCAGTTCGCGCTTAGGCCCTCATAACATTTGGTCCACATAAGCTACCAATGCCAAATTTGTGTCCTTTTTTTCCAATATCCTAGGGATTCTAGAGGTACCCAGACTTTGTGGGTTCCCCTGAAGGAGACAAAGAAATTAGCCAAAACACAACGGAAATTTCATTTTTTTAAAAAGAAATGGGAAAAAGGGCTGCAGAATAAAGCTTGAGATTTTTTCCCTGAAAATGGCATCAACAAAGGGTTTGCAGTGCTAAGCGGTGCCTAGCTGTAGATTTTGGCCTCTAGCTCAGCCGGCACCTAGGGAAACCTACCAAACCTGTCCATTTATGAAAACTAGACACCTAGGGGAATCGAAGATGGAGTGACTTGTGGGGCTCCCACCTGGTTCTGTTACCCAGAATCCTTTGCAAACCTCAAAATGTGGCCAAAAAAATACTTTTCCTCACATTTCGGTGACAGAAAGTTCTGCAATCTGAGAGGAGCCACAAATCTCTTTCTACCCAGCATTCCCCCAAGTCTCCTGAAAAAATGGTACCTCACTTGTATGGGTAGGCCTAGTGCCCACAAAAGGAAATGACCCAATGAACACTATCTGGACAGATCAAAATGATCAAATGCAAAACAACCTGTTTTTGTGGGGAGCACCTGCATTTTGGGTCCTGGGCTTAGCAGTCATCTAAGGAAACCTACCAAACCCAGACATTTCTGAATACTAGTCACCCAAGGGAGTCCAGGGAGGTGTGACTTGCGTGGATCCCCCAATGTTTTCTTACCCAGAGTCCTCAGCAAACCTCAAATTTAGCTAAGAAATAATAGTTTTCCCACATTTCTGTGTGGGATCACTGTACCGGGACGAATTTCCTGCCACCCAACGTTCCCCTCAGTCTCCCAGTAAAAATGATACCTCACTTGTGTAGGTGGGCCAAGTGTCTGTGACAGGGAAGGGCCAAAAACATGTCCAAACTGAGACGGAACCAAAGCGGGTCCAAAAGGGCAGTTGGGAAAAAAACATTTTTAGGCTGACAAGTGGGGCAGAACTTTTATCAGTATTGGTGAGACAGTGCTGGGTGGTAGGAATTTTGTGGATTCCTGTAGATTCCGGAAGGTTCCATCACAAAAATAGGGAAAAATATGTGATTTCCAGCAAAGTTGGAGGTTTGCATTGTGGGTAAGAAAATAGTGCGGGGTGCATGTGAAGCACAACACACTGGACTCACCCAGATGTTTAGTATTCAGATGTGTCTAGGTCTTGTGGATTTTTCTACATGGCGGCTTCCCAAAGTCCAAAAAGTGCAACCCTCACCATTCCAAGTGGGACGATTTTGAGAGTTAGTCAAGCTCTCATGGTCCAAATGTAAAACCAAAACCCAAAATAACGAAATGTACTCTTGCTTGCCATGGATAAGATGTGTTAGTGTGCTGGGGGAAGGCTGAATAACTGTTACCCCCTTTAGTTGGGGTGGGGGCATAACCAGGCCCATACTGGTTGGTAGCCACCACCCCACTATTTTTTTTTAATTCCCTGTCATCTAGTATGCTTTCTGCCTCCCCGGGGAATGGATCTTGGGTAATTGCCCCATCTGCCCACCGATGGGCAGAACAACTTTGGCCCCATTTATTACTGCCCACCGATGGGCAGTACAACTTTGGCCCCATTTATTTGGGGTGTTGGTATGAACAGACTCTCACCCTCTTATCTTGGAGGGAAAAAAATCTTCCCTGGTCTCTGCTGGGGTTCCTGCCCTCTTGGGGGCAGATGGGCCTTCCAAAAATAGGCCAATCTGCCCCCAGGGGGAAAAGACATGGCCAACAGTAATGTACCCCCCCATGGGGAGTGACCCTTGCCCAAAGGGCTGCCCCCCCAAACAAAACACACACATACACACACACCAATCCCTGGTGCCTAGGTGGTTTCTGCCCCCTCTCGGGGCAGATTGGCCTAATAAAAATAGGCCCAATAAATTTGCCCACCAGGGTAATGACGCTTGCGTAAGGGGTCACCTCCCTTGCGTGAAATTGACACAAAAAAAAAAAAATCCCTGTTGTCTAATGGTTTCTGCCCCCCCTTGGGGGAAGATTGGCCTAAGCCCGGGGGGGGGGAAGAAATGGCCTAAAAATTAATTTCCCCCCTGGGGAGTGGCCCTTGCCCAAGGGGCCACTCCCCTTATGACATATGCAACAACAACAAAAATGCAGGGAGAGACATGAAAGGAGAGGAA